>NC_083824.1:315258-516871 GCF_015708825.2 Lethenteron reissneri | reverse complement strand
TGCGGCCGCGACGGGGTCCTCTATCGTGCCGGGCTCTATTCAAGGGGTGGACGTGCGGATTTTGGTAGATTCGGGCGCGTCGGCCACTATCATCTCGGATGTCATTTTCCATCTTCTGTCCATTCCTGCGTCGCGGGTACGTCCGGTGTTCGATGCATGTATTGCTGCTAATGGGGGTAGTATGGGCATTGTGGGCCAGGTTGAAGCGCACATTTCCATTGGGAACGTATCAACTTTGGGGACGGTATTGATTTCCAGGTCCCTCGCTGTGCCTTGCCTACTGGGTACCGGGTGCATTGAGTTGCCGGCAGGACGTAAGGTTTTCTTTTTGCCGTCACCATGGGCCCGTTCCGTCCCGGACCTTCCGGTGCTGGCGCTGGCCGACGTCTCTGTTGATATTCCTCCGGGATCGCAAATGCTCGTTCCCCTGCGCTATCGTAAGCCCGTGCCTGGTGTTGACGGGGCGGCGGGGGTGCTGCTGTCGCCGTCCAACACCGCTACTGGCGGCCTAGTGCTGGTTGCAGCTCAGACAATTGTTCGGCCGGGTCAACCTCCGTTTTTACAAGTTCTGAACGGGGGTGCATAAAATGTCTTGGTGGCGGCCGGCACGGTTTTGGCCCATGCTACTACCGCGTTCACGGCCCATGTTGAGGCTGGTCGGCAAGGTCTGGCAGCGGGGGTTACAGCTTCATGATCGTCGGACGATCGATGGATCGCCGAGTTGTGTCAGGAGAACACATCCCTGACTACACACCAGAAGTCCGCGCTCCGCGCGCTTTAGTCCAAATATTCCGATGTGTTTAGCAAAAATATTTCGACCTGGTGCGCACCTCGCTGCTTTCCCATCACATTGATACCGGGGTAGCTAACCCCATACGTATGAATCCGCACCGGTTAAGCCCCTCGAGATAGGGATCATGTTCACGGTGCTGTGGACGACATGCTGGTCGCTGACATCATCTCTCGGTCCAATAGCCCATGGGGTGCTCTGGTTGTTCTTGTGAAAAAAAAGGATGGTAGCCTTCGCTTTTGCGTTGATTTCCAGAGGCTGAATAAGGTATCCGTGGTGGACACGTACCCCTTGCTGCGTATGGATGATTCCCTCGATGCCTTGTCTGGGGCGAGATTTTTTCGACCCTCGATCTTTCTTCCGGGTTCTGGCAGCTCCCCCTTGACGAGTCGTCGAGGGAAAAGACGGCTTTCCGTAGGCTCAAGGGCTCTTTCAGTTTAATTGTCTCCCATGGGATTGAACGCCGCTCCCGCTACGTTCCAACGGTTGATGGAACTGGTGTTGACCGGGCTCCAGTGGGACACGTACCTGATATATTTGGACAACGTCATTGTGTTCAGCCGCACGTTCGAGGAACACCTTCAGCGATTGGAGGCCGTTTTTGCTAGGATGTGTTCCGCAAATTTGAAACTTAAGCCCAAAAAGTGCCACCTCTTGCAACATTCCGTGCGCTATTTGGGTCAGATTGTCAGCCCGGACGGAGTGGCCATGGACCCGCACAAAATGGCATGCGTTCGGGATTGGCTGACTCCTACATCGGTCGGGGACATACGTCGATTTGTTGGCTTTGCATCCTATTACCGCCAATTTGTGCCAAATTTTGCTTCGATCGCTCGGCCGCTGCACCTCCTCACGGCGAAAAATCAGAGGTTCAAATAGGGCCCGGAGGAGGAGAAGGCGTTTCGCGGCCTACGCGATCGATTGCGTCAGCACCGATGCTGGATTACCCTGATTTTTCTTTGCCCTTTATTTTGGATACGGACCCAGTGATACGGGCATTGGTGCTGTCCTATCTCAGTGTAAGGGCGGCGTCGAACGTCTTGTAGAATATGGGAGCCGCGTTCTCTCTTCGGCGGAATCCTGCTATTGCGTCACCCGTCGAGAATTATTGGCTATCGTCCATTTTGTTCGCCAATATCGGCCTTACCTATACGGCAGTAAGTTCATTGTGTGCACGGACCATACGGCCTTGCAATACTTTTTGAAAGTCGACCAGCCCTCGGGCCAGCTGTCGCGATGGTTGGAAACTTTACAGGAGTTCTCGTTTGACATTCAGTACCGTAAGGGTTCTCGTCACGGTAATGCGGACGCGCTCTCTCGACTGCCGCATGTACCGCCTGCGCATGTGCCTCGGGCACAAATCGGTGCACGCGGCCCCCTCAGCTACTTCGGCCTGTCATGTCCGCGGTGGATAAGTCCACGGACTCGACCTGTCCTGAGCCGGCTGATTGGGTTTTAAACTTGCCGCGTTCCGTTTGCGTCCGCGAACAGTTGTTGGATGATTCGCTTGCAGCTTTGCGGGGTCAGGCGAGCAAGTCTAAGGGGTGCCCGTCGTCGGATGGGGTTCCTGGGGCGGCTCTCCGGGACAGATTGCTTGTGTGGAGGGATGATTTGCGGGGCCGTTGGCGCCTGGATAGTCTTATTTGAAAAAGTTACTTGGGTGACCAAAATGACAAGCGAACCAAATCATTAAAGTACAGCAACAAAATATAAATCAAAAGAAAAAAACAACACTACCACATGAGCAATAAAAAATATTCTGAATTTAACTCGTAGTTAAATAAAAAATTATATATTAAATTCCCTGCAGTGCTAATCGGCTCGTACAGGTTACCTCCAGGTTGATCACAGCGGACGTGCGGGTCAACTCACGTAGATGCTGGCCTGCACGCACGCCTCAGCGCCCGTGCACTCGATGGAGATCTCAGGTGGCGCGCCGCCTAGGCACTCGGCGACGCGATGCGCCATGTCCTGCGGGCCGCCCAAGGAGGCCTCGGCCTCGCTGCCCGCCCCCGACAGGAGGACGAAGTCGGCGCCCAGCTCCCGCGCCTTCGCCAGACGCTCGCTCGACAGGTCTGCAAAAATGAAGAGTGGTTACCCACATACGTGCCAAAGAAGTTCAACATACGTACGCACGAGCCTCTCAACGCAGCGGATCGCAAACTGCGGTAAAGCCCTTTCGGGGAGGCCACAGGCTGCCGTGTGGATCGTTACATAATACCTGTGGTGGTGACGATGATAGTCGTAGTGATAATTGATGACTGTTTATGATGGTGATTGCTATGATGGTAAGGAGTGATGACAATGATAGTGATGAAGATGACAATTATGACAGTGGAAAGCATGATGATGGTCAAAGTGATGATGGTGGCTATTACGATTATGATGGAAGCTATGTACCTGTGATGACCACCTTTGCCGCCCCCATCGCTTTGGCCACGAGGAGGCACACGAGCCCAATGGGACCTGAGGGAGGTGGATCAAAGAGGTGACATCGCTCCCCACGTCTCCACAATGTTTCGAATAAATAATACTGATTCCACAGTACCCTCATTCAGACTGCGTGAGGTGAGTTCGTGCAAGGTCAGGTGAGGTGTGATAAGGTTAGGTGCGTAACCAGATGAGGTGTGGTCAAGTAAGGTAAGAAACCAGGTGAGTAGTAACCAGATGAGACCAGGGGAAGTTATTGTCCAGATGAGGCATGGTCAGGAGATGAGCAACCAGTCACCAGGAGAGTAGTAAGCAGGTCAGGTGATACCAGGTGAAGTGCGGTCAGGTGGTAAGGGGTAGCCCACCTGCCCCGCAGATGAAGACATTAGCTGCCCAGTGAGACGCCGGCGCGGCGGCACGCGTGGATACCCACGGAGAGCGGCTCAATGAGGGCCCCCTCCTCATAGCTCATGTTGTCGGGAAGCCTGCACCGGACCAGCACCGCCATCACCATGGTTACTGGTGAAAGCCCCCACACCTCTCCGCCAACCACCCTCCTCCGTATTCTAGTCCAGGCACAGGACTTCTCTCTCCTTCTGTCTCCGTCTCTCTGCGAGGTGCATTCATTCTCAAGCCTCTTCATGCAAGGTCACGATTAGATGTTCTGCAGTGTCGCAGTGTGCTGTGATATAAGCTCAAAGAAACAGTGACACATAACAGTTCCAACCAGCACAATACAATCCCAAGTGTTCCCTTGTTCTAAGCAGCATGGGAAAATGCTCTGCTTTTCCAGTTTTGAGTCAGTGGTGGATATTCCTAATGACTCCAGCAGAAAATGTTTGTGGTGACCTAAGTGGAAGAGAAGTTGGCATCGCACATGGTAAGATGAACAATAGGCACATATGGATCCATATATTGATGACAATATATATTAACCCTCGCCACTGCGATGCAAATTGTGCAGGCTGCATTGAATTATTCAAGGTTCATTCAAATTATTCATTGAAATTATGAACTGATGTAGAATGTAGTCCCAACGCATTGAACAAAACCGTACAAACAAGACGGTCAAAACGACACCAGAAAAAAGTCTGCATATTTCAAATCGAACCACTGGCCATAATTATAACAATCATTGGAGGCACTGGGAAGGCGGCGGGGGGGGCGTGGGGGTGAACGACTCCGAGTCTACTGAACACTGGCGGCGCTCACTTGTAGCAGAAGCTGGCACTGTGTGTGTAGTAGCGACACAGGCTGCCGTGGTCGGGAGGCGTCGCGCAGAAGAAGATGCTGGGGGAGAGGTTGTAGCGACCGTTTTTGCAGAATTCATCGTTCTCGCGCGGCACGCCGGGCTCAATGGCCACCCGGTCCCCTGGGCACAAGTGCGACAAAGGCAACGATCCCCTGTATAGCCTTAACAGACTTTTTGGGGCAAGTGCTATGAGCGAGCACCTATGAAGGCCAGCACGGCACACGAGGGGGTGGGTGGCCAGCACCACACCCGTCCGCCTTTGTCTCCCGAGTGACGATGTTTACACATCGCACCAGGTACTCAATTGAAACCGAGTCAACTTAGGAGAGGCCCAGGACCAGTTCAAATAATCCTCACTGATGTTTGCCATGAAGGGGAATCGAACTCGGGTTGCCGGGTTCGTAGCATGCTAACAACTACACTACCGCTCCCATGAAGGGGTGGGTGGCCAGTACCACGCACAGCCGTTTTTGCCTCCCGAGTGTTGATGTTTACATACCACACCAAGTACCCATTTAAAGCTCCGTTGACTTCGGGGAAGCTCAAGACTAGTGCAGATATTCAACACTGATGTTGGCCATAAGCGGTAATCAAACTTAGGTGGCCAGGTTTGTAGTGCCGTACGCTAACGACCGCAATCCTGCTCTCCATGGACAGACGCACACATGCACATAGACATGCGCACACGGATGGACACGTGGACAAATGACGTTCAGAGCAGGCGATGGATGATGCAGGGTCAAGTCACACAGCAACTCCGAGCCTAACTATGATTCCCCGACAATGATTCATTACAATTGTGTGGCAACCTTGTTGTGAATGCATATTGTGTCACGTGTGCTGGGCCTATTGTGAGCATTTCGTAAAAAATGTATCTGGACCGTTGGCGTGTTTTGCGTGTATTGCGTGTATTTTTGCGTGTTGTGCATTCGAGCTCCATAAATGTCACGAGCTGTGAGCACATTGTGTGCAGCGAGTGCGTCGCCCGTTTTTTTCACCCACGCCACAAGTCTTGTGTGCATCTTGAGCACGTCTTGAGCATTTAATTTACTCTCTGCATGACTCCTGCATGTTATGTATATTGTAAACATGAAAGGTCATAGCTCCAGTGGCTTCCTAATATCGGAAGCATTCAAGACGGCCGCAGAATCGGATCTGAAAACGTGCGATGCAGTGACCGTCTTCATTCAATGGTTAGCCAAAAGCCGCTGCAGGAATAATATAATCATAACGTAAGCGTATCCATATATTGGGCGTGCGTCGTGTGTTTTGCTCAAGGTGTGCAACGAATCTCGTGCTTGTCACGTCGTCACCCATTTGCAAGTTGCGCGGGCCAGGCAAACATGCCCATCATGTATCGCGTTCACGTAACACGCTCCGCGAACGTTCTATCACAAGGAGTCTTGCGCGCGTCGCGATCATGCCGATAGTGCGCTGTGCGCGGCGAGGGCGCGTCCGTGCCGCAGACCAGGAACGAGGTGGGTGACGCTGGCCCCCACGGCGCACACGGTGCCAGCCGCCTCGTGGCCCAGCACCATTGGCTCTCGAAGTACGAAGTCTCCAATGCGGCCGTGCTGCCAGTAGTGCACGTCCGAACCGCAGATGCCCACCGAGTGCATCTTGAGCAGCACCTCTGTTGGGGGGTCACATGGCACAGAGGTGCATGCATACCCACACATTTACTATCACCACCACCACAAAGACAAAAATCCCCCCTGTAGCCTTAACTAACTGTAGGAGCAAGTGCTGTTAGCGAGCAGCTATGAAGGCCGGCACGGCACACATGGGGGTGGGTGGCCAGCACGTCTCCCTAGTGGCGATGTTTACACATTTCACCAAGTAATAATTTGAGACTGAGTCGACCTAGGGGAGGCCCAAAACCAGTTAAGATAATTGTCACTGCTGTTAGCTATGAAAACTTGTGTCACCACGTTCGTAGCACAGCGTGTTAACCGCTACACTACCAATCACCACACACACCACCACCACACTCACACCTTCACCACCACTATCACCGCAACACCCCTCCCTCTTTTCAACACTATCACTGCCACTGCACTCACACCGTCACGAAAAGACAAAGATCCACGTTATAGCCTTAACAGACCCAGGACCGCTTTAGATAATTGTCACTGGTATCGACCATTAGTGGGCATCGAACCCGAGTCGCCAGGTTTGTAACGCAGTGCACTAATCGCTTCTCCATTGCACCCCACACCGCCACTACCTTCATCACCACTGCACTCACACCGTCACCACCAGCGTGCTCACACTTTAATCACTGCCACCAATCACACCATCACCACCGCCTCTACCACTACCCTCGAGGGTTTGTGACGTGCACTAGGGAAGGGTGGATGCAGTGGTTGCAGGGATCCGTGTGTGTAGGCCTATTCGAGCGTGGGGGGCGGTAGCTTAGTGGTTAGCGCGATGTGCTACAAACCCGGCGAGCCAAGTTCGATTCCCGCTCATGGCCAACACTAGTGATGATCATATGAACTGGTGCTTGGCCTCCCCTAGGTCGACTCAGCTTCAAATTAGTACCTAGTCCGGTGTGTAAACATCGCCACTAGGCAGACTAAGATGGCCGGGCATGGTGCTGGCCACCCACCCCCTCGTGTGCCGTGCAGGCTATACGGGGGAGTTTTGTATTTGCCTACTTGAGGCCAAGGTGAATACCCCGACTAAAGCTTCCAAGCTAGCATGGCCATTCTGAGAAATACGGGTCAGTGTCAATCGCTCTGTGAGATCTCCACATGGATTATTTGTTGCATGACGGAACGTTGAAGAGAACTGGGAATAAACATGGGGAATATACCAACTATACTGAAACAAAAAAAAACCCATTGTGAATTGGTATATGTTGTTTGTGTTATATTATTCATGTTATAAGATGTATCCCCCCCTCCCCTTGTATTTGAAAACAAAAGTTGGTGATGTGTCTTATAATCCAGTTAGGTGTACATGTGTAGAGGGGAGAAATTCACGGTGCGTACAGTTAAGCGGGTGCAACTGAGGTCGAACAGATGTGCGTGTTGCAACATGAGGTTTGCACAGACAAACAGCCAGTTATTAAGGGGAGAAGCGAGTGCAACCGAGGTCAAACAGGTGCTACGCTGTGACCGGAGGTTGACGCCTAGGAAATGGGAGATGACGGGTGATAAGAGATGAATGGGGCAACTGGCGCCAGCCTGGTGGCAGCTTAAGTTGAAGCACGTGAGGGATCGGGATGAGCAGGGTGATATAAGCGCGAGTGTGTATGAGAGTTTGGAGTTGTTTCCGGAAACCAAGAGTGAAGACATCTCACCGCTGCAGCTCCAGCCGTCAACGGGATCTCAACCCTCACGCCGTCGCCGGCCGGGAGTTGGCTGAACCCCCCGCCCGGGACAGATGGGTGAGCGGGTCTGAGGGAGCTTAGGTGAGGGCAACGGTGGAGATGCGAAGTTGCTGTGTGCAGAGTCTCTGAGTGCGAAGACGCTGTGTGCGGAGTCGCTGAGAACAGAGCTGCTGAGTGCAGGATAAGTGAGGTGCAGAATAGATAGGAGCGGGGAGAAGTTGATATGTGACCGTCCAGATAGTTATAGGTGTGCCTAGAACTGGTGCAAGAATAGGTGAATAAAGTGTAAGCAGATGACTTGTTACAACGTGTCAGTGCGAGTAATTTTTGAAGACCACTACACATGTGTGAGACCAGATTTGTATAACTTGACACTGAGCACGCATTTGCAGTGCATCTTACAATCAATGGTTCACATTGCACCATTCCTGTGCTTTATTTAATTTATTTTCCTTTCATCCTTTTTGTTGACCAAGGTCATTTCTTCCAAGTGAGACTATTCTCCTGATCTCTCGAGAGTTCTCACACGGTTAGACAATATAAACGTTCAGCCACTAGAGGCGCTACCATTCAGATGTATGCCTTTGACAACTCAAGGAATCACCGAGATGGTGGGGAAAGGATGATTTCCTAGATACCTCTCTACTTTTTCCACTGCTGGACGGATGGGTGGTTTCATGGTTGCGATTCGGCTCTTACCGTTGGGGCCCGGCACAGGCATTTCCCGGTTCACCTGCGTACGCAGAGTCAAGGAAGAGAGAGTGTACCCACAGCAGTGAAGAACGCAGCCTGATTGTAAAATGCTCACAAGCCTGTGGCTATGTTCTAACCACTATTCAATTCTGTACCCGATGAGAAACCCCCATCATAAATAGAAAACAACAGTGCAGGCAGGAAAAAAAACTGTATTAAATCATGCATGCCGACTCTTGTACTGATTAGTCCTGTTAAGGATGAAACCAGTCGACAGTTGTCTCTGTCTCAATGCTTGCCTATTAGTTGGGTCACATTTTCTCGAATTGATTTCATGGTGATCTAAGACAAGAGAACCAGAATTCCGTTCTTCAGTAACTGTTGATGATTTTTTCACCACGCGTAAAAGACTGGGTGCTGTATGAAGCTTAAATCGCTGTAATAAGTCATTAATCTCGCCCACTCGGTTGACTGGAACAATCCATCAACGCAAACATAATGATTACTCCTGGTCTGTGCCAACTCAAACTCGGCTACATTTACCCCGGTTCTGTCTATTGAGTACTTTGTTGAGCAATGGTGATCATTATATCACTATGTAACACAAATTTTGTTCCTGGGTACGAAGTGTTGTTGTTTTTTTTTATTGCTTATGCCTAAAAAGTATAGAAAGTGGCTATTATTCCCCACAAACTTTGCTTTTGGAAATAACACTACCAGGAACAATTTGTTTTGTTACACAGTGTTGTGTGTACTTGAACGTGCATACTCATTCACCAGTGGTTATTCACCTCCTTAGCACTCTTATTCCTCTTCTACCATTGTTACGGTTTCTCATGAAAGTCACTCCTTGATTCCTCCACCCCCCATGTTGAGGACACAGTCTCCACCGGGCTGACACGGTGGCTGACACAGGTCATGGAGTTCAACCCCAACCCGAACGCCTGCTGCTGTATATTTGGAGTTTGCATGTCTCTCTCCCCATGGTTGCGTGGATTTTTCTCTGGGTCCTCTGGTTTTTCCCTCCACATTTAGAATCAACATCACGCGTTTGGAGTATTTGGCTGCTCGAAATTTCCATGTGATAAGCCACTTCGTTGAGCTATTACTTTGGCCTTACCTGGTAACAACTATGAAGTTTAGTTTAGACTGATTGGACTTATCCATGCCATGTTCAACCACCAGATCCATCATTCATTATTTTTCCTCTTCATATTCCCATATGGCTTTTACTCATTCCCCATTCATTCAATTCATTCATCATTATTTACTGCCATCAATTTAACTTTCACCGAATTCGCGCATCACAGATTTTCCCCCATTGCTTCCTCTCGTCTCTTTCATTCACCTCATCTCGACCATTATATTCACATGTACCATTGTTAATTCCTTGTAAAGCCCCCTTGGTTAAAGTGCTATATAAATTCCTTTAAGATAAGATTCACTCACCCACTCAACCATTCACTGACTCACTCACTCACCCACTAATCACACTGCAGGTCACAAACACGTTCCTCTCTCTGCTTCTTCCCTCACACTGCTCCACTCTGGAATTCCCTCCCATCGTTTATTTCTTCCAAGCTTTGCTCACAGAGACGTGTCAACGCTTGCATATTATTACTCGTGCTATTTGTTGTTGGCCGCTTGACATTTTTGGCCCATGCTCCGAAACTGACAACAAATACTGCCAACCTGCATACTCAGTACATAATACTCAGTAGGGCGGCCCGAGAGAAACAAGAGACTGTGAGCGGGAGAAACTGAGACGATGCGAGTGAAACACAGATACGTGTAGACAAGACGGATATATGGGGAGAGAGAGTGAGACGCAGAGAGACGGGAGACATGGAGAGATAAATTAGATTACTCTATATGAAGAGGGGCACGGAGACAGATACGAGTAAGAGAGGCATAGACAAAAAAGATATATACAGTATACAGTACAGAGATAGAGAAATACACGGTGACCAAGACAGACAAGCAATGGGAGCGACTCGCACGAAGAGAATCAGTCCAGTTGACATTTACGTCAACTGTTGGGGTATCCCTGTGCACGCGTCTCTCGTAGGACAAGAATGCACTGAGAGTGGCAGTACTTACAGTCGACAGCCGCATCGTTTACTTCAGCTGATCGCATGAACGTGCAACGCGACAATACACAGAGCTCAAAAACACAACTCACCCCGCACGGCCCAGCCTACGCAGCCGTGGTTCAGCATCAACCAAACTTACACCACCGCTGCCCATCAACGTCAAACCCCCCGGGACCTCCCTCCCAGGGCCGGCCTGGCTCACTCTACCGATGCAGGCGGCGCGAAACCGGCAGGGCGAGCAGCCTCAGCAAGCCGGCGGGGGATCTGAGAGAGTCTCCCCGTGCTCGAGTTTCTTACCAACCCTCGCTACGGCCGGTTACTCACCAGCCGGAGGTCTTTGGCCGCGTACACGACGACCGAGGTGTTGTTGAGAGCAGCCATCTCGTGGCTGGTTGGCAATGGAGATGGTGTTGTTGGCAAGGGGAGCGTGAGTGTCCGTGGTGTTGATGCTGCTGCTATCCTGCAGGGGACACGAGTTTGGGAAATGCAGTTTTGTGGGTTCCCTATAGGGAGCGCTTGAAAGATCCTCCCTTCCTCTTTCCCCATCCCCCGTGGCAAAGGTCGTTTTGTCAACAAGCCCCTTAGTTTTAACTTGTGTCAGCGTTTAGGAGTTTTTCATTAAACCGTGTTTACTTACACCGGGCCAGCCTCCCATTACACAACATCCGACTGGACATCTGTGAAAAAGAGCTTCAATATACATAAGTTCACTGGATGATGCATTCACCAATTACAACTGGGATGTTCCACGTTTGAAGCTCGATTTTCGTTCGACATTTGCAATATCATCCAAAAGACATAAATGATACACGGCGCCACGAAAAATCAGACCCCCCCCCCCCTCAAATATGACGTCACAAAGCTGTGCCCCCCCCCCACCCCCAAAAAGAAAACATGCTTCGAATCGCTTTAAACTACTGTATTGTCATTGTCGTGCGTATTTAATGTGGCGCTGCACTCTGATGTTGTAGGAGAAAACATTTATTAAAAAGTATATTTAATTAAGTAGAATGTGTTGTTTATATTTATTTAAAGTTGCGCATTTTGATGTGACGTCAATTCTTTCACGATACAATTACTTTTACTGTAAATCACATTTTTATAAATAAAAAAATGTGGGGGCCGACGCCCGCCTCCCCGCTCCGCTGAGCGGGCGGGGCGCGACGTCCTCCCCCTTCACTCCTCCCCATTCCGCCTCGTCGGCCGCCTCTCGCCGGGCCCCCGCCAATCGAGTGATCGCCCCCCCCCCCGCGCCAACGCCCTCTCAGAGGGACAGAGCTTATTGGCTGGCTCACCACCACCCGGGGTTATCTCGCACACGTCCACGTACACCACCACAAAAGCAAACGCGGTGGCGTGCACGCGCGCGCCTCTGCAGGCGCGTATTTCCCACGCACGCGCGAAATCACGCGCGCCGCTACAGGCGTTCGTTTTACACAAAGGCTAGCGCTAATGAAAACGGCGGTATGAATATGCGCGCAAACCTCTGGGTGGTTAAGCCCTATTCTGCTTGCACACAAAGGCTAGCGCTAAAAAATGAAACGGAAGTATGAATATGCGTGCGCACCTCCAGTGGGTTAAGCCCTAAACCGCTTGCACACAAAGGCTAGCGCTAAAGGACTGCGCGAAGTTGCGCACGCGCCTCGCCGTTAATGCTATTGCTGCTGCGTAAACAAGAGCGAGCGTTGGCGAGCGAGTTTAACACACCCCGCCCCCGCCTTAATACTCGCGCAGCACGGCTGCTCGGACGCGGGCGCGTCAGCGGCCGTCTATGTTTTAATACGCGCGCGCGCCTCGCAAACACTCAAATTACCAACACTACGCTGACGTTTCACCCACACACACAAATCACACTGCACCGATACTCTATTCTAAAGTTTATTAACGGCGCGTTTAAAGAAAAACCCTGTACGGCCCGGAGCAAATATTGTACGAGCAGCGCCTAACCTATTACTACCCAATCCCTTATGTGTACCCCCACTCTATTACTCACCTCACAGACGCACTCACGGTGTCGCACGGACGCGGTGGGAGTCGGATAGACGGCGATCAGAGAGGGCTCTGCCTAGGGTCAACTCGTAGCGGCACTTGTTAGCGTCTCACGGATGTTGCGAGCAGCTGGGAGTCGGTCTAGATGGCTGAATGGCTGTAGGAGAAGTTCCTTTATCCTTCGGTATAGTCACGTAGGTAAATAAAATAATAAATAAAATAAAAGATAAATATAAATAAAATGTTATTAATCTTTTATTTTATTTATCATTTATTATTTGTTATTTTATTTACCTACATGACTTTACCGAAAGAACCAAGAGTATGGATCCTTGCAGTCACGAAAATTTCAAATCTAGAAAGTTCCTTTATAATTTTTCGCTCCCCCCTTTTTTGCTCTGGGATTCCGAAAATTCAGGGTTATGTGACATCATCCTGCACAGCCAATCGGGCGCCTACCTTTCGATTTTCAAACGTTTCACGGCCGTTACCTAGGGCATTACGTCACGCTACCCCCCCCCCCCCGCCCCTGACTCAGCCGGTAAACCCTGAGCGGCCGCATGGTCAGTGCGGACCACGAAATCCCTGCCATAAAGGTAGGGCCTGTAATACTGCACAAAGCAGACCATTGCCACCAGCTCCTGCCAAGTAACACAATACCGCTGCTCAGCCGGCGACAGGATGCAACTAGCATAGGCAATGACCATCTCGACTGCATTCTTCACCTGAGACAGGACAGCCCCTATACCCAGGTCACTAGCGTCTATGTCTAGGATGAAGGGCAGGGAGAAGTGAGGATAAGCCAAAGGGGGCACGTTGGAGAGGCGGTCGCCTACTGTGACGAAAGCGACCTCCTCTTCCTCTCCCCTTTTGAACTTCTGGTTCTTAGCGGTCAATCCATGTGTAATATGAGGATATATCCGGTTCACTGATGTATCACAACTCGTCATGGTGATTGGCTCTGCCGGTCCTGGTTTACAGCCAATGGGGGGAAGCCTGGGGGCATGGCTCTGACGTGATGGAAAGGTGACAGCTATAAGGATTGGTTCTGCTGGCTTTGGCCACAGCCAATGGGGAGATGAGTCAGGGGCATGGTCCTGGGAGATGACGAGGGAGCCTGGAAGATTCCATGCAGGCTAACGAGGATTGGCGGAAACGTACCACGTGACCCGGGTATTAAATAAGGGTGGAGACGAACGACACGTGGTCAGAATGGGAACGAACAGAGGAGGGAGGCCACGCGGGAGCGGGGCTCCGAGTTGCCACGTGGCAGTGTGTCTCTCTCTCTATATCTGTCCCTTCACGCTGCCTATCAGTAGCGTGGAGTAACTGTAAGATAAGTGGAATAAAAGACGAATTCCAAAAGTCGCCTCAACGAGCTTTATTACATTGGTGTCAGAAGTATCTTCTGAGACCGTTTGGACGATCCTTCAAGATGTCCAAGTACCTCAGGAAGAACAACCCACCGGACCCTCCGTCGGAGGAAGAAGTTGAGGCGGACGAGGATGAACTGCTGGGAGCTGGAGAAGCGACGGCCTCGATGGCGGACGAGGGATGGCGGCTAATGGCGGAGCAGATCGAGTCGCTCCGCGCGATTTTGCTGAATCTGGTGACGGCGGTCGCATCTTCAGCGGCCCTTGGTCGGCCACGTGGGTTTCAGCCGAGTGCCGATGACCAAGAATTTCAGCGGGAATCGACATCCGCCATTGCTCCTGCCGCGCGGGGAGAGGCCTCCATCTTGGGTGGGGCGGCTGCGATGGAGCCACCGGACGCCATCTTGGGAGGGGCTGCTGCAAGGCGGCTGCCGGACGCCATCTTGGCGGGGCTGTCGCCACGTGGCCGCCGGACGCCATTTTGATGGAGCCATGAAGAACGCGGGAAGCGGGAATGGAGACGCTTGGGGCGTCGGACATTCACGGCGGACATCGCCTTCCTCGAATCAAGGAATTTATCGCTGGGGGCACTTGGAGTGCCTTCACGTGGTGCTTGGAGTCGGCCTTTAGATCCGTCCGATGGACGGAGGCGGAGGCACTGGAGGCGCTGCCCACGCTGCTGGATGATGTCTCCCTGGCGGTCTTCCGATCCATCCCGGCGACCAAGAAGAAGACGCTCCGTGATGCTTTCGCAGAAATGGCGGAGTTTTACGACCCGCCGACGGCGGCTACGAAAAAATATATGTCACGTCGTCGAGGACCAGAGGAATCGCCCTTGGCCTAGGGGGGGGCACTGTTAGCTTTAGCCATGGCCGTCTACCCCGACTCATTGGCTGATCTCCTGGATCCTCTCATTCATTCCCGAATGCTGGAGCTATCCCAGGAACTGAACATCTCATTGCCGGTATGCGGCCACGAACCGCTCACGTCGCGTTGGGTGGCGTGCTGCTTGGACGCTAAGTTCAATTTGAAGCGATGGGATCAGATGGCGGCGTGGACGGGGAATCCCCAAATAGACGTTTCACCGTTGAGGTGGTCTCCACGGCGAGTCGTCCACTGCTCTGATGACTCCGGCGACGATGACGAGGTGATAGCTGCTGTTCCTCGCTGGGTCCCGAGACACCAGCGGCGCGACCAGCGTGATGATAGGGTCAACCACGTGTAGGGCCCGGAACGAGCGACCGCCGGGCGACGACGGCCACGTGCTTCAAGTGTGGCCGACGGGGCCATTTCGCCCGGGATTGCCGCTGCCGACCTCTGCCTTCTCAGCTCCCGTTGGGTCGGCTTCCATCTCCTCCACCGGACGCGGATCCATGACACCCTCGGGCGAGTCGGCACAAATCGGACACCCGGCAGGTCTTGTCACATCACCCATCTACTCGCACACATTTTTGCGCTCCGGACGGAAATTCTTGTACACCTGTGTCGATGCCACACTCTACGACGCAATAGAAAAAATTGGCCCGTAGGGTGGTAGCTGCCGCGTCGGGCTCATCGACGGTACGGGGTACCATCGATGGGATCGATGTCCGTATTTTGGTGGACACAGGCACGTCTGCCACCATCATTTCTGATGTCATTTTTCCTCTTCTGTCTATTCCCACGTCATGGATCCGACCGGTTAATGACGCGTGTGTTGCTGCTAATGGGGGTAGCATGGGTATTTTCTGACAAGTTGATGTGCACATTGCTATCGGGAATATTACCACGGAGGGACCAGTGTTAATTTCTCGCTCACTGGCCGTCCCATGCCTATTAGGCACCGATTTCTTGCGCCGCATGCCTATTAAGATACTTGTCGATCAAGGTTGCTTAGAAATGCCAGGAGGTCGTAGGATGTCGTTCCTGCCTTCCCTGCTGGGCCGTCCGCCCACTGGTAACACAATTAACGCGATTGTTGCTTCCACGGTAGAGGTGCCGTCGGGCTCGCAAATGTTTATTCCGCTGCGTTACCGAAAGCCTTTGAATGCTGCGGATGGTGCGACGGGTGTGCTATTATCCCCGTCGAATTCGGTGGCTAAATCTTTTTCCCTGGTAGCGGCTCAAACTATCATTCGGCCGGGTCAGGCCCCGTTCATACAAGTGTTGAATGGGGGCCCGGACCGGGTCGTTGTTCCGGCTGGATCGGTATTGGCTCACGCCACTACCGATTTCACTAGCTTTGAGGGTAAACCACCCACAAAATTAACCACTGAGAGACCTCGATGCGATCGTTCACAGGATCAATGGATCGCGGATTTGTGCAGAGAAAATACGTCTTTGTCGACCACGCAAAGGAGCGCTTTGCATTCATTGTTGTTAGAATACGCTGACGTTTTCAGTAAAAACGATTTGGATCTCGGCCATACCTCGCTCTTGTCGCACCATATTGACACCGGTGCGGAGGGACCGATTTGTATGCACCCGCATCGTATGAGCCCTGCTGAAAGGGAACTCGTGCGCGGCGCGGTAGACGATATGTTGGCGGCTGATATTATTTCGCCGTCCAACAGTCCTTGGGGCGCGCCGGTGGTGCTCGTTAAGAAAAAAGATGGTGGAACGAGGTTTTGTGTGGATTTCCGCCGATTGAATAAGATATCCGTGGCAGACGCATACCCCTTGCCACGGATGGACGACTCATTGGACGCTTTGTCAGGGGCTAATTTTTTCTCCACCCTCGACCTGTCGTCTGGGTTTTGGCAGCTTCCCCTCGATGACGCGTCAAAACCAAAAATGGCATTCCGCACACCACAAGGCCTCTTTGAGTTTAACCGTTTACCTATGAGCTTGAATGCTGCACCGGCGACGTTCCAACGCCTGATGGAACTGGTGCTGGTGGGGCTGCAGTGGGAAACATGCCTCATATATTTGGACGATATCATCGTATTCATCCGCACGTTCGAGGAACACCTCCAACGCCTAGAGACTGTCTTTCAGAGGATGCGCTCGGCTGACCTAAAATTTTAACCAAAGAAATGCCACCTTTTGCAACGGTCCGTCCAATACTTGGGTCACATCGTCAGTTCGGACGGCGTGTCCACGGACCCTCAAAAAACGGAGTGTGTCCGAGAGTGGCCCACACCCACTTCAGTGGGCGACGTACGGCGATTTATTGGGTTTGCATCCTACTATCGCCGTTTTGTTAAAACTTCGCGACACTGGCTAAGCCACTGCATGTTCTGACGGGGGAAAATCAGAGATTTAAATGGGGCCCGGAAGAAGAACGCTCTTTTAAATCTTTTCGGGATCACCTCGCCACGGCGCCTACGCTGGACTACCCAGACTTTTCTCAGCCGTTCATCCTTGACACGAATGCTAGTAATATCGGCATACTAGCCGTTTTGTCGCAACAGTACGACGGAGTCGAGCAAGTGGTGGCATACGGCAGCAGGGTTCTGTCCCCTGCCGAAACGCGATATTGCGTGACACGACGGGAACTGTTAGCGATCGTACATTTTGTTCGCCAGTACCGTCCGTACCTATATGGAAGGAATTCCTCGTGCGCACTGACCACGCGGCCTTGCAATATTCGTTGAAATTGGACCAACCATCGGGCCAATTGGCTCGGTGGTTGGAATCGTTACAGGAATTTTTCTTCAATATCACGTACCGCACAGGTACTCGCCATGCCAACGCGGACGCTCTCTCCAGGTTGCCACCCACTCCTCCCTGCGCCTGTCTGATGGGTACGCACCGCTGTGCAGCGCTGCCTACCTCGCCCTGTCCGGTTATGGGGGCAATGTCGAACGATGAACGCCAGGAGGTACCCATTGGCGCCGACGATACACTGCGTTTGCCGCACTCGGTGTGGCGGCGCGAGCAGGAGGCCGATGCCTCTCTGGCTCCGCTGCGGAAACTGATCGGGAAACCGAGAGCTCATTTGGCGGGATGGAAATGGCAGATGTTCCGGGGCCAGGCGGGACTATTGATGTGTACTGATGGATTGTCTGACCGTTCACGCCTGGTCGTGCCGACATCCCTTCGCCACGACCTGCTCCGCGCTCCGCACGCTGACAAATTGATGCACCTCGGCGTGCACAAAACGTTGACCGCAATACAGCAGGATTTCTTTTGGCCCGGCATGATTGTGCGAAGAGGAAACCGCCTCGGCAACATTATGTTCCGCCACTACGTTCGATTGAGGTATCTCGTTTCAATGAACTGGTTGCTCTGGACATCCTGGGCCCGTTCCCTCCATCGGCTAGGCCGCTAGGGGAAACAAATACCTTTTGGTCGGGGTCGAATATTTTTCTCGATGGCCTATGGCCTGGCCTCTGCCTCACCAAACTGCCGCGTCCATTACCGAGGCTTTCTTGAATGGTTATGTCATGGATAAAGGAGCACCCGAAGAGCTGCTCACGGATCAGGGACGTAACTTCTCCTCCAAATTGCTCAAAGATGTATACACTGTGCTGGGCACAAAGAAAATCCGCACTTCCCCTTACCATCCGCAAACGGATGGCATGGTGGAACGGTTTAACCGCACCCTTTCGGCCATGCTTTGTCACACGGTAAGTGAAAAACAAACCGATTGGGACTTGCACATACCGGGCGTCCTGGCGGCATACCGCATGGTTCCGCACGCGTCCACAGGATATTCGCCATTTTTTCTGATGTATGGCCGTGAGAATGTACCCCCTATTGATGTGCAACTGGGTACGGCGGGTAAACAACCATCCCCTTCCTTGCCTGATCACGTACAGGACTCACTTAAACGGGTTACAGAGGCGCGAGAGGCCGCCAGATGTGCGACGACCCGTACGCAGGCAAGGAACGAGAGGTATGCGCGTCGATCGCGAACTGACATGCCTTGGTCGGTGGGCGATCTGGCATGGCTCCATTGCCCTCAGGTGCCAGTGGGAACTTCCCTAAACTGCACAGGCCTTGGCGGGGGCCTGTGAGGCTGGTGGACATTCGGAACCCCCAGAGTGTTCGCATCCAGTACGGCCAACGTCGTTGGTATGTCCATTCGTCGCGACTCAAACCCTACGTTGACCCGCGTGCTGGCCCCTCATCTCCACTTGTTGACCTGCCGGGGTCTGGCGTGCCGAATGTGCCACTTGCCTCGCCTGTTGATCCTCAGCGGGGCTGTGTTGTACCCCTCACAGATGAACAGGTTTTGAGGGACAACGAGACCCCGGACATCCCTCCTCCAACGGGACCTATCCCAGATACGACCGGAACCGAACATTCTTCTTCTTCTTCTCCACGGCAACCACCTCCTGCAGATTGGGTGGCGAGGCGATCATGCGCGAAAAACGAAGAGGGTCCTGCGTCGCATACGCGGTCGAAATCTCTTCCGTTTCGTTAGTAATGATTGCCTTGCGGTCTGTTACCCTGTTGTTATTGCGCTACAGGGGCACCCTAATGTATGTCTGTTGTTAATGTTTTTAATTCCTCGGTGCGTAGACGCCTGCTCTCTCCCCTTACCTTGTTAATGCGTCTCAGACGCCCTAATATTTATCCAAATTGGATTCGGCTTGTCACCCTTTTCCCAGCCGAGACGGCTGACTTTTTACACCGGGGGGGGGGGGGGGGTGGTGATGTAATATGAGGATATATCCGGCTCACTGACGTATCACAACTCGTCATGGTGATTGGCTCTGCTGGTCCTGGTTTACAGCCAATGGGGGGAAGCCTGGGGGCATGGCCCTGACGTGATGGAAAGGTGACAGCTATAAGGATTGGTTCTGCTGGCTTTGGCCACAGCCAATGGGGAGATGAGTCAGGGGCGTGGTCCCGGGAGATGACGAGGGAGCCTGGAAGATTCCATGCAGGCTGACGAGGATTGGCGGAAACGTACCACGTGACCCGGGTATTAAATAGGGGTGGAGATGAACGACACGTGGTCAGAACGGGAACGAACAGAGGGGGGAGGCCACGCGGGAGCGGGGCTCCGAATTGCCACGTGGCAGTGCGTCTCTCTCTCTATATCTGTCCCTTAACGCTGCCTATCAGTAGCGTGGAGTAACTGTAAGATAAGTGGAATGAAAGACGAATTCCAGAAGTCGCCTCAACGAGCTTTATTACACATGCAAGGGCTTTGCAATGGTCGCAAAACGTGGAATGAACCGTCAGTAATAGGATGCAAACCCGACAAAACTGCGCTCTTCACCCACAGACTTTGGGGTTGGCCAATCCCGCACACACACCATTTTGTCAGGGTCCATAGCTGTTACGGAACTGCTCATAATGTGCCCCAAGTACCGTACCGAGGTTTGAAATAGATTACATTTAGCGGGTTTCAATTTCAAATAACCAGAACGTACCCTGGATGACACCGTACGCAACCGTTGCAAATGCTCCTCGAACGTACGACCGAACACGATCACATCATCCAAATAAATGAGGCACGAGTCCCATTGCAATCCTGCTAGAACCAACTCCATGAGCCTCTGGAACGTGGCAAGCACCGAATGTAACCCCATCGGGAGACAATTGAACTGATACAGTCCACGAGGCGTAAGAAATTCAGTTTTTGGTTTAGACCGCTCATCCAAGGGTCATTTCCAAAATCCCGACAGCAAGACTAATGTTAAAAAAAACTAGCACCCGACAGCACGTCCAACGAATCATCCATGCATGTGTAATGTGAGGGTATATCCGGGTGGTTGATTGATCACACCTCGTTATGATGATTGGCTCTACCGGTCCTGGCCCATAGCCAATGGGGAGAGGTCTAGGGGCGTGGCTCTGATGTAATGGGAAGGTGACATCTGGGAGGAGATGATTGGATCTGCTGGCTTTAGCCACAGCCAATGGGGGGACGAGTCAGGGGCGTGGTCCTGGGATCGTATGATGGAATCTGGAAGATTCCATGGAGGTTAACTAGGACTGGTGGAAAGGTACCACGTGACCCGGGTATTAAAAGGGGTGGAGACGGGCAACACGTGGTCAGATCTGGAACGAACGAAGGGTGAGGCCACGCAGGAGCGGGGGTCCAGGCCTGCCACGTGGCAGCAAGAGTCTCTCTCTCCCTCACGCTGTCTGTTAACAGCGTGAAAAAGTAAGACAGGAATGGAATTTATATGAAGAGAGTTGTGAACTGAAGACAAGTAAAGACCCTGATTCCAGAAGTCGCTTCCACGACCTTTATTACACATGTGTAGTGACATTGAATGAGTCACTGTAGCGTGTGCCGGGAGATTGGTAGACAATTAAATTAGGGGTAGCAGCCTATTCTACCAGGAAGAGCCGGTGGAGGGGGCTGCCAATCGGGGGAAGCGAACGGGCGACTCCGCCGTCACTGCCAACCAAGGGCGGGTATCGAATCCCACCAAAATTAACCTGCCGCTGACGGCTCGTCCAGGGGCGCCTTCCCTCGCACAATGGCTGCCGTTTCTCAAGTAATTTTTGGCTGCGGGTGGTGATTGGGCGGCCTTCTGGTGGCGGTTCGCCGCCACTTGCAAGCTGGTCCGATGCGGAGGCGCTACGTATTCTTCCCACCGCGCTGGACAACGCAGCCTTGGCGGCATTTTTTTTCCATTCCCAAGGTGAACAGAACGATACTGCGTCAAGCGTACGCCGAGTTGGTGGCAATTTTGACTTGCCATCCAACGCGCGGAGGAAATTCGTGATGCGGAGTCGGGGGGAGACAGAAATACCCCTCGCCTTCCGCAGCACACTACTGTCGCTGGCCCAGGATGCGTACCCAAGGATGGAGCGTGCAGGACTGGATTATCTGGTGCTAGAGAATCTGTTGGTGCTGGCTCAGGAAATTAACGTTTTTTTCCGGCCACAGAGGAAGACGGCCTGTCCTCAATTCAGGTAGCCCGATGCATCCAGGCCCACTGTAACTTGCGGCAACGTGCCGGGGTGGCGGTCGGGGCTGGATTTCCGGGAGAAGAGGGCAACCAGGAGCATCAAGAGTCTCCTTGGCTCTGTGCATCGGGTGGTTATAACCAGCGGGAGAGTGTCGGAGCAGGACGATGACGGGACGAGCGGGGGGGGGGGGGCGACCTTGCCTCCGCCATGGCGGGGCCCCATTACCTGCTTTAGGTGTGGCCTTCCGGGCCACATCTCCAGGGGCTGCCGTGCTGATTTGGGCCAGTTTTTCCCGGCTTCGCCGTCCTCTGCCCTGCCGGCCTCCATCCTCTGGGTCGAAAAGCAGGTCGCGATACATCACACACTCCGCCGACACAGCCACCTCATGCATCCCCATTGCAGTTGGTGTCGGGTGCACACGCCATCGCCTCTAATAGTTTCAGTTTCATTTATTTGGTATAACCCTGTGAGCCATGCGGCTCTTGACTCGGGTGCAACCGCAACAAAACAAAAACATGAACAAGAAACATCATGAAGTGAATACACGCAACAGAAAAATCCATGAAAAAACAGCAAAGTCTTTCAGAAAAAACACCGTATTTCAACGCTGTGTGCAAAAATCCCAGTGGGATGCAAGTCAAACAATAACAACCATAAGACAATGTACATCAAAGTTATCAGGCTAACTCTGTACTACAAAAACAAACATGGCTAAACCAAAACGTTTTCAAAATCACCAAAATAAAGCTATAACAACAATGTAACAGTGACCATAGGAACTGATTCAAATTTAACAATAAACGAGATATTATCGGTTCTTTCGGTAAAGTCACGTAGAAGGGAAATAATAAAATAATAAAAAATAAAACAATTAAATCCTCACGACGTTTCGATTGCAACATAAGCAATCATCATCAGGTGTGAAAACCACAGCAGGAAAATTGAAAAAAGTGGCATTTTTTTCTTAACGTTAGCACCACGGACAGCCGTGACAGACCACTGTTATAATTCAGTGGGCTCACATGACATTGACTTCTCCAAGACAGGTTCTTTGCAAGCCATCTGGCTACCATGAGAGATTCGTTAATGAGGCTATCCACATATACATATACAAACATAGAGACAATTTCAACCGAGAAGATGGATTCTGGCTTAGCAATCATTGGAAGGATTTGATAAACCATTTCGGGCCTTAATTGATTGTGTTCACGCTTACGGTGACTTTCAGACAGCATTCCATTCTCTTTCTCTCCTCCCCCCTCCTCCGTTCTGAGCATAGATCGACTCGTCCGTCAGTTGCTGTCCGTGGTGCTAACGTTAAGAAAAAGAAAACGCGACTTTTTTTCAAATTTTCTTGCTGTGGGTTTCACACCTGATGATGATTGCTTGTGTTGCAATCGAAACGTCGTGAGAATTAAGTTGTTTTATTTTTATATTTTTATTATTTCCCTTCTACGTGACTTTACCGAAAGAACCAAGAATATGAATACCGGCAGTCACGAAAGCTTTAAATCGAAAAATAAACGATATACATAACATGTACGACCAATCTTTGCGGCCATAGCTGGCTGCATGAGTCACTCCATAACAGCAGGAGTATCAGTAGCAGAATAAAAACAATTCAATACACCTTTAAAGATCAGCACACCATCCGGAACGATACATTTGATTTCAGGCCATTCTGAATAGCAGTGGCAGTTAGGGGTGTACAACTCCTCTAAAGCAGTTTTAGTGAGATCTCACAGGTAGTGATCCAAGTTGCAGTTTATTGACGATAGCCTTCCAGACCCTGGGGGCATCGATAGAAAAGGCCCTTCCTCCAGTATTTGTACGGCAATAAGGTATGTGAAGCTGGTAAATGAGCGAAGACCTTAGGTCACATTTGTTCTTCGAAACAGTGAGGAGATCCAGCAGGTAGCCTGCTAATTTTTTTGTAAGTACATCGTGAATAAATAAGATCTGATGCACAAGCCGTCGATCATTAAGAGAAGTTAGGTTTGACCCAATGTAGAGATCGCAGTGGTGGGTCCTATATCGGCAGTTAAATTCTATTTTTAAGGCCGATTAATAAATTGAGTCAAGCTTCATAGTGATACGGGGTACGAAGATAGTGCTTCGGTGAGTGATGGTTGACCGCGGGGGTTCAGACAATGGACCACATTGGCACACCGTGTCATGGCAGTGGGAGCAGGATCACCCGCGGTATGTGGATTTGTGCAGGGTGTTGAAGTGCGGGTGCTCATAGATACGGGGCATCCGCCACCATCGTTTCCGAGTCCAGGAGGCAACAGCAGCCCTCAGACATGCTGACATTGTGGGTCATGTTCAGCAAGGGAGAGGAGGCCTTGGGCTAACTAGCCGTGCTGCTTGGAGTAAGGCCACTGCACCAGAGCGGCGGAAGATGGTAGTGCAGGAAGTACGCCATCAGGAGGAGGTTGCAAGGTGGGCCAAGGCAGTCTCTCTTGCCAAACAAGGACAGTGGACTCGATGGGACAGTGTGGAGAAGAGGAAGATCAGCTGGAAGGATCTGTGGGCCATGGAAGCGAGGCGGTTGAGCTTTTCCATCAGAGCAACATATGACATCCTTCCAACACCAGTTAATCTTCACCAATGGTATGGTGAAGATCCGGACTGTGCCCTCTGTTCCATGCCAGCCAACCTCAGGCACATTCTCACAGGGTGTAAAACAAGCCTCACCCAAGGACGCTACACTTGGCGTCACAACCAAGTCCTTAAAAACCTTGCGTCCGCCCTGGAGGACAAGCGAGCTGCCACCAACTCCCTACCACCCCCAGCAGCATCACACCCGGACGACCTTTGTCCGCGAAGGGGCTAAACCACCGAAGAGCGGCTCTACACCAATAGAGCGAGACCAGCTGCGCTTGGCCCGCGACTGGAAAATGCTAGCTGACATTGGCCGGCAACTTGTGTTTCCTCCGGAGATCGCAACCACCACCCTAAGACCTGACATGGTGCTTTGGTCCCGTTCGCTCAAGAAGGTCTTCATCATTGAGCTCACAGTACCCTGGGAGGACTCAGTAGATGAGGCTTATGAGTGAAAACATCTGCGCTATGCCGATCTAGCTGCCGAAGCACGGCATCATGGCTGGAACACAGAAGTCCGACCAGTGGAGGTGGGCTGCAGAGGTTTTGTGGCAACATCTACAACCAGACTGCTTAGAGACCTGGGAATTAAGGGCCAGAGCCAGCGTTCGGCAATCAAAGCTGTATCGGAGGCGGCAGAAGGCAGCAGTCAGTGGCTCTGGATGAAGAGGAAAGACCCCAGCTGGGCCCCAAAGTGAGAGGGCCAGGAGGTATGTAGTCAACAATGCTTGACTCAGGGAGGAGGACGCCCCTGCCATGCATAGTCCCATGGGATGTTGGCTACCAACAACAAGGCAACTCCTATGACTAATTGGGAATGGGACGCAAGCGTAGGATTGATCACCCTGTCGCTGGCCGCCTTTGGGGAGGGTGTATAGTATGAAAGGCCGAAACACTCTAGGAACCAAAGGGTCACTACTGACGATGCGCTCCCCAAATTTCACCAGGCTCACTGTTCATGAACTCTTGGAAGTGCTTGCACAAAGGATAGTAACATCTCATCCTGTGTTCTTTGGAATTAGGACTCTGCCGTCGATGGTGGGTTGCCTCAGTCCTGCCCGTTGCGCTTAACCGAAATGGGAACTATTTTTCAAAGCCCCAAAAAATAGTCGACAATTTTAACCTTAATTTTTCAGTCACCCCTGCTCATGCAATTTCTTACACCCCTGTCCAAACATTAAAATAATTTAGTTTCCAGCCTATCCACGAAAGTAATGTTCTGAAACAACTGTCCTACCTCAAAGGGTCCTCCTCTACCGGAGCGGATAGTATTCCCGTCTTTGCTCTGCTAACTGTTGGTCACCTAATATACAAACCTATAGCCCATATTTTCAACCTGTCCATCAAAAAAGCATCAGTACCTCTAGAATGGAAACATTCCTATGTTCGTCCACTTCACAAATGGGGCCCTAAAGATGATCCAAATAACTACCGATCTATCTCAATTTTGTCCCCGTTGATGATTTTTTTTTTATTATTGAATACCAAATTAGCAGTTTCCTCTTTGGTTCTTTCGGTAAAGTCACGTATAAAGAGAAAATAATAAATTAAATACTAGCATACGACGTTTCGATTGCAACACAAGCAATCATCATCAGGTATAAATGAAATAGAAACACAAATCTAGTATACTTAGAAATGTAATGTAATACAACAGAGAGTCGGATACCATAACACTCAACACCCTACCTGGTTGATTACGTTCTTCCTGAGAATGCTAAATTTGAGAGAGAAATAAAACACAGAACCAGAGACATATATACAGACATATAAGCAGACATATACCACAGCCATACATAGAGAGAGACAAACATAGGCACACAGAAAAACCACGCCTCTGTGTCGAGGCCTTAAATAGAGAGAGGGGGCGGGGGCGGAGAGAGAGTGAGGGGTTAGAGAAATTAGCATGTCAATGAATGGCACGGTGAGTTGCACGGTGCAAAAGCTTGAAAAATTAGGAGACCTGGAGAGACACACTGAATTAAATAACCTATCAAAATTTCGAAATGTAATGTAATGCAACACAGAGAGCCGGTCAACACACAATTAACGCATATCCTGGTTGATTACGTTTTTCAAAGATTGCTAAGTTAGAAGTTAAGTGTGAAATTTTTAAAGAGAGACCAGACACAAACACGAAGAGCAGACAAAAAATCAGAGAGGGAGAGGAACAGCAGCCAAGACACACAGAGAGAGCAGAACATAAGAACGACAAAACGAGTGGAGACAGAGAAAGTACACTAAATCAAATAAACCTAGCAAAATTTCGAAATATAATGCAATACAACACAGAGAGTCGGCTAACATGTGTTGTATTGCATTATATTTCTAAGTTTACTAGGTTTGTTTTCTCTTTCATTTGTACCTGATGAGGATTGCTTGTGTTGCAATGGAAACGTCGTATGCTATTATTTAATTTATTATTTTCTCTTTCTACGTGACTTTACCGAAAGAACCAATGAGTAATTCCTGCAGTCACGAAAGCTACGAATCAAGTTTAAAAACAGTTTTACGTATTAATTTTGATCATTGGTGTCAATGATGCTATTTATTATGCTGCTGTCTGTGATCTTGCAAACTGATGTTGCTGCTTGCTTGATATGTGGATGCACATACGGGGATCACTCCTCTCCAGAGTAAAACCAAAAAAGTTATCCCACGACTTTTTTCTATTTGGCGGTATGATTGGTTTTGTTGTTGTTGCCCGCAATGAAACGGCTGTACGCCGTATGGACCTGAACATTCAATTTCCCTGCGCACGAATACGGAGTGAACCGTGATGGGTTGACAGCTACGGGATGGCTGAGACATCCTCTCAGTTGGTATTTGCTTTGTGGCGTTGTATGATGTCACGTTCCGCGCTCGTCTTGCTTCAAATTACAAATGACGTCACGGGATACATGACATCATCGGTGAACGATTGACGTCACGCTACGCGGGAGTTCGTGGGGGGAGAAGGGCGGGAAATTCGCAACCACGGAGGGGAGAGGGAGGAGGAGAAGGCGATGAGGGGGAGCCCTGAGGAGACGGCGGTGAGAACGACTCCCTCGCCTCTGTCAGCACGATCAATCCACAGCCTCACGACTCCTCTCTGTCTACCTCTTCTCTGCGTGTGAGTCTGTGTCAGGGTTCAGGATCTGTATCCATACTGGAGGAATCCGATGAGCCGTGAAGCTCTTCGTCACACCTCCAGTGATTCGTTCATCCACTGCGGTGATGTCCGCCTGCCCAGGACCCTGCTCTAACCCGCAGTGGCCGAGTCTCTACTCGCCGCAGGCAGGGATATCAACATCGCTAGCAGCTTGGGTTGGCATCGTCCCCCTCCTCCAGAGGGGAAATAAGTTCACGACTTTGGCTGCTGCGGGAACGCGGCGCTCCAAACCTCCTCCCCAGAGACGCGGACGGCTGCTGAGGAGGAGACGAACTCTGCGCTCCGTGGCCCCGCGGTCACAGTCAACTTTCGCCTTTAACGCAATCGGTGGGAGTGTGGGCATAGCTGTCAACCTCGTAGCAGTACCCGACCTTAACACAGGCCAATTGGGACCTACAGAATCCCATCAAATGGGAGAAACACAAACAAATAGGCACATTTCTGTTGCCCGTATTGAAACGGCTGTACGCACCGCGTGGACTTGAAAACGAAATTTCCCTGCACGAGAATACGGGGAAACCGTATGGGTTGACAGCGATAGTCGTGGTTGCCTGTCTGTATTTACTACTGTTGCTACCACACCGTAGTGTTATAACTAGTATAACTACTACTGTTACTACCACACCGTAGTGTTATTATAACTAGTATAACTACTACTGTTACTACCACACCGTAGTGTTATAACTAGTACAGGGGTCGGCAACCAAAATAACAAGAAGAGCCATTTCTTTCCAATTCGGTACAAAATTCTGTATTTCAAGAGCCGCAATGCATCTATGTACATACGTACATATCGTCAAGAAGCAGCCCGTAAAGAGCCGCATGCGGCTCCGGAGCCGTAGGTTGCCGACCCCTGAACTAGTATATCTACTACTGTTACTACCACACCGTAGTGTTATTATAACTAGTATAACTACTACTGTTACTACCACACCGTAGTAGTATAACTACTACTGTTGCTACCACACCGTAGTGTTATAACTAGTATAACTCTTACTGTTACTACCACACCGTAGTAGTATTATAACTAGTATAACTACTATTGTTACTACCACACCGTAGTAGTATTATAACTAGTATAACTACTACTGTTGCTACCACACCGTAGTGTTATAACTAGTATAACTCTTACTGTTACTACCACACCGTAGTAGTATAACTACTGTTGCTACCACACCGTAGTGTTATAACTAGTATAACTCTTACTGTTACTACCACACCGTAGTAGTATTATAACTAGTGTAACTACTACTGTTACTACCACACCGTAGTAGTATTATAACTAGTATAACTACTACTGTTACTACCACACCGTAGTGTTATTATAATTAGTATAACTCTTACTGTTACTACCGCACCGTAGTAGTATAACTAGTATAACTACTACTGTTACTACCACACCGTAGTGTTATTATAACTAGTATAACTCTTACTGTTACTACCACACCGTAGTAGTATAACTACTATTACTACCACACCGTAGTGTTATTATAACTAGCATAACTCTTACTGTTACTACCACACCGTAGTGTTATAACTAGTATAACTCTTACTGTTACTACCACACTGTAGTAGTATTATAACTAGTATAACTACTATTACTACCACACCGTAGTGTTATAACTAGCATAACTCTTACTGTTGCTACCACACCGTAGTGTTATAACTAGTATAACTCTTACTGTTACTACCACACCATAGTAGTATTATAACTGGTATAACTACTATTGTTACTACCACACCGTAGTAGTATTATAACTAGTATAACTACTGTTACTACCACACCGTAGTAGTATTATAACTAGTATAACTACTACTGTTACTACCACACCGTAGTGTTATTATAACTAGTGTAGTAAGTATTCAGGAGGCTTGACGACGGGGTCGGAGGCACACTTATTTATTAACACCAACTTGTGCACAGTAACGGGTACACACAGTACTTAAGGGGGTATCGTCCCCTTCACTCGGCTACAGGGAGACACAACATCTAACCCCGCTAACCTACGCCCAAGTCCTCCACTACGGAGCTAGGGGAGGCTACCTATCCCAGCCCTGGTCAAGCTGGGATCCCGGCACCCTGAGTCTCCAGACCGGCTCTTATAAGAACGTCAGTCTGGGCTCTCGGGGCCACGCCACCGGCTTGCCCTGGTCGGCCCTGACAAGGACAGCGAGCCAGGGGAGCTCCGGGGCCTATTCTAGCTGGCCTTCAGTCTTCGCTGGTTTAAGCTAATACTCGACCTCGAGCCCTCCGGCTCACCACCTTTTATAGTACTCGGCCCCCGGGAGGGGCCCGTGGGGGATGCAGGTGCGGACGTCGGTGTGAGCACCTCCTCTGTGTACGGCCCTAACCACGCCCCTTGTGTTTGTTAGCCATCCGTGCCCATACACAATTACACCTCTACATCACCCCCCCCCCCCTGTACAGCTCGCAGCCGTCCCCGGCTGCAAAAAAATCAGAATTAAGGTGCATCCCTCCCCAAAACCGTGTGTGCCTCGCGTAATTTTAACAAGAACAATGACAACCATAACAACAACAACAGGAAGAGAAAAAAAATAACCTGACGCACCCCCCCCCCCACGAATAAATACCCCATTCCCCAAAACCAACATATATACACGCACTCCGGACGCCTCCCGCCACTGTCCGCAAGGGCCCCCCAACGGCCGACCTCACAATAGTCTGCGCGTTTTGGCGCGCGTTCTCGCGGCGGGCCCGTCACAAGGGCCCGTCCCGGCACGCTCAGTGGCGGTTGTTGACGGTCCGGGTGCGAGAGAGTCTGGCTTCGCTGCCGAGTGACCCCCGACCCCTCCGGGAGGGGTTGGCGGGCGTGGACCCGTCACTCCTGTTGCACCTGGAGATGGAACAGTTGATGTCAGGTTAGGCGAGAGCAGCGACGTCGGGGAGTCGGCGGACCCCTCACACGTTTGGCCATGCGTGTGTGTGCGAACCACGGGGCGGCGCAATGAACGGTTTCAACCTTGAGGGGTGCACGTACCACCGACGCCTCCCCCATTTGACGCGAACACATTGCGGCCGCAAGACCTGTACGACCTCCACGGGCCCCCGCCACGGCCGTACCAACTTTGACGAGGTCGCCAGCGGCACCTGGGGACAGTGCAACCATGCCCTGTCCCCTGGTTTCCATTTGAACACATGTACCCGCCCCAGCCTAAGCCTCTCGTTCGCCTTCTAGCGGAGTTCAGAATTTTGCACGGCCGCTTCCCGCGCCTCAGATAATTTGGCGATGTTAAATTTAACGTCTGAGGCGCCGAGAGCTTTAGCTGGGTCGTCACAGGGGGGTTAGCCTCGCGGCCATACATTAAAAAGAAAGGGGAAAATCAGGTGGCCGCGTGGGGAGCCATCCTGTAGGCTTGTAACACACCGGCAATGCGAAGGTCCCAATCTGTCTGGGATTCCGATACCTGCTGGGACAGCATAGACGTGATAGTCCGATGCAGCCGTTCCACCATCCCGTCAGTTTGTGGGTGATACGGGGAGGTCCGAACTTTCTCCGTACCCAAGAGGTCGCACACCTCGCGGAGGAGTTTCCCCGAAAAATTCTTACCCTGGTCAGTCAGCAGCCGTTCCGGAGCACCCTTGTCGAGGACATAGCCCTGGACAAAGGCCTCCGTGATGGCTGCTGCCGACTGGTTGGCCAGGGGCCAGGCCATAGGCCATCTCGTGAAGTATTCGACCCCTGTCAATAAATACCTATTTCCCCTGGGTGTAGCGGGAAATGGGCCGAGAATATCCAGAGCAACGAGCTCGTTAACCCGGGAAACCTTTATGGACTGCAGCGGAGGGTTGGACCCCCTCGCTGGTGGCTTCCGCTGCGCGCATTGCGTGCACGACCCCAGGAGATCCCCCACGTCCTTTGCCATGCCCGGCCAGAAGAAATCGAGCTGGAGCATGGCAAAGGTCTTGTGAACCCCCAAGTGCAGGAGCCGCTCATGCGCAGCCCATACCACCTTACCCCTCAATGCTGCAGGCACCACGAGCCGTTGGCGGCAGGATTTTCCATCCCAGTGCATTAAAAGCCCCTGGAACAACCCCCACGAGTCAACGTTCGCCACCCCCTGACCAACCCCCCCGGTGCGACGGCGCAGAGCGAGGAGGGAGGTGTCCTCCATTTGGAGGCGTCCCCACTCCGCAACCGACAACCCCAGCAACGAATCCCTCCCTTCTTGCTCGATAGGACCCGAAGCCGAAGGTGCATCGGCGGCGGCCACGAAGACCGAATCGGTGGTCACGTTCGGGGGCCTACAACGCCCCGAACCCAAGAGGCAGGCGCACTTCGAAGTGGGTGGCAACCGCGACAGGGCGTCAGCGTTCGTGTGGCGAATGCCCTTATGATATGTGGTGACAAAGTCGTAGTCTTGGAGAATCTCCAACCATCGAGACAACTGCCCCGATGGTTGTTGAACCCGCAGGGCGTACTGTAGAGCGGCATGATCTGTACGGACGGTGAAACGCCAACCGTACAGATACGGGCGGTACTGCTGAATGAAATAAACAATTGCCAATAATTCCCGACAGGTAACGCAGTACCGTTCCGCCGGAGACAGTACTCGACTACCGTAAGCCACCACATGCTCTACGCCCCCAATGAGCTGGGACAGCACGCCCCCAATGCCCGTGTTACTTGCGTCTGTATCGAGCAAGAAGGGTTGTGAGAAATCGGGGTAATTCAACGGCGGAGCCCCGACCAGGGCATTCCGGAGGGCGCGAAAAGCAGCCTCCTCCTCCGGCCCCCAATGAAACCTGACCCCCTTGGACGTCAAGGCATGCAATGGTTTCGCGATCGTAGCGAAGTCAGCCACAAACCGTCGGTAGTACGACGCGAACCCAATGAAACTCCTGACCTCTCCCACCGAGGTGGGAGTTGGCCAGGAGCTGACGCATTCCGTTTTGGCGGGATCAGTGGATATCCCCGAGCGCCCAACAATGTGACCCAAATACCGCACCGATTCGCGGAGCAAATGGCACTTCTGCGGTTTAAATTTCAAATTGGCAGCCCGCATTTTGAGAAAAACAGCACGCAACCTCTGGAGGTGTTCATCGAATGATTTGCTAAAGACGATGACATCGTCCAAGTAAATTAAACACGAATCCCATTGCAAGCCTGCCAAGACCAGTTCCATTAACCGCTGAAAAGTTGCCGGCGCAGAATGTAAGCCCATCGGCAAGCGGTTAAATTGGAAGAGGCCTTGCGGTGTACGGAAAGCCGTCTTAGGTTTGGATTCGTCGTCCAGAGGAAGCTGCCAGAATCCAGAAAGTAAATCCAGGGTGGAAAAGAATCGCGCCCCCGCCAAGGCATCGAGCGACTCATCCATTCGAGGAAGCGGGTACGCATCTGCCACAGAAATTTTGTTCAATCGCCGAAAGTCGACACAAAACCGCGGCGAGCCGTCGTGTTTTTTCACGAAAACGATCGGCGCGCCCCACGGGCTGTTGGAAGGGGAAATGATATCGGTGGCTAGCATGTCATCAACGGCCGATTTGACATGATCCTTTTCGGCGGGACTCAACCGAAAGGGATTTTGGCGGATTGGCGCGCTGTCACCCGTGTCAATATGGTATCTCAGCAATTTAGTACAACCAATATCAAATTTGTGTTGACTAAAAACGTCGGCAAATTCGTTCTGGAGAACTCGCAGCTGCGCACGCTGCGAGTCGGACAGGTCCACTGATCCCGCGCAAAGCGCATCCAGCCATCCGTCATCACAGTCCGAATGCGGTCGCGACGGAGGGTCGGTGCTTACGTGACCCACGAGTGGTTCCTCATAGGGTACCGGCGTTGCGTGTGCAAGCACGGTCCCTTAAGGAACCACGGCCGTTCGCGATCCTACATTAAGGACTGCAATGAAGGGGTCCCCATCCCCTTTCACCATGGTCTGAGCCGCAAGCAAATCGGGTCCATTGACCCCGGCCCGAGATGGTCCCAACAAGACCCCCCGATCCGCAACCCCTTCAGCAAACGGCCGACGCAACCTAAGAGGGACGAGCATCTGAGCCCCCGGGGGTACGCGCACAGTTTTTGTCACGAGCGCCTGTACGGTCGCAAACGCCCGACGCTCCGTGGCGGGGGAAGACAAAAATGTAACACGTCGGCCCGACGGCAGCTCGATGCACCCCTGGTCAATCAAGATACGAACGGGCATTTTGGTCAAGAAATCTGTCCCCAACAGGCACAGAATCGCGAGTGAGGAGGAAACCAAAACAGGCCCGGATAATTTAATGTCTCCAATGCAAATTTTGGCGCGGATTTGCCCAATGATGCCCAGCGAGTCCCCGTTAGCAGCATAGCATGGCACGTCAACGGGGAGCAAGGGACGACTTTGAACGGGAAGGATGTTATAAATCAAATCAGATATAATGGTCGCCGATGCCCCTGTGTCAATTAAAATCCGCACCTCTACCCCATCAATATGACCGACCACGACCGACGATCCCACCGACGCTGCAACGACACGATGGGCATTTCAGAACAATCCGACGCAACGGCCGTCGATTTTCGAGCCCTGTTCGTTTCAGCGCGTGAGTGTGTGTCGGATGTGTGCATGGGCCAAACGTGTGAGGTGCCACGACTCGCCGTATTTCTCTGCTGGAGCTTGGGTGGAGACGGCACGGCGTCCTGCCGAGGTGTCGCCCCGCGCTGACGGGGAGCCCGGCATCTTGAAGCAACGTGGCCTTGAAGGCCACAGTTGTAGCACCGTGTGAGCGCCCCAGATGGCCTGGGCTGCTCCTGGCGGCTCGGTCCGTTCCGAGCCTGTGGTGCCGCCGATCTCCATTCCCCCCGCCGCTCCACCCCGCAGACCTCCTCCGATGGGAGGGTAGTGGCCGCCATGGCATGGCCGGCCACCCCCTTGGCGGCCTTGCGACGCAGGGACCGCAAGCCCCCGTGGATGTGGCGCGCGACCAGCAAGGACGACATCTCTGCGTTGTCTTGAGCCAAGACGGCGACGTCCAGCTCATCAGCGAGTAGCAGCAGCTTTTCAGCCACCATAGCGTCCACTCCCTCCTCGTCCATCCGCGGGAAAGCTGCCTTCGCCAGGGCCAGGAGAGCCGTCCGGAAGGCCAGGGGCGATTCGTTGGCGCCCCGATGACGATCGTGGAATAGCTGCCTGCAGTCCGAAGGCGGGTCATAGTCAGCTGACAGCAGCTGCAGCGCCAAGTGCAGCGTGGCGCGCTTTTCCTTAGGCGCCGAGGTGAGAGTAGCCAGGGCGTCGTTGTCCAGCATCGCCGGCAACGCGCGTAGTGCTTCGGCGTCCGTCCAGTTCGCCATCTCCTGATGAGCGATGAACCGCCTTTTGAAGCCGCCCCAGTCTCCGTCCGCGCCCACGAATTCTTTGAGAGGCGGCAGACGCTGCTGTAACGTGACGTCCGTGGCTGCGGATCGCGCTCCGTCGTTCCCAGCAGACGTTACAGTGTGGGCGGGCTGCGAGCATGGCATCGCCGGTCGCTCTGTTGTTGACGCGCTGGCCGGTGTTGATGATGTCACGGCTTGTGCTTGGCCCTCAGCAGTCACCTGACGCGGGCCGGCCCCGCCCTCTGCTCGCACTGTAGTGATGGCGGGAAATTTAACCGCGAGCCGCGTCGGGGTGGCGGGAAATGTCGCCGCGCGTCGGCTGCTGTCGTCATCCCGCGCAGCCCCTCCAGCCCCCAGCCGCGTGATCTCTTCCAACGCGGCGGCCGCAGCGTAGAGCAGCTCCGCCAGGCGGGAGTGAGCCAGCCGAAGTCCCTCGGCCGACGCATCCCCCCCTTCCTGTCGTAGCAGCGCGGGTGTACTCGGCCCCGGCTGCTCCGATCCGACCTCGGCCATCTCTGGTAGCGATTCGGCCGTGGTGTCTTCCATCTCCGACTCCCTGGTCCGTGTCGTCCCTCGTGTGTCCATCGTTGAACGTTTACTTCTGACGCCAGATGTAGTAAGTATTCAGGAGGCTTGACGACGGGGTCGGAGGCACACTTATTTATTAACACCAACTTGTGCACAGTAACGGGTACACACAGTACTTAAGGGGGTATCGTCCCCTTCATTCGGCTACAGGGAGACACAACATCTAACCCCGCTAACCTACGCCCAAGTCCTCCACTACGGAGCTAGGGGAGGCTACCTATCCCAGCCCTGGTCAAGCTGGGATCCCGGCACCCTGAGTCTCCAGACCGGCTCTTATAAGAACGTCAGTCTGGGCTCTCGGGGCCACGCCACCGGCTTGCCCTGGTCGGCCCTGACAAGGACAGCGAGTCAGGGGAGCTCCGGGGCCTATTCTAGCTGGCCTTCAGTCTTCGCTGGTTTAAGCTAATACTCGACCTCGAGCCCTCCGGCTCACCACCTTTTATAGTACTCGGCCCCCGGGAGGGGCCCGTGGGGGATGCAGGTGCGGACGTCGGTGTGAGCACCTCCTCTGTGTACGGCCCTAACCACGCCCCTTGTGTTTGTTAGCCATCCGTGCCCATACACAATTACAACTCTACACTAGTATAACTCTTACTGTTACTACCACACCGTAGTAGTATAACTAGTATAACTACTACTGTTACTACCACACTGTAGTGTTATAACTAGTATAACTCTTACTGTTGAAGTATGGGAATTGACGGCAGGAACTTCTTGACGGGAACACACTTTTATTAAATCTTTACGTATCAAAATACAACGTGTAGTCTCCTTTCTTCCGACTTCACACTCCACTACTCTCGTGTAAACTCTAGGCCTCTGGCTACACACGATACCCTTCACTCGTGTAGACCCTACGCCTCTGGCTACACAATACACTCGACTCGTGTAGACCCTATGTCCCTGGCTACACAATACACTGCATTCGGCTCGTGTAGACCTTACGCCTATGGCTACACACACTACACTAGCCTCTGGGTTACACAGAGTCCCGGTCCCGTTAGGACAGCGGGACTAGGTACCGCAGGGCCCTAGGTCTTCATCCCCGTCTTCATTCTTCGCTGGTTACACACTGCCCTCACGCCTGTGTGCATCCCCTTTTATAGCCCCTGCTCACGAGAGGCGGAGCTGATGCGTACTTCAACGTGAGCATCGCTCCTTAATGAACCAATCACGACGCACTCTCTCTACGATCCGTTTTCCCCAGCGCGTGTTAACACTCCTCCACCAATCACACCGCGCTGCCACCCGATCACTCCCTCTCAGCACGTCACCCGTCCACAGCCAATCAGTACCCCGTAACCCACGACCCCGCGCTGACCCCTGATCCTCCACCGTCAGCGCACGTCACCACCTACACAGCCAATCATTACGCGCTGGCATACGATCTCTAATCCCAGCGCGTATCACCTCTACATCACCCCCTCCCACATAGCTTGCAGCCGGCCCGGCTGTTAACCAACAACACAACCTAACGTCAATGCAGTAACAAAGAAACTCCACCTCTCAGTGTGCCCCGTAACGCAACAACAACAACACAACACAACACTTAAATATGAAGCAATATACAGCCCGACGAACAACACAATAAAAGCGAACACCGGAAAACGAACACAATAAAAGCGAACACCGGAAAACGAACGCGCCAAGTGTCTCTGTGACTAAACGCAGTGCCGAGGCGCTCCGGCTGCCTCGACTCCTCACGTGGCAGGTCACACAAAGTAGCGCGACCTAGCGCGAGTCCGTCTGGCCGGTCCGTCGTATGGGACGGGACGTTGGCGACCGTCCGGTGGCTCCGGCTGCTCAAGATCCGGCCGCCGGTGGTCGGCAGCTGTCAGTTCCGAGACACCTGGGAGCGGATCAGGCGGAGACATGTGAGGAGCAGGCAAAGACAATTCCCCCTCAGGGTCGCTGGTCACGTTACATGCTCGGCCCTCATGACACAAGGGGAGGCCATACGGAGGCGAGAACGGTTTCAGTCGGGAGGGGTGGACGTACCAACGGCGTTTTCCCCATTTTATCTGAACGCACTGGGGGCGTGCAACCCGCACGACCTCCACGGGTCCCCGCCACGGCTTCAACAATTTAGGCGACGTAGCCAAAGGTGCCTGCGGGCAATGCAGCCAGGCCCTGTCACCTGGTTCCCAATTGTGCACGGACACCTTCCGTGCCCGCAACCGCTCGTTTGCAATTTGGCGAGCCCGTGAATTAAGCCGTGCGGCCTCCCTTGCCTCTGTCAGCTTATGAATATTAAATTTAATATGCTCTGCCAATTTCGAATTTGCTCGTGGTGCGGACAGACCCAGCTGCGTTTCCATGGGCGGGTCGGCTTCCCGACCGTACATCAGATAAAACGGGGAAAATCCCGTAGCTGCATGGGGGGCCATTCTATACGCGGCGAGGACCCCAGGGACCTGCAGGTCCCAATCAACATGCGCCTCACACACCTGCTGGCACAACATAGAAGTCAATGTCCTGTTAAGCCTCTCCACCATCCCGTCCGTCTGCGGGTGGTACGGGGAGGTACGCACCTTCTTGGTACCCAACAGGTCGCACACCTCTTGCAGTAATTTACTCGAAAAATTCTTCCCTTGGTCAGTCAGCAAGCGTTCGGGAGCCCCCTTGTCCAGGACGTAGCCCTGGACAAAGGCGTCCGTCACAGCCGCCGCCGACTGGTTGGCGAGTGGCCACGCCATAGGCCACCGGGTAAAATATTCGACCCCCACCAACAGGTACTTATTACCCCTAGGCGTGACCGGAAAAGGCCCCAGAATGTCGAGTGCAACGAGCTCGTTAGTGCGCGAGACCTGGATGGATTGCAGCGGTGGATTAGCTGGCACAGGCGGTGGTTTCCGTCTGGCGCACTCAACACAACCCTTCAGAATGTTCACCACGTCACCCCCCATTCCCGGCCAATAATAGTCACGCTGAAGCAGGGCAAGCGTTTTGTTAACTCCCAAATGCAAGAGGCGTTCGTGTGCGGCCAAGACAACCTTCCCCCTCACAGCAGCAGGCACCACAATCGCATGCCGCCGGGACAAACTGTCCCATCTCATCAATAGGCCTTGCTTAAGCTCGTAGGAGCCAGTTCGGTCGTGGTTACCTTCGGAACCCCCCGTCTTGCGGCGCAATGCCAGCAGGGAGCTGTCCGCCATTTGGAGACGGCCCCACTCAATCAATGACATTGAGAGCAGCGAGTCCTGACCCCCAGGGGTAGCGGGACCATCCCCAATTGGTGTGCTCGCGGCCGCAACCAACGCCTCCCTACCTTCCGTAACCGGCGGTTTACAGCGCGCCGATCCCGATAAGCACGCACATTTGTGACAAGGCAACAACCGCGACAGGGCATCGGCATTTGTGTGTCGCAAGCCTTTACGGTACGTAGTCGTGAACTGATAGTCCTGGAGGACTTCCAACCATCGTGACAATTGGCCCGAGGGCTGGGCGACCCGCAATGAATACTGGAGCGCCGCGTGGTCCGTCCGGACCGTGAAATGACGACCATAGAGATATGGCCTGAATTGTTGTACAAAAAAAACAATGGCAAGCAGTTCGCGACGGGTGACGCAGTAGCGCTGCTCTGCCGGCGACAACACCCTGCTACCATAGGCGACCACTCGTTCGACCCCTCCAACGACTTGGGACAGCACTCCCCCAATGCCCGTGTTGCTAGCATCCGTGTCTAGCAAGAAGGGACTCGCGAAGTCCGGATAGCGCAAGGGTGGGGCCCTAACCAAGGCGTCCCGGAGGGAGCAGAATGCAGCCTCCTCCTCCGGTCCCCATCGGAACTTCACTCCTTTCGCCGTTAGAGCGTGCAAGGGTTTTGCAATGGTGGCAAAGTGCTCAACGAATCGGCGATAATACGAAGCAAAACCGATGAAACTGCGTACGTCTGACACTGACGTGGGCGTTGGCCACGAACTGACACAGTCCGTCTTCGCAGGATCGGTAGAAATCCCCGAAGAGTCGACAATGTGACCCAAGTACCTCACGGATTTACGAAAAAGGTGGCATTTGGCCGGTTTAAACTTTAATTTAGCCGATCGCATTCGCAAGAACACCCCCCTCAATCGCTGGAGGTGTTCTTCAAACGTTTTACCGAAAACAATGACATCGTCAAGGTAAACGAGGCACGTATCCCACTGCAAGCCCGACAAAACCAATTCCATAAGACGCTGAAACGTCGCCGGAGAGGAGTGAAGTCCCATGGGTAACCGGTTAAACTGAAACAGGCCCCCTGGAGTCCGAAATGCGGTCTTAGGCTTAGACTCTTCATCGAGTGGCAACTGCCAGAATCCGGATAATAAATCAAGAGTCGAAAAGTATCGCGCACCAGACAATGCGTCGAGAGACTCGTCCATCCTGGGGAGCGGATACGCGTCGGCCACAGAGATCTTATTCAGGCGACGGAAATCGACGCAAAATCGCAGGGACCCGTCCTGCTTTTTAACGAGCACAATAGGCGCTCCCCAAGGACTGGAGGAAGGCGAAATAATGTCGGCTTCTAGCATATCGTTAACTGCCGACTGAACATGTTCCTTCTCAGCAGGACTCAGTCGGAAGGGATTTTGCCTGACCGGTGCCGCATCGCCCGTTTCAATGTGGTGGCGTAGCAGGTCCGTGCACCCAATGTCATACTTATGTTTACTGAAGACATCCGAAAATTCAATGAGCAACCCGCGCAGCGCACCCAACTGTACCGCTGATAAATCGTCAGAGTCCGCGCACAGCGAATCAACCCAATCGAGGTCCTCCTTCAATGTAACGTTTTTCGTGGGACTCGGATCCGCCTGCGCAACCAGCCTCTCCTCCGCAGGGACCCGCGCCGCGTGAGCTAGCACGGTGCCCTGCTGAATGACGGCCGGCCGCGCCCCAGCGTTTAAAACCATCACAAACGGATCCCTGTCAGCCCCCACCAAAGTGTGAGCCACCGACAAATCGAGACCTCCAACAGCCCTATTAGAAGGACCCAAAAGCATGCCCTGTTCCGAGGCCTCCTTCACCCATGGCTTCCGCAACCGGAGGGGAATTAACATTTGTGAACCCGGGGGCACGTGCACGGTCTGTGTCGCTAACGCCTGTATGGTAGCGCACGCCGTCCGAATTTCATTAGGGCTCGTCAAAAATGAAATACGGCGACCCGATGGTAGTTCAATGCAACGCTGATCAATGAGAATTTTGATGGGCATTTTTGCCAAAAAATCAGTGCCCAATAGACAAGGGACCGCCAGGGAGGACGAAACAAAAACGGGTCCCGACAATTTGATATCACCAATGCAAATGGATGCCCTAATCTGACCGATAATGCCCAACGATCCCCCGTTAGCGGCGTAAAATGGCACATCCACCGGAAGAAGCGGACGACATTGTACAGGGAGAATATTATAAATGAGATCCGATATAATAGTCGCCGATGCCCCCGTGTCCACTAACACCCTGACCTCGACCCCATCAATAGATCCGGTAACTACGGATGAACCCGCTGAGGCAGCCACTATTCTGTGCCCCAACTCCGACCATTTAATGTCTCCCCGGTCCCGGCCGAATCGCCCTCTCTGAACCGAATCCCCGAACTCTACTCGGCTCTCCCCCGCCGCAACGCGACGACCCATATGTGCCGAGTATGCGGGCCGAGCATGTGAGGTGCCGCGACTTGCCGGGGTTTGCAGGGACGACTTGGGGCCTTGGTCGTCGTCCAGCCGAGGTCCCATGGCGCGCTGACGTGGGGCGCGGCAACCGGAGGCCACGTGGCCCCGGAGGCCGCAGTTATAGCAGGTGATGACAGTCGTCGGAGATCTCGGTTGCTCCAGCTTGCGGGCCGCTCGCAGAGGCGAACGACCCCCCGATCTCCAGTCCCCCGGTCGTCCCGCGATGAACGCCTCCTCTCGTGGGCTGACGACTTGGGGCACGGTGACAACTGGGCCCGGAGTTGAGGCCACGGCAGCGTTGCAGACGACTCCCTGTTTACGTTGAAGGACCTCGTGCGCTTGTATGCTTGTGGCGACCCGTAAGGATGAAATATCGGTCTCATCGGCCGTGTTGATGGGGACCCCCAGGTCCTGCGCCAACTTGAGCAGCTGCTCCAAAACCATGGCATCTTGGCCCTCCTCGTCCATACGAGGGAACGCGGCGTCGGCGAGAGCAAGCAACGCCGTGCGGTAGGCGAGCACGGTCTCCGTGTCCGCCTTCCGTCTTGCATAAAAATGATGGCGGCACGCGGAGGGAGGACCATAGACCTTGGCTATGAGAGCCAGCGCATCTTTGAGCGTGGAGCGGTCCGACCTGCGTGCGGACTTGAAGGCCGCGAGCGCGTTGTCATCCAGCATGGCAGGCAGTGCCCGCAGTGCCGTAGCGTCGGACCAGGCGGACATCTCCTGATGCGCCAAAAATCTGCGCTGAAATTGGCTCCAATCCCCGCCTTCCGCCTTGAAGGCTGACAACGTGGGAAGGCGCTGCTGAAAAATGAAGTCGTCCTCCTCCTCGTGCTTCCTCTCTGCCGCCCCGCCGGTGTGTAAGATGGCGGCCCCATCGGCGGGTGTGTGATGGCGGTCCGCCGCGCGCGTTGGTGACGTCAGCGGGCGCGCACGGAGAACCGCTGCCACGTGGTGATGGCCGTTCCCGCCAAAAGTCGGTGCAGATGAAATGGCGGCCATCGCCAAATCGTTTTGGCGGGAATCTGCAGGGCGACCCTGCAGAACGTCGGCCGCCGTTCCCGCTCCTCCCGACGAGCTGATCTCCGCCAAGATGGACGCGGCGGCGAGCAGCAGCTCCGCCAGACGGGAGTGCGCTTCGCGAAGCACGGCGTCAGTCCCCCGTGGCTCGTCCGGCGCCGTCGGCGGATCCTGCCCCGTGGGCAACTCCTCTTCCTCACCCCCCGATGCCAGTTGACCCGCGTCGTCGAGGTTGTCCCCGTGGTCAATCCCGTGGGTCCGACGGTTCCTCCTTGTATCCATGCTTGGAAGACCGTTTCACTTCTGACGCCAGTTGAAGTATGGGAATTGACGGCAGGAACTTCTTGACGGGAACACACTTTTATTAAATCTTTACGTATCAAAATACAACGTGTAGTCTCCTTTCTTCCGACTTCACACTCCACTACTCTCGTGTAAACTCTAGGCCTCTGGCTACACACGATACCCTTCACTCGTGTAGACCCTACGCCTCTGGCTACACAATACACTCGACTCGTGTAGACCCTATGTCCCTGGCTACACAATACACTGCATTCGGCTCGTGTAGACCTTACGCCTATGGCTACACACACTACACTCGCCTCTGGGTTACACAGAGTCCCGGTCCCGTTAGGACAGCGGGACTAGGTACCGCAGGGCCCTAGGTCTTCATCCCCGTCTTCATTCTTCGCTGGTTACACACTGCCCTCACGCCTGTGTGCATCCCCTTTTATAGCCCCTGCTCACGAGAGGCGGAGCTGATGCGTACTTCAACGTGAGCATCGCTCCTTAATGAACCAATCACGACGCACTCTCTCTACGATCCGTTTTCCCCAGCGCGTGTTAACACTCCTCCACCAATCACACCGCGCTGCCACCCGATCACTCCCTCTCAACACGTCACCCGTCCACAGCCAATCAGTACCCCGTAACCCACGACCCCGCGCTGACCCCTGATCCTCCACCGTCAGCGCACGTCACCACCTACACAGCCAATCATTACGCGCTGGCATACGATCTCTAATCCCAGCGCGTATCACCTCTACACTGTAACTACCACACCGTAGTAGTATAACTAGTATAACTACTACTGTTACTACCACACTGTAGTGTTATTATAACTAGTATAACTCTTACTGTTACTACCACACCGTAGTAGTACAACTAGTATAACTACTACTGTTACTACCACACCGTAGTGTTATTATAACTAGTATAACTCTTACTGTTACTACCACACCGTAGTAGTATAACTACTATTACTAGCACACCGTAGTGTTATTATAACTAGTATAACTCTTACTGTTACTACCACACCGTAGTGTTATAACTAGTATAACTCTTACTGTTACTACCACACTGTAGTAGTATTATAACTAGTATAACTACTGTTACTACCACACCGTAGTAGTATTATAACTAGTATAACTACTACTGTTACTACCACACCGTAGTGTTATAACTAGTATAACTACTGTTACTACCACACTAGTGTTATTATAACTAGTATAACTACTACTGTTACTACCACACCGTAGTGTTATTATAACTAGTGTAACTACTACTGTTACTAATACTGCTACTGTTACTATCACACGGTAGTGTTATTACTATTATAACTACTGTTACTAATATTACTTCTGTTACTACCACAACGTACACACGTGTACGCTCAACAACAACAGCCGCCATTCCCCACTAAGTGACGGTGATGTCACCAAGGTGCCAGGCTAGGTACGCTTGAGGCCACGTGAAGTGTCGAACGTTCGCTGACACGAGGTCACGGGACACCCAGATGCCATGGGTTGACTTGAGATGCCTGGTAGATGCACCAGCTGTGTCCTTTACTGCGCCAACTTGCTGCATTTTAGCCACCCAGCACTCCATTCATTGTTGTGAGCACTGCTCCTCTGCCCTGAGTTGTTGAAGGGCGACTGCCTCCAACTGCCCAGTAGCGTCTTTGACGAGCCTCCTCCATAGAGGTCGATCTTGACACCGCTAGGACCGGTCTTCAGCAAGTCCACTCAGCTCCACATCCTCCCGTAGTACTGCATCAGTCCATCTCTACTCCAGCCCGTTTCTTGCCCTTTTAACCTCTCTAACTGGACAAACAGAAACAGCTTGGGCATGAGGTGGTGGGGCATGAGGGCTACATGACCTAGTGAATGCAGCATTGCCTGCCGGAGAAGCTCATTGATGGGACTGTCGCGGTCTTTAACGGATTTGTGAGCTCCTCACACAATCCAGCCTGGTTAAACCAAGGATGGATCGTAGGCAGGTCAGCCTAAATGTTTCTAACCATCGCAGATGTTCCATGAGGGGTCAACATTTCACAAGTATGGAGATGGAAAGGCATGACAGAGGTCGAGTCGATCTAAAGCTTCGTGTGAAGTGACAGATCAGGTAGCTTCTACACAGCATTACACAGCCGATGAATAGATAATGCCGCCTCAGCTGTCAAACCGGAGCTGGTCATGAGCGCACTGCCCAGATATGGGAAAACTTTCAACTTTCCACTCTACAAATGCTCCATTGTAGATAACAACAACCGCCATTCGCCATGAAGTGGCGGTGATGTCACCACGACGCTTGTGTCAATCTATGTGCACCTTGAGGCCACACACATGCACACTTGTACATTTACACACTTGCACGCACGTGCACATTCGCACACATGTACACACGTAAAGACAATGTCTTATAGCCTACACAGAATATTAGGTCAAGTGCGCAGCTATCTAAGTAAGTTGGTAAATTTGTAAATGCGCAACTATTATAAGCCAGGTGATCACAAGGAGCGCACAGGGAGATGGGAAATCGGTTCTGATGTTTGCTGTCGCCATTCTTAACCACGAGTTTGAATCGAACTCGGCTCGCCGGGTCAGTAGCGCAGTGCGCTATCCGCTACGTGAGCGCCGATGCTGCGTCAGTTGTTTCTGTCACAGTTGTTGCCGCTACTGCTCGCACCCGTCGCCCTCATCATCGTCCTCCCCGTCGTCGTTCCAATGTAGCGGGAGCCACCTGATAATGTCTTGAGACTCAGTAAGGCTCTCCTGGGTAAACAGAAGGCAGCTTTAACATTTTGTTATTATCAGTCACCCTTTAACCCTTGTCTCGACTTTTTGACAGAAGGGCCGGGCCAGGAACAGGTGGATGGAGTGTTTGTGTGAACTAATATAAATGACATGTAAAAATCATGACATGTAAAAATCATTACATTAAAGGATTTGGCCTTTAACAGGTAGCAAAGCATTTATTTGCAAGCCAATTTAACAAATTGCACGAACATGAACAATACAAAAACATGTCGTAACGTGACTGATGAAACATCATGAAAACATCTGAGGCCTGCGCCCAAACCAATTACCTCACTTAAACTTCTTTATTATCTACATTAACAGGTTAGAGCAGCCACGCAAGCTGTGTTGCGGAGATTTGGCTCCAACCTCACTGCAGCAACACATCATCACTTTCAGTTTCAGTGGGAACAGTGTTGTTGATCTCCCATTTTTGCCAGTGCATCCAAGTCTGGAGTTATTTTGGTTGTGGCAATTCTCAGGATAGATCTGAGGTGCTGATCCTTTAACTTTGATCTGTGACGGGCTTTGTTGGCGTTCATGACGCTGAACGTCAGCTCACACACATAAGTCGAGCCAAACAAAGTCAGTATCTTCTGTGCAGTCCTCCGGAGGTTTGGAAACGTGGCTCTGTTAAGTGAAGCATAAAAGTCATTCAGTTTAACAGAGTTGAACTTCTCCTTTAAGACGGAGTCAGACTGAAGATCTATCAGTTCCAACTGCAGCTCCTGTGGTGCTGTTTCAGGGTCTTGTGACAGGGGGCAGGACACCAGCTGAAGTGACTGTTCAATGTTTTCGAAATCAGAGAACCTACGGCAGAATTCTCCGTGCAGGTCCTCAAGTGATTTGCTGTATTTTTTTGCGTTTCGCGGTGCCTCTTCCTGCATGGCAAGTGTTCATTCATGTGTGAAAATATGTCCACAGCAAACGCAAAGTCACTAAGCCAGTTCTTGTCGCTTAGCTCAGGGAATTCGTCAGATTTCCCCATCAACTCCAAAAATGCGATGATATCTTCTTTCAGCTCCCACACTCGTTGTAACACTTTCCCCAAACTTAACCAGCGGACACGAGAGTGATACAGCAAGTCCTGATGATCCACATCAGTTTCCTCCAGGAAGGTAATAAACTGACGGTGCTGAAGTCCCCTTGCTCGTATAAAGTTCACAAGTTTTACGACTGGATTCATGACACGATTAAGCTGCAATACAGACTTATACAGAGATTCCTGTTGGATGATGCAGTGAAGGAAAATAAGATCCTGGACAGGGTTTTCCTCTTTCACTTTATCCTGGATTCTTTTCAGCAGCCCAACATTTTTTCCAGTTAAATTTGTCGATCCATCCGTTGTGACATTGACAAGTTTACTCCGAGGTAGCGTCATTCTTTCGATGACAGCAGATACCTGGTTATACAAGTCCTCTCCCCGCGTTGTTCCTTCCAGGGACTCTATGGTCAAAACCTCCTCTGTTATCGCAAAACTGTCAATGCCTCGGATAAAAATGAGGAGCTGAGCAGTGTATTTTACGTCCGTACTTTCATCCAGTGCTAGTGAATATAATTCAAAGGAATCAGACTTTTTGTTTAATTGACTGGTTATATTTTTTTATCAATCAGTTCCACACGGCGAGTCACAGTCCTGGGTGATAAGCTGACTTTTTCAAATTTACTTTTGATCTCCAGACACAAGATGTCTGCTGTCTGTACCATGCATTCTTTTACAAACTGGCCTTCGGAGAAAGTGGTAATGAGTGGTAATGTTGGTGAGAAGAAGGTTTTAAAGAAAATTTAAATCGAAGTGAAGAAGGAAATTATTGAAAAGTTTGTATAATTAATGATTTTTTAAACTTTCATTATGTGTTCTGTGCTTAAAACTCTTTAAAAAGAACTGTGGGGTCTAGAACGGACTCGTGAAATTTGGAGAGAACTCGGAGTTAAGTGTTGTTTGTTTTGTTGAATTACACAAAGCGTAACAGTTATGTATATAACTTTTGTTATATGAAATTCCTAGTAAGATATTAATTTTGTGAGTGTAGTCATACCCCTCCCCCTCATTCAAGCTGTAATTTAGAGAGCGAAAGCGCCGAGTATGTAAATCGCGAACATAAGAACCCGTTAATCTCTTCTCGCATCATTCATACGATGATGCGGTGAAGTAAACGTTTCGATTTAAAGCTTTCGTGACTGCAGGGATTCATCTTCTTGGTTCTTTCGGTAAAGTCACGTAGAAGGGAAGTAATAAAATAATAAAAATAAAACATAATAAAACAATTCTCACGACGTTTCGGCCACAACGCAAGCAGCCGTCCTCAGGTGAAAACCAGGTCCGTCGAGGCGACAGAGTCTGAATGAAACAGCACACAAGCTTGGAGCATATATATAAGCTGGGCGCATTGACAAAGGAATTTGCATATCAAAAGGAATTTAGCATATTTATGGGAAATGCAGGAATGTGATTAGTACTGCATATGCATGTGCATTATGCAGGATTAAGAGCATTGATGCTGTTAATCCTGCATAATGCACATGCATATGCAGTACTAATCACATTCCTGCATTTCCCATAAATATGCTAAATTCCTTTTGATATGCAAATTCCTTTGTCAATGCGCCCAGCTTATATATATGCTCCAAGCTCGTGTGCTGTTTCATTCAGACTCTGTCGCCTCGACGGACCTGGTTTTCACCTGAGGACGGCTGCTTGCGTTGTGGCCGAAACGTCGTGAGAATTGTTTTATTATGTTTTATTTTTATTATTTTATTACTTCCCTTCTACGTGACTTTACCGAAAGAACCAAGAAGATTAAGTAAACGTTGATACGATATTACGGTGAATGCTTCCAAAAACAATACTGTACCCAAATATTACTGTTAACTTACTTTCAATAGAAACATGAATTGCTCGTACGAATATTCTCTCTCTCTCAGAATCGACCGACTGATGTAGCAGACGAAACAATCATCTTGTTGAACGATTCTAAACCTGTTATTCAAGGTGATCTCAGTGTTATTCAATGTTGTTACATTTAGTTTACTATTACACTGAATTCTATGGCGTAATTAACTATTTTTGTGCTTAATAATCTTTAAAAAAACAAAATTTATATACAGTTCGTAGGAGTCTGGAACGGATTAATTGTATTTACATACAATCCAATGGGGAAATTAGGTTTGAGTCACGACCAAATCGGGTTGGACAAGTTCGGCGGGCCGGATTAAAAAGCCCAAGGAGCCGTAGTTTGCCCATGTCTGCACTAACCCACCCACTCACTGACCTACCAAATCACCTACCCACTAACTCACCTACCCATTCGACTTTTTTTATTTTACCAGTTAAGGCCCACTGAGATCTGTAGCTCTTTTTCAGAAATGACCTGGCCACAAATGATAGCCCAATGAAGTGGCTTATCATATGGAAATGTAAAGCAGCCACATTTTCTCAATGCATATTTCTAAATGTGGAGGGAAAAGCCGGAAGATCTGAAGAAAAATACATGCGACTAAGGGGAGAGGGATACATGCAAACTCCTAATATACAGGCATCATGGTCCGAATCGAACCCACAATCTCCTGTAGAGAGGTAGTTATCATCTCGCCACCCTGGTCGCCCTAAACCATCCCCATGTCTCTTCTGCGTGTATGCCACAGATGCGTGTCTGCGATTGCCAGCGCCACGTGACGGAGCTCCAGGGGGTGCTGCGTGCCTGCCAGGAAGGGCTGGGTGAGACGGCGCAGTCACTGGACCAGTTGCCCTTCCGCTCTGACCCTGACGTAGCGAGACGCGTCCCAGTGGGGTGGCACCAGCGGGACGTGCTGGACAACACAGCTAAGGTGCCAGCCACCCACTTACTCACTCAGCCACTGTCTCACTCAGCCACCCCCTCACTCAGCCACTGACTCACTCAACCATTCACTCATTCAGCCATTCCCTCACTCAGCCACTCACTCACTCATCTACTCACTCACTCAACCACTCACTTAGCAACTCAATCACTCACTGAGCCACTTACTCAACCAATAACTCACTCAACCACTCAATCAACCACTCATTCAGTCAGCCACTCATTCACTCAACCATTCACTCATTCAGCCACTACCTCACAAAGCCACTCACTCAGCCACCCACTCACTCACTCACTCAACCACTCGCTCAATCACTCAACCTCTCGCTCACTCACTCAACCATTCACTCACTCAAATACTCGCTGACCTACTAACTCGCTCACCTACCCACCTGCTCACCTACCCACCTGCTCACCTATCCACTCGCTCACCTACCCACTTGCTCACCTACCCACTCGCTAACCTACCAATTAGCTCACCTACCCACCTGCTCACCTACCCACTCGCTCACCTACCCACTCGCTCACCTACCCACTCGCTAACCTACCAATTAGCTCACCTACCCACCTGCTCACGTACCCACTCGCGCAACTACCTACTCGCTCACCAACCCTCCTGCTCACCTATCCACTCACTCACCTACCCACTCCTCTTTTTTTCATTTTACCAGGTAAGGCCCACTGAGCTTATCATGTGGAAATGCATATTTCTAAATGTGGAGGGAAAAACCGGAGGACATGGATAACAATTCACGTGACCAAGGAGAGAGAGAGACATGCAAACTCCAAATAAACAGGGATCAGGGTCGGGATCGAACCCACAACCTCTGTAAACCGGGCGCCCAAATGCATCCCCGTGTCTCTTCTTCTGCGTGTGTGCCACTGGCTCGTGTCTTCGAGTGCCAGCGCCACGTGATGGAGCTCCAGGGGGTGCTGCGTGTCCGCCAGGAGGCGCTGAATGAGGCGGCGCGGGCGCTGAAGCAGCTGCGGGCCCCGGTGCCGCCGCTCTCACCCTGACGGAGCGTGGGCACACAGTTGGGCGGCAGCAGCGGCGGGACACCCTGGACAATGCAGGCAAGGTGCGTGCCACTCACTCACTCTCTCAGCCACTCACTCACTCCCTCAACCACTCACTCAATAGCGGGCCTTATCTGGTTAAATAAAGTAGTCGTTCAATTCTTCTTGGTTCTTTCGGTAAAGTCACGTAGAATGGAAATAATAAAATAATAAAAATAAAACATAATAAAATACAATTCTCACGACGTTTCGGCCAAAACACAAGCAGCCGTCCTCAGGTGGAGAACAGGTCTGTCGAGAAGACAGAGTCTGAATGACACGCCCCAGGCTTGGAGCGACTATTTAAGCTGGGATGGAGGGGCGAAGAGCGCCTTGACAAAATAATTTGCATATCAATAGGAATTTAGCATATTTATGGGAAATGCAGATATGCGATTAGTACTACTTGTGAAATGCGTAGGAGGTTTGGCGAGGGGTTTAAAGTCATTATGCCCGTGCATTATGCAGGATTAGCAGCATCAAAGGGAGGGGATAGGGGTAACATTAATAAAGGGAAGGAATGTTAATAGTATGTAGCTGCAGTAACGAAAACACCACGTAAACAACTAAAATATAAACTACATGATATTATCAGTATACTAAATCTACTCTCCAATAAGCTGAGCTACTAACAGTAAGTAATACATTACAATTCTATGTCGCAAAAAATATAATATGCTTCCAGCTAAACTTTATTCTCTTACATCACACGAGTCTACACCGTACTATATACTGCCATAGACAAACCCAACATTAAATTATATATTGCATTACTATACACCACCCTATACCTTAGACTATACATTGTAATATTACACTATGTATTATTTTACCCACCCTAATTTATATCACACTGCTGTATATTCACTATACAATTACGATACTATATATTACTTTGTACATTGTATTAAGCATTACAATTTTATACTATTTATTATTATACAATCCGCTATACACTGTACCATTGACCGTCGTGTGAACGATACTAAGAGGAAGCAACGAGTAGTGAGAGGAGACTTGCAGCGGAGCAAAGAATCCATTCCCTGCGGAGATATATAATCAATGCCAGTGAGTGGAACGTGGTCTGAAAGTCACCGTAAACGTGAACACAATCAGTTAAGATCCGAAATGGTTTATTACGTCCTACCGTGTTTCAAGTCTGCAAACACCTCAGCCGTGGCAGATCACTGTTACAATTCAGTGGGCTCACATGATATTGACTTCTCCAAGACAGAGGTTCTCTGCAAGCAATCTGGCTACCATGAGAGATTCGTTCATGAGGCGATCCACATATACAAACACAGAGACAATTTCAACCGAGAAGATGGATTCTGGCTCAGCAATCATTGGAAGGACGTAATAAACCATTTCGGATCTTAACTGATTGTGTTCACGTTTACGGTGACTTTCAGACCGCGTTCCACTCACTGGCATTGACTATATATCTTGTATTCTCCGCAGGGAATGTATTCTTTGCTCCGCTGCAAGTCTCCTACCACTACTCTCCCATTGACATATTTCGTTGCTTCCTCTTAGTATCTTTCACACGACGGTCAATGGTACAGTGTATAGCGGATTGTATAATAATAAATAGTATAAAATTGTAATGCTTAAAACAATGTACAAAGTAATATATAGTATTGTAATTGTATAGTGAATATACAGCAGTGTGATATACATTAGGGTGGGTAGAATAATACATAGTGTAATATTACAATGTATAAGGTATAGAGTGGTGTATAGTAATACAGTATATAATTTGTGTTGGGTTTGTCTATGGCAGTATATAGTACGGTGTAGACTCGTGTGATGTAAGAGAATAAAGTTTAGCTGGAAGCATATTATATTTTTTGCGACATAGAATTGTAATGTATTACTTACTGTTAGTAGTTGAGCTTATTGGAGAGTATATTTAGTATACTGATGATACTATGTAGTTTATACTTTATATAAACTACATAGTAGAAAGCTTTAAATCGAAAAATATGTAGTTTATACTTTAGTTGTTTACGTGGTGGTTTTGTTACTGCAGCTACATACTATTAACATTCCTTCCCTTTATTAATGTTACCCCTATCCCCTCCCTTTGATGCTGCTAATCCTGCATAATGCACGGGCATAATGACTTTAAACCCCTCGCCAAACCTCCTACGCATTTCACAAGTAGTACTAATCGCATATCTGCATTTCCCATAAATATGCTAAATTCCTCTTGATATGCAAATTATTTTGTCAAGGCGCTTTTCGCCCCTCCATCCCAGCTTAAATAGTCGCTCCAAGCCTGGGGCGTGTCATTCAGACTCTGTCTTCTCGACAAACCTGTTCTCCACCTGAGGACGGCTGCTTGCGTTGTGGCCGAAACGTCGTGAGAATTATTTTATTATGTTTTATTCTTATTATTTTATTATTTCCATTTTACGTGACTTTACCGACAGAACCAAGAAGATGAATCCCTGCAGTCACGAAAGCTTTAAATCGAAATTTAGTCGTTAAATTGTTAAGATAGATTTTATGGTAAAATAATTAGGTCAAAAACAAGTTTTTCAATGCACACACTTTCATTTGCAAAAGTTGAAAATATATTCTTTTGACTCCAAAATTAATCAAAGTTGATGTGCTGAATACAAGTGGGAGCTGGGCTCCACGCCTCAGGGTCGCTGCTTTCGGGGAAAGTGAAAATTGTGCGCGTTATAAATTGGCATCATTATTATGGCCCTGAGAGGATTGATAGTTGACAGCTCCATGACTTTTCTGCAATATCATGATTCACATATGCAAACAGGATGGTATATTTTCAAGTGAGTTCATTTACAAATATTTTAAAGTAACGAAATCTGTACTCCTATTGTCATCAGGTGAGAAAAGTTCTATTAAATTATGAAAAGATTAGGAATAGGTTTTACCCTTTCTGGCAACAAAACAGGTGTTAAGATGTTCAAACACCAAATATATACCGTTTGCAAGGAATCAAGTTTGCACTAACCACACATACTTGTGGCGAACATACAAATTATTTTATTGCTCGAAAGGGTAAAATCTATTCTAATTTTCCATACTTTGATACTGGCAAAAAAGTCCCGGTTCTATTAAATGCTGTACCGTAATTTTTCTGAAATAATGCTCTAAAGCAATGTGCACATTAAACTAAATACTTGTGTATATATATATATATAACATGTTATACAAAAACTATGTCATTTTTATTATTTAGCACTATTACTTTGGAGGCTAAGTCAGTCTTGTTCATCTGTTATGACAAAACAATGCTGTTCTGTTTGTCAAGCGTGGTGCAGGCCCTGCAAAGCCGTGAGGAATCTGTTCCAGAAGACAAAAAAATTGGCTGGGAAAAAACCTTTCTGCACTTTGCAGCATTATGTGCTTGTGTGTGTCTTTCAAATTAAGCTGTATGAGAAAACATCTTTTGAAAGTCATTTGGAAAATATCTTGTACAGAATTATGTTGTCATACTGTGGATACAGCTGAAACATCACGTTTTGTTCATTGAAAATGCTTCACTCAATTAAAAAAAAGACCAGTTTGTGGACATCATACAGTACTATTGGTCTGACAGCACAGCATAATTTCTATCATGCTTATACGATTTAAGTGGCATTGTCCGATTTACAGGGAGAAGCGGATAGTGTAGAGGCAGTAAAAAAATTACCAGGGGCACTGTGAGCCAACATTCCTCTTTCATGCAGTAAGTTATTTAATGTAGTGAGTTGTCTAATTATACTTATTTAATTCTCTTGAACAATTAACCATGATTTAAAAGTATAAGTGTCTTCCAAAGCACAGTTGAACTTGGATGCTTCCATTTTTAGCTTGGGGGTAAATACAATGACTGGAAATTTAAACACGATATTATAGCCATTTACACATTAATTTAATATGAATTGCTAAAACTTAAATTGTCAAATCAAGAGTATCGTATGAGGAAGGCAGTGCATACCTTCCCTTAGCAGCACTGCCCATCAGTGGTCTACATCGTGGCGCCAATGGTTCTGTCTAACAGTGGACGATCTTGGCACAGCTGAAGGCCGAGAAGAGAGTTCTCGAGGAAGGAGGTGGTGAGCATCATCTGAGACGTGTCCCATGTAGGATTGTAGGTTTGTTCCCATATGGAAAATGTTCCGACTTGATGATTTGGCTGCTATGGGTTCATACACACTCTCAATAACGTCCGTTAGTAAAGTATGCTTCCATAAATCACGTAACAATAAAACATCGATATGCAGACATTTTTGCGTTAATTATGTAAGCACAAATAGTGCAGCACAGTGAGGTTTGTGGATGAATACCGTGGAGCGAGACGTAAGGCGGGGGGCAACCTTACGCCTCGCTCGAGCTCCACTAGGGTTAAGGCATTTATTGTCGTGTCATGTAATTCTTTCATTTCGTAGCATTATGTCATTGCTTGTTTTCTATGCTGAGAGTTTTTACTGTATGTACTTTATTTAACACAATTCTACTTCAATGGCTTATGTACTCAGCCCAGTATCAAGGAGGATATCTGTGTTGTGTCCAGCCCCCTGGCAAGGGGGGGTATCTGTGTTGTGTCCAGCCCCCTGGCAAGGGGGGGTATCTTTGTTGTGTCCAGCCCCCGTGGCAAGGGGGGGTATCTTTGTTGTGTCCAGCCCCCTGGCAAGGGGGGGTATCTTTGTTGTGTCCAGCCCCCGTGGCAAGGGGGGGTGTCTGTGTTGTGTCCAGCCCCCTGGCAAGGGGGGGTATCTTTGTTGTGTCCAGCCCCCTGGCAAGGGGGGGGGGGTGTCTGTGTTGTGTCCAGCCCCCTGGCAAGGGGGCAAGGGGGGGTATCTGTGTTGTGTCCAGCCCCCTGGCAAGGGGGGGTATCTTTGTTGTGTCCAGCCCCCTGGCAAGGGGGGGTGTCTGTGTTGTGTCCAGTCCCCTGGCAAGGGGGGGTGTCTGTGTTGTGTCCAGCCCCCTGGCAAGGGGGCAAGGGGGGGTATCTGTGTTGTGTCCAGCCCCCTGGCAAGGGGGGGTATCTTTGTTGTGTCCAGCCCCCTGGCAAGGGGGGGTGTCTGTGTTGTGTCCAGCCCCCTGGCAAGGGGGGGTATCTTTGTTGTGTCCTGCCCCCTGGCAAGGGGGGGGGGGTATCTGTGTTGTGTCCAGCCCCCTGGCAAGGGGGGTGTCTGTGTTGTGTCCAGCCCCCTGGCAAGGGGGGGTATCTTTGTTGTGTCCAGCCCCCTGGCAAGGGGGGGTATCTGTGTTGTGTCCAGCCCCCTGGCAAGGGGGGGTATCTTTGTTGTGTCCAGCCCCCTGGCAAGGGGGGGTATCTGTTGTGTGTCCAGCCCCCTGGCAAGGGGGGGTATCTTTGTTGTGTCCAGCCCCCTGGCAAGGGGGGGTATCTGTGTTGTGTCCAGCCCCCTGGCAAGGGGGGGTATCTGTGTTGTGTCCAGCCCCCTGGCAAGGGGGGGTGTCTGTGTTGTATCCAGCCCCCTGGCAAGGCGGGGTATCTTTGTTGTGTCCAGCCCCCTGGCAAGGGGGGGTGTCTGTTGTGTCCAGCCCCCTGGCAAGGGGGGGTATCTTTGTTGTGCCTAGCCCCATGGCAAGGCGGGGTATCTTTGTTGTGTCCAGCCCCCTGGCAAGGGGGGGTATCTTTGTTGTGTCCAGCCCCCTGGCAAGGGGGGGTGTCTGTGTTGTGTCCAGCTCCCTGGCAAGGGGGGGTGTCTGTGTTGTGTCCAGCTCCCTGGCAAGGGGGGGTGTCTGTGTTGTGTCCAGCCCCCTGGCAAGGGGGGGTGTCTGTGTTGTATCTAGCCCCCTGGCAAGGGGGGGTATCTTTGTTGTGTCCAGCCCCCTGGCAAGGGGGGGTATCTGTGTTGTGTCCAGCCCCCTGGCAAGGGGGGGTATCTTTGTTGTGCCTAGCCCCATGGCAAGGAGGGGGTATCTGTGTTGTGTCCAGCCCCCTGGCAAGGGGGGGTATCTTTGTTGTGTCAGCCCCCTGGCAAGGGGGGGTGTCTGTGTTGTGTCCAGCCCCCTGGCAAGGGGGGGCATCTTTGTTGTGTCCAGCCCCCTGGCAAGGGGGGGGTGTCTGTGTTGTGTCCAGCCCCCTGGCAAGGGGGGGTATCTTTGTTGTGTCCAGCCCCCTGGCAAGGGGGGGGGAGGTATCTGTGTTGTGTCCAGCCCCCTGGCAATGGGGGGTGTCTGTGTTGTATCTAGCCCCCTGGCAAGGGGGGGTATCTTTGTTGTGTCCAGCCCCCTGGCAAGGGGGGGTGTCTTTGTTGTGTCCAGCCCCCTGGCAAGGGGGGTGTCTGTGTTGTATCTAGCCCCCTGGCAAGGGGGGTATCTGTGTTGTGTCCAGCCCCCTGGCAAGGGGGGGTATCTTTGTTGTGCCTAGCCCCATGGCAAGGAGGGGGTATCTGTGTTGTGTCCAGCCCCCTGGCAAGGGGGGGTATCTTTGTTGTGTCCAGCCCCCTGGCAAGGGGGGTGTCTGTCTTGTGTCCAGCCCCCTGGCAAGGGGGGGTGTCTGTGTTGTGTCCAGCCCCCTGGCAAGGGGGGGTATCTGTGTTGTGCCCAGCCCCCTGGCAAGGGGGGGTATCTTTGTTGTGTCCAGCCCCCTGGCAAGGGGGGGTGTCTGTTGTGTCCAGCCCCCTGGCAAGGGGGGGTATCTGTAATGTGTCCAGCCCCCTGGCAAGGGGGGGTATCTGTGTTGTGTCCAGCCCCCTGGCAAGGCGGGGTATCTTTGTTGTGTCAGCCCCCTGGCAAAGGGGGGTGTCTGTGTTGTGTCCAGCCCCCTGGCAAGTGGGGGTATCTTTGTTGTGTCCAGCCCCCTGGCAAGGGGGGGTGTCTGTGTTGTGTCCAGCCCCCTGGCAAGGGGGGGGTATCTTTGTTGTGTCCAGCCCCCTGGCAAGGGGGGGGGGTATCTGTGTTGTGTCCAGCCCCCTGGCAAGGGGGGGTATCTTTATTGTGTCCAGCCCCCTGGCAAGGGGGGGGGGGTATCTGTGTTGTGTCCAGCCCCCTGGCAAGGGGGGGTGTCTTTGTTGTGTCCAGCCCCCTGGCAAGGGGGGGGGGGTATCTGTGTTGTGTCCAGCCCCCTGGCAAGGGGGGTATCCGTGTTGTGTCCAGCCCCCTGGCAAGGGGGGGTATCTTTGTTGTGTCCAGCCCCCTGGCAAGGGGGAGTATCTGTGTTGTGTCCAGCCCCCTGGCAAGGGGGGTATCTTTGTTGTGTCCAGCCCCCTGGCAAGGGGGGGTATCTTTGTTGTGTCCAGCCCCCTGGCAAGGGGGGGTGTCTTTGTTGTGTCCAGCCCCCTGGCAAGGGGGGGGGGGTATCTGTGTTGTGTCCAGCCCCCTGGCAAGGGGGGTATCCGTGTTGTGTCCAGCCCCCTGGCAAGGGGGGGTATCTTTGTTGTGTCCAGCCCCCTGGCAAGGGGGAGTATCTGTGTTGTGTCCAGCCCCCTGGCAAGGGGGGTATCTTTGTTGTGTCCAGCCCCCTGGCAAGGGGGGGTATCTTTGTTGTGTCCAGCCCCCTGGCAAGGGGGGTATCTGTTTTGTGTCCAGCCCCCTGGCAAGGGGGGGTATCTTTGTTCTGTCCAGCCCCCTGGCAAGGGGGGGGTATCTGTGTTGTGTCCAGCCCCAATGCAAGGGGGGGGGGGGGTATCTGTGTTGTGTCCAGCCCCATGGCAAGGGGGGGTATCGTTGTTGTGCCCAGCCCCATGGCAAGGGGGGGTATCTGTGTTGTGCCCAGGCCCCTGGCAAGGGGGGGTATCTTTGTTGTGCCCAGCCCCCTGGCAAGGGGGGGTATCTTTGTTGTGCCCAGCCCCATGGCAAGGGGAGGTATCTGTGTTGTGTCCAGCCCCCTGGCAAGGGGGGGTATCTGTGTTGTGTCCAGCCCCCTGGCAAGGGGGGGTATCTTTGTTGTGCGCAGCCCCATGGCAAGGGGGTATCTTTGTTGTGCCCAGCCCCCTGGCAAGGGGGGGTATCTTTGTTGTGTCCAGCCCCCTGGCAAGGGGGGGTATCTTTGTTGTGTCCAGCCCCCTGGCAAGGGGGGGTATCTTTGTTGTGTCCAGCCCCCGTGGCAAGGGGGGGTGTCTGTGTTGTGTCCAGCCCCCTGGCAAGGGGGGGTATCTTTGTTGTGTCCAGCCCCCTGGCAAGGGGGGGGGGTGTCTGTGTTGTGTCCAGCCCCCTGGCAAGGGGGCAAGGGGGGGTATCTGTGTTGTGTCCAGCCCCCTGGCAAGGGGGGGTATCTTTGTTGTGTCCAGCCCCCTGGCAAGGGGGGGTGTCTGTGTTGTGTCCAGTCCCCTGGCAAGGGGGGGTGTCTGTGTTGTGTCCAGCCCCCTGGCAAGGGGGCAAGGGGGGGTATCTGTGTTGTGTCCAGCCCCCTGGCAAGGGGGGGTATCTTTGTTGTGTCCAGCCCCCTGGCAAGGGGGGGTGTCTGTGTTGTGTCCAGCCCCCTGGCAAGGGGGGGTATCTTTGTTGTGTCCTGCCCCCTGGCAAGGGGGGGGGGTATCTGTGTTGTGTCCAGCCCCCTGGCAAGGGGGGTGTCTGTGTTGTGTCCAGCCCCCTGGCAAGGGGGGGTATCTTTGTTGTGTCCAGCCCCCTGGCAAGGGGGGGGGGGGTGTCTGTGTTGTGTCCAGCCCCCTGGCAAGGGGGCAAGGGGGGGTATCTGTGTTGTGTCCAGCCCCCTGGCAAGGGGGGGTATCTTTGTTGTGTCCAGCCCCCTGGCAAGGGGGGGTGTCTGTGTTGTGTCCAGTCCCCTGGCAAGGGGGGGTGTCTGTGTTGTGTCCAGCCCCCTGGCAAGGGGGCAAGGGGGGGTATCTGTGTTGTGTCCAGCCCCCTGGCAAGGGGGGGTATCTTTGTTGTGTCCAGCCCCCTGGCAAGGGGGGGTGTCTGTGTTGTGTCCAGCCCCCTGGCAAGGGGGGGTATCTTTGTTGTGTCCTGCCCCCTGGCAAGGGGGGGGGGGGTATCTGTGTTGTGTCCAGCCCCCTGGCAAGGGGGGTGTCTGTGTTGTGTCCAGCCCCCTGGCAAGGGGGGGTATCTTTGTTGTGCCCAGCCCCCTGGCAAGGGGGGGTATCTGTGTTGTGTCCAGCCCCCTGGCAAGGGGGGGTGTCTGTGTTGTGTCCAGCCCCCTGGCAAGGGGGGGTGTCTGTGTTGTGTCCAGTCCCCTGGCAAGGGGGGGTATCTGTGTTGTGTCCAGCCCCTTGGCAAGGGGGGGTATCTTTGTTGTGTCCAGCCCCCTGGCAAGGGGGGGTATCTGTGTTGTGTCCAGCCCCCTGGCAAGGGGGGGTATCTTTGTTGTGTCCAGCCCCCTGGCAAGGGGGGGTATCTGTTGTGTGTCCAGCCCCCTGGCAAGGGGGGGTATCTTTGTTGTGTCCAGCCCCCTGGCAAGGGGGGGTATCTGTGTTGTGTCCAGCCCCCTGGCAAGGGGGGGTATCTGTGTTGTGTCCAGCCCCCTGGCAAGGGGGGGTGTCTGTGTTGTATCCAGCCCCCTGGCAAGGCGGGGTATCTTTGTTGTGTCCAGCCCCCTGGCAAGGGGGGGTGTCTGTTGTGTCCAGCCCCCTGGCAAGGGGGGGTATCTTTGTTGTGCCTAGCCCCATGGCAAGGCGGGGTATCTTTGTTGTGTCCAGCCCCCTGGCAAGGGGGGGTATCTTTGTTGTGTCCAGCCCCCTGGCAAGGGGGGGTGTCTGTGTTGTGTCCAGCTCCCTGGCAAGGGGGGGTGTCTGTGTTGTGTCCAGCTCCCTGGCAAGGGGGGGTGTCTGTGTTGTGTCCAGCCCCCTGGCAAGGGGGGGTGTCTGTGTTGTATCTAGCCCCCTGGCAAGGGGGGGTATCTTTGTTGTGTCCAGCCCCCTGGCAAGGGGGGGTATCTGTGTTGTGTCCAGCCCCCTGGCAAGGGGGGGTATCTTTGTTGTGCCTAGCCCCATGGCAAGGAGGGGGTATCTGTGTTGTGTCCAGCCCCCTGGCAAGGGGGGGTATCTTTGTTGTGTCAGCCCCCTGGCAAGGGGGGGTGTCTGTGTTGTGTCCAGCCCCCTGGCAAGGGGGGGCATCTTTGTTGTGTCCAGCCCCCTGGCAAGGGGGGGGTGTCTGTGTTGTGTCCAGCCCCCTGGCAAGGGGGGGTATCTTTGTTGTGTCCAGCCCCCTGGCAAGGGGGGGGGAGGTATCTGTGTTGTGTCCAGCCCCCTGGCAATGGGGGGTGTCTGTGTTGTATCTAGCCCCCTGGCAAGGGGGGGTATCTTTGTTGTGTCCAGCCCCCTGGCAAGGGGGGGTGTCTTTGTTGTGTCCAGCCCCCTGGCAAGGGGGGTGTCTGTGTTGTATCTAGCCCCCTGGCAAGGGGGGTATCTGTGTTGTGTCCAGCCCCCTGGCAAGGGGGGGTATCTTTGTTGTGCCTAGCCCCATGGCAAGGAGGGGGTATCTGTGTTGTGTCCAGCCCCCTGGCAAGGGGGGGTATCTTTGTTGTGTCCAGCCCCCTGGCAAGGGGGGTGTCTGTCTTGTTTCCAGCCCCCTGGCAAGGGGGGGTGTCTGTGTTGTGTCCAGCCCCCTGGCAAGGGGGGGTATCTGTGTTGTGTCCAGCCCCCTGGCAAGGGGGGGTATCTGTGTTGTGCCCAGCCCCCTGGCAAGGGGGGGTATCTTTGTTGTGTCCAGCCCCCTGGCAAGGGGGGGTGTCTGTTGTGTCCAGCCCCCTGGCAAGGGGGGGGTATCTGTAATGTGTCCAGCCCCCTGGCAAGGGGGGGTATCTGTGTTGTGTCCAGCCCCCTGGCAAGGCGGGGTATCTTTGTTGTGTCAGCCCCCTGGCAAAGGGGGGTGTCTGTGTTGTGTCCAGCCCCCTGGCAAGTGGGGGTATCTTTGTTGTGTCCAGCCCCCTGGCAAGGGGGGGTGTCTGTGTTGTGTCCAGCCCCCTGGCAAGGGGGGGGTATCTTTGTTGTGTCCAGCCCCCTGGCAAGGGGGGGGGGGGGGTATCTGTGTTGTGTCCAGCCCCCTGGCAAGGAGGGGTATCTTTATTGTGTCCAGCCCCCTGGCAAGGGGGGGGGGTATCTGTGTTGTGTCCAGCCCCCTGGCAAGGGGGGTGTCTTTGTTGTGTCCAGCCCCCTGGCAAGGGGGGGGGGGGTATCTGTGTTGTGTCCAGCCCCCTGGCAAGGGGGGTATCCGTGTTGTGTCCAGCCCCCTGGCAAGGGGGGGTATCTTTGTTGTGTCCAGCCCCCTGGCAAGGGGGAGTATCTGTGTTGTGTCCAGCCCCCTGGCAAGGGGGGTATCTTTGTTGTGTCCAGCCCCCTGGCAAGGGGGGGTGTCTTTGTTGTGTCCAGCCCCCTGGCAAGGGGGGGTGTCTTTGTTGTGTCCAGCCCCCTGGCAAGGGGGGGGGGTATCTGTGTTGTGTCCAGCCCCCTGGCAAGGGGGGTATCCGTGTTGTGTCCAGCCCCCTGGCAAGGGGGGGTATCTTTGTTGTGTCCAGCCCCCTGGCAAGGGGGAGTATCTGTGTTGTGTCCAGCCCCCTGGCAAGGGGGGTATCTTTGTTGTGTCCAGCCCCCTGGCAAGGGGGGGTATCTTTGTTGTGTCCAGCCCCCTGGCAAGGGGGGTATCTGTGTTGTGTCCAGCCCCCTGGCAAGGGGGGGGTATCTGTGTTGTGTCCAGCCCCAATGCAAGGGGGGGGGGGGGTATCTGTGTTGTGTCCAGCCCCATGGCAAGTGGGGGTATCGTTGTTGTGCCCAGCCCCATGGCAAGGGGGGGTATCTGTGTTGTGCCCAGGCCCCTGGCAAGGGGGGGTATCTTTGTTGTGCCCAGCCCCCTGGCAAGGGGGGGGTATCTTTGTTGTGCCCAGCCCCATGGCAAGGGGAGGTATCTGTGTTGTGTCCAGCCCCCTGGCAAGGGGGGGTATCTGTGTTGTGTCCAGCCCCCTGGCAAGGGGGGGTATCTTTGTTGTGCGCAGCCCCATGGCAAGGGGGTATCTTTGTTGTGCCCAGCCCCCTGGCAAGGGGGGGTATCTTTGTTGTGCCCAGCCCCCTGGCAAGGGGGGGTATCTGTGTTGTGCCCAGCCCCCTGACAAGGGGGGGGTATCTTTGTTGTGCTCAGCCCCCTGGCAAGGGGGGGTATCTTTGTTGTGCCCAGCCCCATGGCAAGGGGAGGTATCTGTGTTGTGCCCAGCCCCCTGGCAAGGGGGGGCTATCTTTGTTGTGCCCAGCCCCCTGGCAAGGGGGGGTATCTTTGTTGTGCCCAGCCCTCTGGCAAGGGAGGTATCTGTGTTGTGTCCAGCCCCCTGGCAAGGGGGGTATCTTTGTTGTGCCCAGCCCCCTGGCAAGGGGGGGTATCTTTGTTGTGCCCAGCCCCCTGGCAAGGGGGGGTATCTTTGTTGTGCCCAGCCCCCTGGCAAGGGGGGATATTGGTGTTGTGCGACGATGCCGACTCACACCTTCGTTTCCTTCGTCAGGTCCCCGGCCTCCTACCTGCAGCCCGACGAAGCGCTTGGAAATTTCCTACCCACGTGAGCATCACCGCTCTCCCCCTCACCTCTGCGGCCGCTCGGCTCATCTCCGTGTGCGCGATAATGCGTGGTGACATGTTTATTGCATTTCTCCTTTTCCTATACTAACTGCTATAAACTAAACTTTTTTATTTTAAGTGCCCACTGAACTATATAGCTATTTTTAAATCCTTTATATTAAGTTCGCTTGCTTGCTTGCTTGCGTGCTTGCTTGCTTACGACCGTGCAAACCTTTCGGTCGTTTTTTAACCCACTTCCCATGATCCAATCGAGCTGACATTTTGCACACAGACTCGTTGTGCAAGACAATTAATGTTCGTGAAACATTAACAGTGTAAAATTCCAAAATTTTACACTGTTTAGGGAAAACAAATTAAATATTTAATTACCAATTGTTTAATACTGACAGACAATCATCTGACCCATAGGTGGCAGCCATCTCAAGCCAGAGGACGAGAGGACTCTAGCCGCCACGCATATAAAGGATTTAGAGTGAAAAACTTTGTTTTTACGGGTTATACTTATTTAGAAGTGACCTTGCTACAAATAACATCTCAACGAGAAGGGGCTTATCATGTGGAAATTTTAATTAGCCAAATACTATTAAGGCATCTTGAATCTAAATGTGGAGGGAAAAACTAGAGGACCCAGAGAAAAATACACGCGACCGCGGAGGGAACATGCAAACTCCAAGTATACAGCAGGCGTCAGGGTCGGGATGGAACCCATGCCCTCCTGTATACCACGCCACCATGACACTATTCTGCCAGCCACCGTCCAACATTCACAAGTTTCAGTAATTCCCTTCGCGGCCTGCGGAACACGCTGCAGATCAAGTTTTATAGGGCGGGCACAGAGTACCCACAGTTCCCAGTGTCCACCCCCTACCCATAAGCCTCACCCTTCCCTACCCACAAGCTTCGTCCCTCACCACTCCCTTATCACAATCTTCACCCTTCCCTAACCCCTACCCACAAGCCTCACCCATCCCCTACCCACAAGCCTCACCCATCCCCTACCCACAAGCCTCACCCATCCCCTACCCACAAGCATACAGGCACCACTCGCGTGGGCGCAACGTGCACAGGTGCCATGCAGGCAGGCCCAATACATAGTGGCAGTGCTCAGGTTTGCTTTATCAGATCCTCAGTACGTCTGCGCTCCAGCTAACATTGTAGATCGCGGCGCAGACAGCCGAGTTACACGGAAGCGCTAGAGTTTGCTCTACACGGAGCGTTAACGGCCCGCCTCCATTCCGAGCACGCGTGGAAGCGTGCTCTGCAGCGTCAAAGCGAGCCGCCGTGAGTTGGGTGAGAACGTTGACAGCCCTGACCATGTGGGACGTGGCTTGTTCGGATCGCGCGGCGACTCTCGGTCGCGAGCTTTCACTCTAGCGGCGTTGTGACTCGTTGGGGCCGCTCCATGTCAATGACCCTCCAAAACGTTGACCTGCAGCATGTTGCGTGGCCGAAAGGGAATTGCTGAATGTTACGAGGAATGTTGGACCGGTGGCCCATGGTATGGACTAGACAAACAAGTTTTCCATTCATGAAAAATGTAACGTGATCTATTTGGTGTTTGAACATCTTAACACATGTTTTATTGCCAGAAATGGTAAAACTTATTGTTATTCTTTATACTTCGATGCTGGCAACAAGGTCCCATGACAAGTTTTAAAAAAATGTCCACAAATGACTAAACTCCTCCCCAAGTCTTCGTAACAGCCGTGCTTTATTGCTTTGTGTAGCAGCGCCACCGTGTGGATGGAGCCTCATAGCACTTGGAGTGTGGCATTTTATTTTTGATTAAATCATTTATATTAAGTTCGCTTGCTTGCTTACGACCGTGTAAATCTTGCGGTCGTTTTTAAACCCACTTCCCGTGATCCAATCGAGCCGACATTTTCACTTTTTAGGCAGAAAAAAATTATTTTACATTTATTCAAATAAAACTCATTCATGGCTTTGGCTGAACGTCACAGTGTAGGAGCCCAGAGCGTGACACCTCCACAGGCCGTGGCGGAGTAGCGCAGTTGGTAGCGCCCTCGCTTCCCATGCCAAAGGTCGCGGGATCGATCCCCGCGTCCTCCACAGGCGAATATATTTTTTTACATTTATTCAAATATAACTCATTCGTGGCTTTGGCTGAACGTCACAGTGTAGGAGCCCAGAGCGTGACTCCTCCACAGGCCCTGGCGGAGTAGCGCAGTTGGTAGCACCCTCGCTTCCCATGCCAAAGGTCGTGGGATCGATCCCCGCGTCCTCCACAGGCGAATATATTTTTTAAATCCTTTATATTAAGTTCGCTTGCTTGCTTACGACCGTGCAAATCTTTCGGTCGTTTTTTAACCCACTTCCCGTGATCCAATCGAGCTGACATTTTCCACACAGACAGACTCGTTGTGCGTGACAATTAAAAAAGTGTAAAAAAAATTTCAAAAATTTTACACTTTTTAGGACAAAAATATTATATTTAATTACCAATTGCTTAATGCTGCCATGCAATCATCTGACCCATAGGTGGCAACCATCTCAAGCCAGAGGACGAGAGGACTCTAGCCGCCACGCATATAAAGGCTTTATAGTGAAAAACTTTGTTTTTACGGGTTATACTTGTTGTGTGCGGACATCGCGTTGCGGCCTGTGTGTGTGCGGGGCGTGCAGGCTGAAGGAAATGCTGGAGGAGCGATTTGGTGGGAAGCCTCGGCCGCTCTGCCCTGAGCGGCCGCTCGTGTAGGGCGGCCGCGGCGCTGGCGTCTGGCACCTATCTTGTCGAGGGCTCGCTATGCGCTCTGTACAGCACAAACCACTGCACCTGGGCCATGGACCAGATCCAAAGCCTCCGTTCTGACGGTCAGATTCAGGTCTGTTCCCGTAGTCGAGTTGACGTTTAAATTCATGCTGGGCAATGAGTTGATTTGTGGGGGCCGTTGGCCCCCGGGGTCTCTCCCTCACGCATCCCCTATTCCGGTTGCGTTGCCACACCGCCCTAATACCTGCTAGGGTTTCGCCGGCATTCGAACGCGACGCCCCTACTCATACAGCCTCGCGCCGCGCTCCCTCGCTGCGAGCGTACGTACGCACAGCATCATCAATCAAACGCCATACTCTCCCTCACGCAGCTTCGCGCAGCACTCACTCGCTACGAGTATACGTATGCCCGTCTACAGCCCTGTGCAGCACTCGCCTCCACGCCGAATAACCACGTTACCAATGCGCACCTGTATCATACACGTAGCGAACGTAAGCACACACGCGCACAGCTCTGCGCGGCACTCACTCACTATGAGTCTACGTATACACAGTACCGCGCACTCCAAACGCAACCCTTTCTCTTGCGCCGCTCTGCGCAGCGCTCCCACGTGGCGAACCACTGTATACACAGCACCACACTTCTCAGCAAGATCACACGAGGCCACGATCAGCTATTAATGATTTATTCTCGACGACTGCACTTTACTATTAAGTCAGTATGAATCGACGAGGCTGGCCTACGCTGATACCTCTATGCCTATTCCCTATTTATCGGCTTATGATACTAATTCACCTTCTTACTCACGGTTCGAAGTATCCGGTGTCCCGTGGATTCTCCTCGCTGCTCGTCTGGGCACGTCGCACGGACGTCCGGAGGGCAGAGCTGGGAGCCGCCTTGATCGCTGGCTTCTTGGAGTGAGATCCCCTCTACCTTGCTACGATCCCTTTTATCCTATCTCCCGGACTCAGGCCTCCGCCTCCCCGAGCACTCTTCGCTCCCTCCCCCGTTCATGCGCGGTGCATATGCTAATCAATCCCTTTCTCATGCATGGTGCCTTGGTTATGCGAATTATGCGGTGGCGTCCATCACAAAGGCCTGCCGTGGGAAGTTATGCGCGGAGCCTTCGCGTGCCTCTACCACTTGCCCTATCAATTGTGCATTATGCGCCCGAGTCGCCTCTTTTGTCGTGCAAATAATGCGGCGGCGTCCATCACAAAGGCTTGCCGTGGGAATTTATGCACAGACCTCCGCATACCTCCGCTTATTCGTAATTCCAGCCTTTACTCTTTAACTTCCCTAATTTCCCTAATAATAGGTGCCTACGCGCTCAAGCGTAATTATCCTAACCATCAGCGACTACGCGCAAGAGCCCCTGCGGTCATGCTAATCATGCCGTCCCATCCCTCCCCTGCCTGCCTCGTCGATACGTGCGTGGGTGTGGGGGGTGCGTTTCAACCGCAGTGGCCGAGTGGCCCCTCTCCGCGACCTTGCAATCTTAATGCCGGTCGCAGCGCCGCGAAGTAGCATCGGGGGAGGTCGTCCAATTCCCTGGTCACCGGAAACCGTGAAAGTTATCCCGATAAGGGCTTCTCGGATTAAAACCGGTCGGCCAGGTGACTTCCCCTCGGAGCTCTATGGGGGGGGGGGGAATGCGTGCGGGTGTGTTTATGTGAGGTGAGGTGGGGGGACGCTGGGTTGGCTCCGTCGCTTGGTGGTGGCGAGGTCGTGGATGGGGCGCCCGCCGAGCGGCTTCGTGGCGGCGGCATCACATAGCCCCCCGAGGTGCCGGTCCCCGTCTCGGGTTGACTGGAGCACCTTGCTTGGGCCGCGCCCACGAGGAAACGCTGCGGGGTCCTGGGGATCCGTCCGGACCTCGTGGCTGGTCTCCGAGCGGGTGGCTCCATCCTCTGTAGCTCCTGCGGCGGCCTCCTCCTCCACTCCAGCGGCTCTCCCCGTCCTCCGGCACCTGTGGGCTGGGGCACAAACTCAGAAGCAGAAGGGTTTAGGGGCCGTCGTCCCCGCCGTCCCCTGGCGGGGCCGGGGCGCCTCGGGGCTGGGGGTCCGGCAGGGCCCATGTAGTGCGCGAGGCCCTCAAGCCCGGGTGGTGTGGGGGTCCCGTGGGTTCGCGGTACTCCGGCGGCGGGGATCTCCTCCGCCGGAGCTGCTTTCCATGGTTTTAAACGGCAGACGTTGACCACCGTTTCGCGTCCTCTCTCTCCACCTTGGATCAATACTGTCCAGGGGGAGATTTGCCGCACCACGGTCCACGGTGTTGTGTATGTACCCCCTTTTTATTTTTTTTAATATTATTTTTTTTAAGAATTATTCTGCCAACATAGATAATATCGTTCTTTTTAAGAGACGCGGCCACGTGGGAACGAACACGCCCCCACACTTCCACAGAGGCCCCCACACTTCCACAGATGCACGCATACCTCATTTCAAAGGAAAGAGGACATGAAAGGGGGGCAATAAGGTAATAAACTCCCCTAAATTCACACAAGAGGAACAAGGGAGGGGGGAATTGCAGGCGGGGGGGGGGGGGTTGCAGAACCAGGAGACACGGAGGAAGAGATAATTATATTCTTAACAAAGAAACAGCATCGACGACAAAAAGCACAGATGGGTCTTTGAACCATGTTAAATACACAAGTTACCAACTTAACCATAAAGATTAAGCAAACAGTATCCATCCTCACTCCAATTGAAAACCAGACGACAATCTGCACCAGAATCGCGACCCATCATTGTTAATAAAATACTGACATTATTTACCTTTAAAGAATATCTACACGGCCGGGCCGAAGCATCAAAGAATAATTATGGCATCGATTTCGCTCCAAAACAAAATTCCTAGCCGGGATATCAGATCAAATAATCACAAGAAGTCAAATAATAAGTACGGAATTAAAGTAGAAGAGAAATCAAGGGCGGAGAAGGCTCTCAAAATTAACCAAACACAACACCCATGCGAAGCGAGCAACACGGCCGCCTTTGTCTTTCCGAGAGGATCACGACACACAGGCACCAAGCCAGGAAATGACACCCATAAAAGTTGGGGCAAGGGCTCAAAGGAAATTAACACACGCCTTCGAATAAATAAGCATACGCCGGGTGCTCCCACCGTGGAAACAACCGCCTTTGTCTTCCCACAACACGGACAGCAAAAATTGCACAAGCCAGGAAATGACATTTCCATGGGAGATCGGGTCACGATGAAACATCGTGAACACGGTTTCGGCATAACCAAGCAGCAAATAAGTCGCATTTCAACTTCCAAACCAAACCAACTTAAGCTGTGTGAGACAAAGGATGTGATCCCAGAGCAAGGGAGGGAATAATTAAGCTCGCTTAACGCGTAGGTTTTCGCGACAAATATTATTCAGTAACAAAACATGGATTCGAATGTTTTTTTTATAACTCGACGCGAATCATCGGTCTGGCTAATGGATAACTTCTGAAGCAGCCGACACGAGGCCCCCACCCCTTTCTTCCAGAACGACACACACAGCTGTGTCTTCAAAGCTAATAAACACACGGACAAACACGCACGCGAAACACACGGACAAACACGCACGCGAAACACACGGACGCAGATGGTCCACCCCCACAGGAAGGTTTTATGACACAGCTTTTGAACAACTCGGGAAGCCGAGTGGAATTTTCCGATATAAACCGAAGGAAAATCCATACAACACAGTTCGTCAGGGGCTCTGGCCCCCATCACAGAGATCATCCGGGCCACGAGGGCCTCCTCGTCGCCAGGGCTTTGGCTCCACCAACAGATCTTCACGAGCTCCGGCCTACATCTCATCTCGTCTCCGGGCTAAGGCCCCACCAGAGTTCTCCAGGGCGACAGCCATCTCTCCTCGTCGCCGCCAACGAAGAAGCTCCTGTCATTCAGAATGACGAGGGTCGCGGAGTAGCGACGCGTAGCTACAAGCCGAGGTCTGCACCACCTGAGAAGAATCGCTACCCTGAGTCGCAGAGCTGCGAGTGAAGCCAACAAGACGCCAACGTCCACCCTGCCACGAACGAAGCATCGCTCCTCGTCAGAGTGACGACCAGCTGAACAACCCGCAGGAAGGGCGGAGATCGCTGAACGAGCGCCAACTTGCGCCACCGCGCGCCACCGAGCAACAACGAGCGACACCTTGCTCCACCGTGCGCCACCGAGCGACAACGAGCGACACCCAGATCGACCAGCATCAACCAAAACCGACTCTCATCCCGCCGTGGAGAAAAAGAGTCAAAGTGTTCTGAACGAGCGCCGCCGCTCACCTCACAGCGGAGAAAGTCTCAGCTGCCGCTCGCACAGAGAGCAGAGAGGTCGTATCACTCCCCACATACAGATTCAAGGAGACAGAGGAAATCTTGTCAAACCAGTTTCCTTTGTCCCAGAGTCTCGCCGAAGAGTTAATTAAAACAGAGCCAGATTCGCTCTCGCGCCCACACGCCCTCACCCACCATTGTATCAAACATTCCGTTAAAAAGGATTTTAGACTTGCCGATGAATCTATTGACATATACTTTCGCCTCTGGGATACAATAAGTGCTTTTTATTACCGCCATATGAAGTGTGTCATGCTTGTTTTCAAACTCGACCAGTCGCCGATTGTGATCGATATAGGGGCGAACTAATGAGATGCCGGGTAGGAAAAGTAGAGGTTACAATTGATAGAAGTGTTTTTAGTCATTCAGTTCGTTAAATGCATAAGTGTTTATTCATTAATTTTAGTCAAATGCATAAGAGTTTGGTTATTCATATTAGTTAGTGCATAATATCGCAAATGCATAAGAATTTTAGTTATTCAATTTAGCTAAATACATAGTCTCGCAAATGCATAAGTGTTTATTCATTCATTTTAGTCAAATGCATAAGAGTTTCGTTATTCATATTGCATAATTGCATAATTTCACAAATGCATAAGTGTTTATTCATTCATTTAGTCAAATGCATAAGAGTTTTCGTTATTCATATTGCATAATTGCATAATTTCGCAACTGCATAAGTTTTTGTCGTTCATATTAGTTAATTGCATAATCTTGCCCATGAATTATTGACGCATGTTTGACCTGCATGATAGAATGCCACGTGTTTGTTAGAATAAAATTGTTATCACAGAAGCATATCGAGTGTTCTTTCCAAGTCCATGCAAAACCATCTTATTCATAAGAGCTGTATCCTGCGATGAGATATGAAAATGGAGACCTAAAATATTATAACACACACTAGGATAATCGGTAAATGAATCTATAAAAATCGTGTTATCCTGATTGATAACTCTGGATAAACGAAACTAAGCAAATTATCATAACTGCACACATTAACATAATCGCAAGCCTCCGCATAAATTACTACGATTATCATAATTTATGCATATAATCACGCGCATTATCATAATTCATGCATATTAATACACACATTAACATAATTAATGCGATTTGCGCATTTTTCGGAAAATTAATAATTTTTATTATTTTCATAAAAATTTCATAACCCGACACATACAACATAATGGGTGGCGTCGTCCGGGATCTCTCGCAGACAGTGTTTTGCATGGATGATGGAATGAATCACTTCGTGTTAACCAGAATATCAGGATCGAACATTGCATGGTAATTGTGAACGGGCGGAAAACTAAAAAACGCCCTCTAAGGTTAAAACCCAGAATAGCAGGTTAAAACAGAGACAGTGGAATTAAGATAATATCGTATCAAACCAATTGCATCCTGTGATAAATGGTGTTAGAGGTACGCACTCTGAATCGGAAAATAACAGATAGCTCGAGTCAAATTGACTACACTCTGTGAGATAATTGTTTTATATGCACTCTGAAAAGAAATGTCAAAGTAACTTCCGCCATACCTAAGATGCTAGGATTAAGAATAATTTTTGAATGGGTTACGGGATACGGGGAGCTCGTATTTAAACGTACCGGTCAATCTGTTACAAAGCAGTACAGTCAGAGAGACATATGGGAAGGGAGCTGTATCGATAACACGAACACACCTCGGGGGAAACTAATTGACTGGATAAAATGTAACGAAGGCGAACACGATGCAAAAACTGCAGAGAAGGCAGGACAGGACTCATGCCTTCTCACACAGGCATACAGACAGGGATTGTGGAATGAGGGAAAATTTGGAAAGGAAACGGGAGAGAAATCAGTGCTCGCGACACCAGCGAAACTCACAGATGTTGATCCACAGAATAAATATGGAAGAAACATTAAATCACACTCTTGGGTACGTGGACAGAGTCCAGGGACTAATCGCACAAAAATTATGGATATCGAACAAAAAATCATTGACAAAGGGAAACCCTCACAATTCGAGAGAAGGGATGGAGAGATACATATGCAAACAAAAACATGTGAGACTGACAACTTCACAGATAGAGGGAGGAAAAATGTTAAAGTAAAGTCGACAGGACATGCTCCACTAAGGGCAGAGGCAAAAACTGAAGGGAAATGGCAACACGAGCGACACGGCACTGGGCGCGCACACAGAAAATGCACACCACTTAAACACAAGCGACACAGCACAGACCAAAGTGACAGATTGCCTGATGATAACTTGTTTGATGATGACGCTGTCGGCAATCAACTTTCGGAATACCTATTCACCAGTAAAACCCTTAAATTGATGGACAAGGCTCTAGTCAGAATTCCCGATTTCGACCCCCACAATAAGACTATGGATATCCACACACATATCGCAACCGTAGAAGAGGAGGCAATGATTAGAGGGCTGAGGAGACGGGATGAAAAAGCGAGTTTGTTGAAACGGACCTTACATAAAGAATCTATTCCATGGGTAAAGTCACTACCACACAAGGTTAGAAATGATTTTAAACAATTGAGCCTGGCAGTGATTCGGAAGTTTGGAGAATATTCGACACTCACTGAGGGGTTTTATGCTGTAAAATCGATGACCCAGGGCATGGACCAAGATCCACGTGACTACCTCGTCCAATTTAAAAGAGCGTATTACGCAGGCGATGTGAATCAATACCACGAAGGGGATAAAATGTTCAAAATTATGTTTTTTGAATCCTTGAGCCCAGAGATTACAGAAAGGGTGAGGATGGTTTTGAATCCAGAAACCGCATCCTTACGCCGCATAGAGAGCAAGGCGTACATGGCATGGTTATACAGAGCTAAGAATCATAATTCGGATCCAGAACACAGGGAGAGGGATGAGGAACCCAGCCTCTCAGAGAGGAATAAAAATCACCGAGCAGTCCCACAATGCAGGACGGAGCAGAAACGCACGCACACATGGCAAAATAACCCAGAGAGATGTTGGCACGAGAATGAGAGCGGCACAAAGCCGAACATTCAAGAGAATCGCAGGAGGGGGAGGTTCAGAATAGAACCATACCAACACCCCATGCCACGACACACACAAGATCAAAATTACCCACAAAGATGGCGAGGTAACAATCCAGGAAAAATTTGGCACCCAAATGGGAGAAATACTGGGCTAAAAATGTACGAGAATCGCAGGAGGGAGAGGTTCAGAGTAGAACCATACCAACACCCCATGCCACGACACACACAAGATCAAAATTACCCACAAAGATGGCGAGGTAACAATCCAGGAAAAATTTGGCACCCAAATGGGAGAAATACTGGGCTAAAAATGTACGAGAATCGCAGGAGGGAGAGGTTCAGAGCAGAACCATATCAACACCCCATCCCACGACACACGCAAGGTTCAAATTACGCACAGAGATGGGAAGATAACCACCTAGCGGGAAGGTGTTACACAGACCGCGGAGGTATGGATGCGAACATTCAGGAGAATCGCAGGATGGGAGGTCAAACACAATCGATCCAATTCCGACCAATTCCTCCACCGGCTATACCAGGAGGGAATAGAGGAATAACACAGAATGCGGTCCAAATACGTGATGAACCATCCACAGTGATTGAGAGCGGGCAGCCCATACGCGCCACGCACGCTGAAGTTTTGTTAAACCCTGAGCTCATTGGGAAATACAGGGCGGGCAAAAACGTGGACAGTGCTCCCGTAAATGACGCGCGGATCGAATACAAGGACAGGGTTGCATGGAAGCGTGATCGGACAGTACAAAAACAGACAGCAGGGACACGCCCTGAGGAGCGCAGGCATGAGCCTTTGAATGGAAAATATCCAAGGGAAACCAAAAATTACGTGGATCGGAGTGCTAAAATGGAGACGAATGTCCATGACGTATCGGGAATGGTGTTGAAATCCAACACACTCGTAAAAACAAAGAGGGCAACATTACGAGGGACAGAATTAAATCGAATGCCACGAACCAAGTGTCAAAGTGGGTCGTGTGCGCGAATTCTGGCTACGTGCAGCACAATTTTTCACCACACACTCCCACGACGCGAGAGAGTGAGAGAGGAAACTACAAAAACGAACCCGAAAACCGTGATCAAATTATCAAAGTGATAAGTGGTAAACCAGGCAACATGAGGAAGGTAACGCATAAATGCGTTCGAAACCGCTACCTAGCGTTTCCCAGGATTTAACCAAAACAAAAATGAATGTTCGTCAGAGTTATGATGTACGAGAACCGATGTAACGCAATATCGATGTTAACGTGTTGTTATTTTCTTTGCTTATTTCAGATGTAACCAGGTTAAGATTGTAATACGTGCACGCGCGTCGTAAGAAATAACCGCCGAGAGTAAGGGCGGCTGATGGGATGCATGACATAAAAAGGGGGCATTACTTTGTTTGAAAATTCGCCAGTGGCCAAATCGACCCCTGATAATTTTCAAACGGGCGGACTGTTGTGTATGTACCCCCTTTTTATTTTTTTTAATATTATTTTTTTTAAGAATTATTCTGCCAACATAGATAATATCGTTCTTTTTAAGAGACGCGGCCACGTGGGAACGAACACGCCCCCACACTTCCACAGAGGCCCCCACACTTCCACAGATGCACGCATACCTCATTTCAAAGGAAAGAGGACATGAAAGGGGGGCAATAAGGTAATAAACTCCCCTAAATTCACACAAGAGGAACAAGGGAGGGGGGAATTGCAGGCGGGGGGGGGGGGTTGCAGAACCAGGAGACACGGAGGAAGAGATAATTATATTCTTAACAAAGAAACAGCATCGACGACAAAAAGCACAGATGGGTCTTTGAACCATGTTAAATACACAAGTTACCAACTTAACCATAAAGATTAAGCAAACAGTATCCATCCTCACTCCAATTGAAAACCAGACGACAATCTGCACCAGAATCGCGACCCATCATTGTTAATAAAATACTGACATTATTTACCTTTAAAGAATATCTACACGGCCGGGCCGAAGCATCAAAGAATAATTATGGCATCGATTTCGCTCCAAAACAAAATTCCTAGCCGGGATATCAGATCAAATAATCACAAGAAGTCAAATAATAAGTACGGAATTAAAGTAGAAGAGAAATCAAGGGCGGAGAAGGCTCTCAAAATTAACCAAACACAACACCCATGCGAAGCGAGCAACACGGCCGCCTTTGTCTTTCCGAGAGGATCACGACACACAGGCACCAAGCCAGGAAATGACACCCATAAAAGTTGGGGCAAGGGCTCAAAGGAAATTAACACACGCCTTCGAATAAATAAGCATACGCCGGGTGCTCCCACCGTGGAAACAACCGCCTTTGTCTTCCCACAACACGGACAGCAAAAATTGCACAAGCCAGGAAATGACATTTCCATGGGAGATCGGGTCACGATGAAACATCGTGAACACGGTTTCGGCATAACCAAGCAGCAAATAAGTCGCATTTCAACTTCCAAACCAAACCAACTTAAGCTGTGTGAGACAAAGGATGTGATCCCAGAGCAAGGGAGGGAATAATTAAGCTCGCTTAACGCGTAGGTTTTCGCGACAAATATTATTCAGTAACAAAACATGGATTCGAATGTTTTTTTTATAACTCGACGCGAATCATCGGTCTGGCTAATGGATAACTTCTGAAGCAGCCGACACGAGGCCCCCACCCCTTTCTTCCAGAACGACACACACAGCTGTGTCTTCAAAGCTAATAAACACACGGACAAACACGCACGCGAAACAGACGGACAAACACGCACGCGAAACACACGGACGCAGATGGTCCACCCCCACAGGAAGGTTTTATGACACAGCTTTTGAACAACTCGGGAAGCCGAGTGGAATTTTCCGATATAAACCGAAGGAAAATCCATACAACACAGTTCGTCAGGGGCTCTGGCCCCCATCACAGAGATCATCCGGGCCACGAGGGCCTCCTCGTCGCCAGGGCTTTGGCTCCACCAACAGATCTTCACGAGCTCCGGCCTACATCTCATCTCGTCTCCGGGCTAAGGCCCCACCAGAGTTCTCCAGGGCGACAGCCATCTCTCCTCGTCGCCGCCAACGAAGAAGCTCCTGTCATTCAGAATGACGAGGGTCGCGGAGTAGCGACGCGTAGCTACAAGCCGAGGTCTGCACCACCTGAGAAGAATCGCTATCCTGAGTCGCAGAGCTGCGAGTGAAGCCAACAAGACGCCAACGTCCACCCTGCCACGAACGAAGCATCGCTCCTCGTCAGAGTGACGACCAGCGAACAACCCGCACGAAGGGCGGAGATCGCTGAACGAGGGCCAACTTGCGCCACCGCGCGCCACCGAGCGCCACCGAGCAACAACGAGCGACACCTTGCTCCACCGTGCGCCACCAAGCGACAACGAGCGACACCCAGATCGACCAGCATCAACCAAAACCGACTCTCATCCCGCCGTGGAGAAAAAGAGTCAAAGTCTTCTGAACGAGCGCCGCCGCTCACCTCACAGCGGAGAAAGTCTCAGCTGCCGCTCGCACAGAGAGCAGAGAGGTCGTATCACTCCCCACATACAGATTCAAGGAGACAGAGGAAATCTTGTCAAACCAGTTTCCTTTGTCCCAGAGTCTCGCCGAAGAGTTAATTAAAACAGAGCCAGATTCGCTCTCGCGCCCACACGCCCTCACCCACCATTGTATCAAACATTCCGTTAAAAAGGATTTTAGACTTGCCGATGAATCTATTGACATATACTTTCGCCTCTGGGATACAATAAGTGCTTTTTATTACCGCCATATGAAGTGTGTCATGCTTGTTTTCAAACTCGACCAGTCGCCGATTGTGATCGATATAGGGGCGAACTAATGAGATGCCGGGTAGGAAAAGTAGAGGTTACAATTGATAGAAGTGTTTTTAGTCATTCAGTTCGTTAAATGCATAAGTGTTTATTCATTAATTTTAGTCAAATGCATAAGAGTTTGGTTATTCATATTAGTTAGTGCATAATATCGCAAATGCATAAGAATTTTAGTTATTCAATTTAGCTAAATACATAGTCTCGCAAATGCATAAGTGTTTATTCATTCATTTTAGTCAAATGCATAAGAGTTTCGTTATTCATATTGCATAATTGCATAATTTCACAAATGCATAAGTTTTTGTCGTTCATATTAGTTAATTGCATAATCTTGCCCATGAATTATTGACGCATGTTTGACCTGCATGATAGAATGCCACGTGTTTGTTAGAATAAAATTGTTATCACAGAAGCATATCGAGTGTTCTTTCCAAGTCCATGCAAAACCATCTTATTCATAAGAGCTGTATCCTGCGATGAGATATGAAAATGGAGACCTAAAATATTATAACACACACTAGGATAATCGGTAAATGAATCTATGATAATCGTGTTATCCTGATTGATAACTCTGGATAAACGAAACTAAGCAAATTATCAAAACTGCACACATTAACATAATCGCAATCCTCCGCATAAATTACTACAATTATCATAATTTATGCATATAATCACACGCATTATCATAATTCATGCATATTAATACACACATTAACATAATTAATGCGATTTGCGCATTTTTCGGAAAATTAATAATTTTTATTATTTTCATAAAAATTTCATAACCCGACACATACAACAACATTCCCCGCCAGTAGGTCGTCAGCTTCCCCACCTGTCCGGTCCCGACGCGAGGGGTGTGTAGCCATACCTTTTCGCCTGTCGAGACGAGGGGGGGCTCCATGCGGGGGCGGGTGCTCTGCTCCTGTCGCCGATGCGCGGCCTCCCCCTGCGGGTAGGCCCGGCCCCGGATCCCTCGTAGGGTCTCTGTGGTGCCACAACGACGGGGCCGCTCTGCCGAACCAGGGAGCCGCCCGGCTTCCCCCACCGCACTGCCCCCCATCACCCGCCCCACATAAGCACACACCCGCACGCATTCCCCCCCCCCCCATAGAGCTGGAAGGGAAGGTCACCTGATCGACCGGTTTTTATCCGAGAGACCCTTATCGGGATTAATTCTCACGGTTTCCGGCGATCAGGGAATTGGATGACCCCCCCCCCCCCGTGCTACGTGGCACCGCGGCGCCGCGGCCGGCCTTAATATGGTATGGTCGCGGCGTGGGGCATTCGGCCACCGCGGTTGAGGCGCATTTTCCCCCCACACACACTCCCACGGGTCGACGGGGCAAGCAGGGGAGGCACGGGACAGCATGAATAGCGGGGTCACAGGGGCTGTTGCGCATAGTCATGGGGGGTTGGGATAATTGCGCTGGAGCGCGCAGGCCCCATTGTTAGGAAGGGTAAGGGAGTAATTAGGATGTACGCCGCCAACGTCGCTCACTGATTAGCATATCAACAGCGCCCGGGGAACCGCCGTGCACGGGCTTGGGGTGCACGAGCCCATTGTTCAGCGCAGCATCCCCTTTGAGGTAGGGAGGATAAATAGAGGAGCGGAGAGGGGAAATCGCCCCTTCTCTCCAGGCCAGCGGACCAGCAGGAGTTCCAGCCAGCGACCCGGACGTCCGTGCGACGCATCGAGGTACGCTGTTAGCGCAGAGAGCAGCGAACCTCCGCGGGCACCAAACAGTGAGTGGGGAGGTAAAGTAGGGTATCGTAAGCCGATAAATAGGGAATAGGTACAGGTTTAGTGGAATAGGCCAGCCTCGTCGACTCACTGATTCAACATCAATTCGCAGGTGGCCTATAATAAATCATTAATAGCGAAGCGTGGTCTCGCGTGATCTTGTCGTGCAGTGTGAGCGTGTGGGTGCGCTGTGTGCACAGTGGTTCGCCACGTGAGTGAGCGCTGCGCGGAGCTGAGCGCGCGGGTTGCGCGTGGGTACGCAGTGATTCTGTAGTGCTGCGGCTCGCCTCGGGGGAGCGCTGCGCAGAGCGGTGCGAGAGTGGGTGTCGCGTGTGTTCACTCCGTGTGTGATACAGGTGCGCGAGTATAACGTGAGTTGAGTTGGAGTGCGCGGAGCGGCGTGTGTGTGGGCGTGCGTGCGTTCGCTCCGTGTGGGTTGCAGGCGCGCGATTAGGAAAGGGAAGTATCGTAGTAGAGAGGGGAAGAATACTAATCGGTAATTAACCATGCCCATTACGCGGACCCGCGGTGGAGGGGAATCCTCGGGCGACGGCTCCCACACCAGGGGTGAGGAACTTAGCAGCGGTTCGCTTAGCAGCGGGGGGGCGATTGATGATGCTAGCCCGGCCGTTAACATTATCGAGGGAGGGATCTCGGGGGCTAGCGACCTCGACAAAGTGGTGTCAGAAACGGGACGATCCCCCGCACCCCCAAGGGAAAGAGGCCCCCCAACCCAGATTAAAATCAAATGCACATTTACGGGCAAAGGAATTCCATCATGGAAATCGTTTGCCCGCAGTATCAGGGGGGCTAAAAAGGTTAATGGGTGGACAGATGAGGAGGCGTTGCAGCAGTTAGAACTACATTTAGATGGACGGGCAGCTGACTTTGTGGAAGCTTTGCCCGCAAGCGCTCAAACTCATTGGGAGGAACTAATGTGCCAACTCGAAGAGCGCTTCGGCAAGTATGATGAGGAGGAGGCGCAGGCGGCATTAGAGGCACGCCGCCGCCAACCCGGCGAAGATTTACGAGATTACGCCGAGGACGTACGCATGTTGACCCAGCTCGCGTACCCAGAGTACGAGGCAAAAATAATTGAGGGCCTCGCCGCCGGGAAGGTCCAGCGATATTTGGCACACACCCCGTGGTGGCAGCCAAATGTCGATGGTGCACGCCTCTCCTTTGACACCCTCGTCAAGCGCGCGCGCAAATGCGAGAAACTCTCGGGTGAGCGCGCGCAGCCTCGAGGGAGGGGACGAGAGTGCGCCGTAGCGAGCCTACTCTCCGACGAGGAGGAAGAGCTCGCCACCGCAGTAAGGGGACGGGCAAGGGAGCCCCAGAGACCCAGCGAGACCACCCCGGGGTGGGTAGCCGGGTTACAGGCCGGCGTGGGGGATATGATAACCCAAGCACGCGAGGAAGCAAATAAAAATATGAAGGCCCTCCAGTCTGAGATGGGGGAACTACGCTCGACAGTAGGGGGGCTAGCCGGGAGGGTGTCCCAATTAGAGTCCGATGTGGGGCAACTGCGTACTGGGGGAGGGAGAGGGAGCGGACAGGGGACCCGCTACGGAACCGCCCCCCCTCCCCGGGCATGTTATATGTGCGATCGCCGAGGGCATCTAGTGAGGGACTGTCCTGAAATCACCCGAGCGAGACAGACGCGGGGGTTAAACTCCAACGCCCCCTAGAGAGCGGACCAACTAGGGGTGCAATCGACGCGGTCCCGATACAAATGGACGATAATGAGAATAATGGCGAGCGAGTGATCTCCACACAGGTTCCAGCAACAACGCCCACAGAAACGGTGACTCCTGGCGACTGGCTACGGGAGCTGGTGGCGGGGATCACGGGGGCCACGTCGCTGGTGGAAGGGGAGGTTAACGGAGTGCGTACCCGAATCCTGCTGGACACGGGGGCGGTGGCCTCGCTCGTGAGCGCAGCGCACTGCAGCGCGATCGGGGTCGACGTGCGTCACCTGCAGGCCCCGGACCGCGCGCTGCACACTGCGAGCGGAGCCGGAATGGGGCTGCTGGGGAAAGCCACCCTAGAGGTCCGCATAGGCAGCCAGGTGTGCACGCAGGAGTTCTACGTGTCGAGTGCGTTGTGTCACGAGTGTATCGCAGGCACCGACCTCCTAGAACGGTTGGGACTCAACGTGCAACCCCGCCAGCGATGCGCCACCATGGAGAGCAACGGCGAGCGGATACCGTTCCTGGGACGAGAACCAACGCGCCGCCGCTTTGCACCTGTGGCCGCTATCCTGGCGACGGCAGTCACCATCGGCCCGCTCACCGAGATGCTGGTGCCGGTGGCAACATCCCCCACCGACCCCGCGCTCCGACCATCAGGGGAGGTAATGCTAACTCCTCACCCGGAGTTGGCAAAACGGTATGGGGTTGTGGGATCCGCCACGTTGGTAAACGCAGATGGGGACCGATTGTTTATGCGGATGTTTAACCCCCACAATACCCCCGCGATACTGCGACGGCGCACCCCGATAGCCACAGTACACCCCCTGCACGCACGCCACTCTCACGACTCGGTGTTCGCACTCTGGGCTGAGGACCCCGGTCGTCCTGAGGGTGAGCAGGACCTGGCCTGGCGAGTCGGCCCGACTCCCCGAGCCGAGGTCGTTCCCCTGCTCGACGCGTTACATGTACCATGGGCGGACTTACCTAAGGGAGAGGCCGATCGGCTGCGCGAGTTACTGCGGGAGTATGCCGACGTGTTCAGCGAACACGACTCGGACGTGGGTCGGACCGACCTTGTTAAGCATCAAATTGACACCGGTGCAGCCCGACCCATCAAACTCCCTGCGTACCGAGTGGGCGCACCCGAACGCGCCCAAATCAAAGAGGCAGTTGGGGACATGCTTCGCGATAACATAATTCAGCCCTCGGCGAGCCCCTGGTCAGCCCCGGTGGTACTAGTAACGAAAAAGGATGGGTCAACCCGGTTCTGCGTCGATTACCGTAAACTAAACGCAGTCACGCTCGGCGATGCCTTCCCCATACCTCGCATCGACGACACCTTCGACAGTCTCGCAGGAGCGCGGTATTTTTCCACCCTCGATCTGGCGTCCGGTTACTGGCAGGTGGAGATGACGGAGGAGGATCGGCCAAAAACAGCATTCACCACCCCGATGGGCCTGTTTGAGTTTCGCGTGTTGCCGTTCGGACTCACTAACGCGCCCGCGACGTTCCAGCGGTTGATGGAGTTGGTGATGCGGGGCTTGCAGTGGGAACAGTGCCTGATTTACTTGGACGATGTGATAGTGTTCAGTAGATCTTTGTCTGAGCATTGGTCCAGGCTTCGAGAGGTGTTCCAGCGACTGCGAGCGGCTCATCTCAAGCTCAAGCCACGTAAGTGTTACATCGCACAACGCGAGGTGGGGTACCTCGGGCATCGCGTCAGCGAGGCAGGCGTGCGCACCGATCCGGAGAAGGTACGCGCCGTAGTGGAGTGGCCACGGCCAAGGAATCTGACGGAGATCAGATCATTTTTGGGGCTCGCCACCTATTATCGTCGATTTGTAAAGGGATTCAGCGAGATTGCACGCCCCCTCACCCAACTCACCTCCCCTAAGCACCCCTACCAGTGGACGGGGGCCTGCCAGACGGCCTTCACCACTCTCAAAGACCACCTCACCCACGCCCCCACCCTCGCTTTCCCCGATTTTACCACCGATTTTATTTTGGACACCGACGCCTGCAGCAGCGGGCTGGGCGCGGTGTTGTCACAGGTACAGGATGGGACGGAACGAGTCATCGCGTACGCCAGCCGGACCTTGAGTGGGGCCGAGCTGAACTATTGCGTGACCCGCCAAGAGTTGTACGCCGTGATTTTCGCATGCAAACAGTTCCGGCCGTATTTGTACGGCAGGAAATGTCGCGTACGCACTGACCATTATGCTCTGCAGTTTCTTCTTACATTCAAGGAGCCGCGGGGGCAGATGGCCCGGTGGTTGGCGCAGTTGCAGGAGTACAACCTGCAAATCGAGTATCGGGCTGGCCGGACGCATGCAAACGCGGACGCCTTGTCGAGGCGACCCACGGTGTACGCCGAGACGAGGGCGGAGGAGGCCTGCCCGTGTTTCACGGGGGGACGCTGCCGGCGGGCAACGGACCCCCGAGAGGCCGCGGCCACTGACCCCCCCCCAGCGAGAGAGAGTGCAGTGTGCGCCACAGAAACCCTCACAGGTGGCACTGAGGATCCCGTCGACCGCCCGGCAAGCGCGGGACCCGCGGCTCGGGACCCGATCGGACGGATCCAGGAGGACGTCGGCTGCGCCTTCCCGGGCCTAAACGACGAGCAGCTGAGACAGACCCAGCAGCGAGATCCGGATCTGGCGGCAGTGGAGGCGGCACTGCGGGAGGAAAAGAGCGCCCTACCAGGACCCTGGAGCGGTGTGTATGCCCGGTTGTGTGTGCGGAACGGAGTGGTACGGGAGTTAACCGAGGCCGGCCAGCCGGGGTGCATCTGTGTTCCTGCCCAGGTGCGACCCCAGCTGCTACGGCTGGTGCATGACCACCCACTCGGGGGCCACGATGGGGAACGACGCACTCGAGAGACCCTGCGTCGCCAGTATCTCTGGCCCAAATTGGCACAAGATGTGGCCGCCTGGGTGCAGGGCTGCCGGGCCTGTCAGCAGTGTGGGCAAAAGCCGGCGAGGTACCAGGTACCCCTGAGGCCGTTCCGAGTCAGTCGGACGAATCAGTTGGTCGGAATCGACCTGCAGGGGCCCTTTCCACGATCCCACCGGGGCAACCGATATATTCTCGTAGCGGTGGAATACTTCACCCGCTACCCCGTGGCGGTGGCTATCCCGGATAAAACAGCCCTCGTAGTGGCCCGGGCCTTCGTGGAAAACTACGTACTTAAGTGCGGGATCCCCGAACGAGTCATTACCGACCAGGGTAGTGAATTCGAGGCCGAACTATTTCAGGCGCTGTGCCGAGAGTTCGGGATCCAGAAGGACCGAACCACGGCGTATCACCCCCAGGCGAACGGGATGGTAGAGAGGATGAACCAGACTCTGGCCGGGAAGCTTAAACGCATGGCGGCCGCGAATCAACAGGACTGGGACGAACACCTTCCCTATGCCCTGTTCGCCTACACCACCGCCGTTCACACCTCTACAGGACAGACCCCGTTCCTAATGATGTTTGGTCGCGAGTCTCGCCTGCCCGCAGATCTGCTGTTCGGTGTTCCTCCGCCGCAACGGGAGGAAGGGAGCCACCCCGTGGAGCACTTGCTGGAGACCCTGCGAGGGGCCAGGGGCCGAGCCTACCCGCACGGAGAGGCCGCGCACCAGCGGCAAGAGCAGGGCGCCCGACCCCGTATGGAGCCCCCCTTCTACACTGCGGGCTCCGAGGTGTGGCTGTACACTCCCCGCGTCGGTGCCGGACAGGTGGGGAAGCTGACCACCTACTGGCGAGGACCCTGGATTGTGAGACGGCAGATCTCACCATGGACGGTGCTGATTCAGGGAGGAGAGAGGGGCCGGGAGATGGTGGTCAACATCCGCCGACTGAAGCCGTGGCGAGCAGCCCCCGAGGGGGGGAGCCCCGCCGTCCAAGTACCCCGAAACCCCGGGGTCCCCCCACCCCCCGTGCCCGGGGGCCTCGCGCAGTACATGGGCCCCACGGAGCCCCGGGCTCCGAGGGGCCCCGGGCGGGGCCGGGGGCGACGAGGACGGCGACCCTTAAACCCCACCGCCTCTGAGTTTGTTCCCCAGCCCGCAGGTGCCAGAGGCCGAGGGGAGCCGTTGGAATGGAGGAGGAGACCACCGCCGGAGCCCCAGGAGACGGAGCCGCCACCCCCGAGGCCAGCCACAAGGGCCGGGCGAATCCCGCGGACCCCGCGGCGATACCTCGTGGGGGCAACCCAGGCGAGGTGCTCCAGTCAACCCGGGACGGGGACTGGCACCCCGGGGGGCTATGTGGTGCCACAACGACGGGGCCGCTCTGCCGAACCAGGGAGCCGCCCGGCTTCCCCCACCGCACTGCCCCCCATCACCCGCCCCACATAAGCACACACCCGCACGCATTCCCCCCCCCCCCATAGAGCTGGAAGGGAAGGTCACCTGATCGACCGGTTTTTATCCGAGAGACCCTTATCGGGATTAATTCTCACGGTTTCCGGCGATCAGGGAATTGGATGACCCCCCCCCCCGTGCTACGTGGCACCGCGGCGCCGCGGCCGGCCTTAATATGGTGTGGTCGCGGCGTGGGGCATTCGGCCACCGCGGTTGAGGCGCATTTTCCCCCCACACACACTCCCACGGGTCGACGGGGCAAGCAGGGGAGGCACGGGACAGCATGAATAGCGGGGTCACAGGGGCTGTTGCGCATAGTCATGGGGGGTTGGGATAATTGCGCTGGAGCGCGCAGGCCCCATTGTTAGGAAGGGTAAGGGAGTAATTAGGATGTACGCCGCCAACGTCGCTCACTGATTAGCATATCAACAGCGCCCGGGGAACCGCCGTGCACGGGCTTGGGGTGCACGAGCCCATTGTTCAGCGCAGCATCCCCTTTGAGGTAGGGAGGATAAATAGAGGAGCGGAGAGGGGAAATCGCCCCTTCTCTCCAGGCCAGCGGACCAGCAGGAGTTCCAGCCAGCGACCCGGACGTCCGTGCGACGCATCGAGGTACGCTGTTAGCGCAGAGAGCAGCGAACCTCCGCGGGCACCAAACAGTGAGTGGGGAGGTAAAGTAGGGTATCGTAAGCCGATAAATAGGGAATAGGTACAGGTTTAGTGGAATAGGCCAGCCTCGTCGACTCACTGATTCAACATCAATTCGCAGGTGGCCTATAATAAATCATTAATAGCGAAGCGTGGTCTCGCGTGATCTTGTCGTGCAGTGTGAGCGTGTGGGTGCGCTGTGTGCACAGTGGTTCGCCACGTGAGTGAGCGCTGCGCGGAGCTGAGCGCGCGGGTTGCGCGTGGGTACGCAGTGATTCTGTAGTGCTGCGGCTCGCCTCGGGGGAGCGCTGCGCAGAGCGGTGCGAGAGTGGGTGTCGCGTGTGTTCACTCCGTGTGTGATACAGGTGCGCGAGTATAACGTGAGTTGAGTTGGAGTGCGCGGAGCGGCGTGTGTGTGGGCGTGCGTGCGTTCGCTCCGTGTGGGTTGCAGGCGCGCGATTAGGAAAGGGAAGTATCGTAGTAGAGAGGGGAAGAATACTAATCGGTAATTAACCATGCCCATTACGCGGACCCGCGGTGGAGGGGAATCCTCGGGCGACGGCTCCCACACCAGGGGTGAGGAACTTAGCAGCGGTTCGCTTAGCAGCGGGGGGGCGATTGATGATGCTAGCCCGGCCGTTAACATTATCGAGGGAGGGATCTCGGGGGCTAGCGACCTCGACATCTCCATCAGGTGCTCGACGGGGCGGCTCCCTTCCTCCGTTTGGGGTGGGGGAACGCCGAACAGCAGATCTGCGGGTAAACGAGACTCGCGGCCAAACATCATTAGGAACGGGGTTTGTCCCGTCGATGTGTGTACAGTGGTGGTGTAGGCGAACAGGGCGTAGGGGAGGTGTTCGTCCCAATCCCGTTGATTTACGGCCGCCATACGTTTGAGCTTCCCCGCTAAGGTCTGATTCATGCGCTCCACCATACCGTTCGCTTGGGGGTGGTGGGCTGTGGTTCGGTCCTTCTGGATTCCGAACTCTCGGCACAGCGCTTGGAACAACTCAGCCTCGAACTCGCTACCCTGGTCGGTGAGGACTCGTTCTGGGATCCCATGCTTAAGTACGTACTGCTCTTCTTGGTTCTTTCGGTAAAGTCACGTAGAAGGGAAGTAATAAAATAATAAAAATAAAACATAATAAAATAATTCTCACGACGTTTCGGCCACAACGCAAGCAGCCGTCCTCAGGTGAAAACCAGGTCCGTCGAGGCGACAGAGTATGAATGAAACAGCACACGAGCTTGGAGCATATATATAAGCTGGGCGCATTGACAAAGGAATTTGCATATCAAGAGGAATTTAGCATATTTATGGGAAATGCAGGAATGTGATTAGTACTGCATATGCATGTGCATTATGCAGGATTAACAGCATCAAAGGGAGCTACAGTTGCTGCTGCTGCTGCAGTTGCTGCTACTGCAGTTGCTGCTGCTGCTGCAGTTGCTGCTGCTGCTGCAGTTGCTGCTGCTGCTGCAGTTGCTGCTGCTGCTGCAGTTGCTGCTGCTGCTGCAGTTGCTGCTACTGCTACTGTAGTTGCTGCTGCTGCAGTTGCTGCTGCTGCTGCAGTTGCTGCCTTATCCATTTTAATATAACACTATGTATTATTCTACACACCCTAATGTGTATCACACTGCTATATATTTACTATACAATTACGACACCATACATTACTCTGCACACTGCACCATGCCAGTGAGTGGAACGCGGTCTGAAAGTCACCGTAAACGTGAACACAATCAGTTAAGATCCGAAATTGTTTATTACGTCCTTCCAATGATTGCTAAGCCAGAATCCATCTTCTCGGTTAAAATTGTCTCTGTGTTTGTATATGTGGATCGCCTCATGAACGAATCTCTCATGATAGCCAGATGGCTTGCAGAGAACCTCTGTCTTGGAGAAGTCAATGTCATGTGAGCCCACTGAGTTGTAACAGTGATCTGCCACGGCTGAGGTGTTTGTCCTACCGTGTTTCAGGTCTGCTTTATGTTCACGGATGCGGTCCGAGACATGTCGTTTGGTTTCCCCAATGTAACTGCTACCACAGAGGTAACTTAGTTTGTAGACGCCAGGGTACTGTATGTCTGGAACCACATCTTTTACAGACGGTACCAGATCACGGATTTTATGTACTGTGTTGAATCGGACCTGGATCTTGTGTTTAATCAGGATTTGGAGATCTTTTTTTGTGACCCCAGCAATGTAGGGTAAGGTGATGGTCTTGAAAGACTCCTCAACAGGATCCTTCTTGATGGTTGGAGTGATGGCTTTGCGGATTGTGTAGTCGGAGTAACCATTAGCCATCACTCCAACCATCAAGAAGGATCCTGTTGAGGAGCCTTTCAAGACCATCACCTTACCCTACATTGCTGGGGTCACAAAAAAGATCTCCAAAATCCTGATTAAACACAAGATCCAGGTCCGATTCAACACAGTACATAAAATCCGTGATCTGGTACCGTCTGTAAAAGATGTGGTTCCAGACATACAGTACCCTGGCGTCTACAAACTAAGTTGCCTCTGTGGTAGCAGTTACATTGGGGAAACCAAACGACATGTCTCGGACCGCATCCGTGAACATAAAGCAGACCTAAAACACGGTAGGACAAACACCTCAGCCGTGGCAGATCACTGTTACAACTCAGTGGGCTCACATGACATTGACTTCTCCAAGACAGAGGTTCTCTGCAAGCCATCTGGCTATCATGAGAGATTCGTTCATGAGGCGATCCACATATACAAACACAGAGACAATTTTAACCGAGAAGATGGATTCTGGCTTAGCAATCATTGGAAGGACGTAATAAACCATTTCGGATCTTAACTGATTGTGTTCACGTTTACGGTGACTTTCAGACCGCGTTCCACTCACTGGCATGGTGCAGTGTGCAGAGTAATGTATGGTGTCGTAATTGTATAGCAAATATATAGCAGTGTGATACACATTAGGGTGTGTAGAATAATACATAGTGTTATATTAAAATGGAAAAGGCAGCAACTGCAGCAGCAGCAGCAACTGCAGCAGCAGCAGCAACTACAGTAGCAGTAGCAGCAACTGCAGCAGCAGCAACTGCAGCAGCAACTGCAGCAGCAGCAACTGCAGTAGCAGCAGCAACTGCAGCAGCAGCAGCAACTGTAGCTCCCTTTGATGCTGTTAATCCTGCATAATGCACATGCATATGCAGTACTAATCACATTCCTGCATTTCCCATAAATATGCTAAATTCCTCTTGATATGCAAATTCCTTTGTCAATGCGCCCAGCTTATATATATGCTCCAAGCTCGTGTGCTGTTTCATTCAGACTCTGTCGCCTCGACGGACCTGGTTTTCACCTGAGGACGGCTGCTTGCGTTGTGGCCGAAACGTCGTGAGAATTATTTTATTATGTTTTATTTTTATTATTTTATTACTTCCCTTCTACGTGACTTTACCAAAAGAACCAAGAAGATGAATCCCTGCAGTCACGAAAGCTTTAAATCGAAATTTTACCTACTGCTCCACAAATGCCCGGGCCACTACCAGGGCCGCTTTGTCAGGGATGGCCAGTGCCACGGGGTAGCGGGTGAAATACTCCACCGCTACGAGGATATACCGGTTGCCCCGATGGGATCGTGGGAATGGCCCCTGTAGGTCGATCCCGACCAGCTGGTTCGTGCGGCTGATGCGGAACGGCCTTAGGGGTACCTGATATCGTGCCGGTTTCGGTCCGCACTGCTGACAGGCGCGGCAGCCCTGTACCCAGGCGGCCACGTCTTGTGCCAATTTGGGCCAGAGATACTGGCGACGCAGGGTCTCTCGAGTGCGTCGTTCCCCATCATGGTCCCCGAGCGGGTGGTCATCCACCAGCCGTAGCAGCTGGGGTCGTACCTGGGCAGGAACGCAGATGCACCCCGGCTGGCCGGCCTCGGTTAACTCCCGTACCACTCCGTTCTGCACACACAACCGGGCATACAAATCGCTCCAGGGTCCTAGTATGGCGCTCTTTCCCTCCCGCAGTGCCGCCTCCACCGCCGCCAGATCCGGATCCCGCTGTTGGGTTTGTCTCAGCTGCTCGTCGTTCAGGCCCGGGAAGGCGCAGCCGACGTCCTCCTGGATCCGTCCGATCGGGGCGGGGTGGTCCGCCGGGCCCCGAGCCGTGGGTCACGCGCTTGCCGGGCGGTCGACGGGATCCTCGGTGCCACCTGTGAGGGTCTCGGTGGCGCACACTGCACTCTCTCTCGCTGGGGGGGGATCAGTGGCCGCGGCCTCTCGGGGGTCCGTTGCCTGCCGGCAGCGTCCCCCCGTGAAACACGGGCAGGCCTCCTCCGGACTTGTCTCGGCGTACACCGTGGGCCGCCTCGATAAGGCGTCCGCGTTAGCATGCGTCCGGCCAGCCCGATACTCGATTTGCAGGTTGTACTCCTGCAACTGCGCCAGCCACCGGGCCATCTGCCCCCGCGGCTCCTTGAATGTAAGAAGAAACTGCAGAGCATAATGGTCAGTGCGTACGCGACATCTCCTGCCGTACAAATACGGCCGGAACTGCTTACATGCGAAAATCACGGCGTACAACTCTTGGCGGGTCACGCAATAGTTCAGCTCGGCCCCACTCAAGGTCCGGCTCGCGTACGCGATGACTCGTTCCGTCCCATCCTGCACCTGTGACAACACCGCGCCCAGCCCGCTGCTGCAGGCGTCGGTGTCCAAAATAAAATCGGTGGTAAAATCGGGGAAAGCGAGGGTGGGGGCGTGGGTGAGGTGGTTTTTGAAAGTGGTGAAGGCCGTCTGGCAGGCCCCCGTCCACTGATAGGGGTGCTTAGGGGAAGTGAGTTGGGTGAGGGGGCGTGCAATCTCGCTGAATCCCTTTACAAATCGACGATAATAGGTGGTGAGCCCCAAAAATGATCTGATCTCCGTCAGATTCCTTGGCCGTGGCCACTCCACTACGGCGCGTACCTTCTCCAGATCGGTGCGCACGCCTGCCTCGCTGACGCGATGCCCGAGGTACCCCACCTCGCATTGTGCGATGTAACACTTACGTGGCTTGAGCTTGAGATGAGCCGCTCGCAGTGGCTGGAACACCTCTCGTAACCTGGACCAGTGCTCAGACAAAGATCTACTGAACACTATCACATCATCCAAGTAAATCAGGCACTGTTCCCATTGCAAGCCCCGCATCACCAACTCCATCAGCCGCTGGAACGTCGCGGGCGCATTGGTGAGTCCGAACGGGAGTACTCGAAACTCGAATAGTCCCATCGGGGTGGTGAATGCGGTTTTTGGCCAATCCTCCTCCGCCATCTCCACCTGCCAGTACACGGACGCGAGATCGAGGGTGGAAAAATATCGCGCTCCAGCGAGGCTGTCAAAAGTGTCGTCGATGCGGGGTATGGGGAAGGCGTCGCCGAGCGTGACTGCGTTCAATTTACGGTAATCGACGCAGAACCGGGTTGACCCATCCTTTTTCGTTACTAGTACCACCGGGGCTGATCAGGGGCTCGCCGAGGGCTGAATTATGTTATCGCGAAGCATGTCCCCAACCGCCTCTTGGATCTGGGCGCGTTCGGGTGCGCCCACTCAGTACGCAGGGAGTTTGATTGGTCAGGCTGCACCAGTGTCAATTTGGTGCTTAACAAGGTCGGTCCGACCCACGTCCGAGTCATGTTCACTGAACACGTCGGCATACTCCTGCAGTAACTCGCGCAGCTGATCGGCCTCTCCCCTAGGTAAATCTGCCCAAGGTACATGTAACGCGTCGAGCAGGGGAACGACCTCGGCTCGGGGAGTCGGGCCGACTCGCCAGGCCAGGTCCTGGTCGCCCTCGGGACGACCGGGGTCCTCAGCCCAGAGTGCGAACACCAAGTCGTCAGAGTGGCGTGCGTGCAGGGGGTGTACAGTGGCTATCGGGGTGCGCCGTCGCAGCATCACCGGGGTACTGTGAGGGTTAAACATCCGCATAAACAATCGGTCCCCATCTCCATCTACGTTTACCAACGTGGCGGATCCCACGACTCCATACCGTTTTGCCAACTCCGGGTGAGGAGTTAGCATTACCTCCCCTGATGGTCGGAGCGCGGGGTCGGTGGGGGATGTTGCCACCGGCACCAGCATCTCGGTGAGTGGCCCGATGGTGACTGCCGTCGCCAGGATAGCTGCCACAGGTGCGAAGCGGGGGCGCGTCGGCTCTTGTCCCAGGAAGGGAATCCGCTCGCCGCTGCTCTCCATGGTGGCGCATCACTGGCGGGGTTGCACGTTGAGTCCCAGCTTTTCTAGGAAGTCGGTACCTGCAATACACTCGTGACACAACACACTCGACACATAGAACTCCTGGGTGCATATCTGGCTGCCTATGCGGACCTCTAGGGTGGCTCTCCCCAGTAGCCCCATTCCGGCTCCGCTCGCCGTGTGCAGCGCGCGGTCCGGGGCCTGCAGGTGGCTCACATCGACCCCGATCATGCTGCAGTGCGCTGCACTCACGAGTGAGGCCACCGCCCCCGTGTCCAGCAGGATTCGGGTACGCTTTCCGTTTACCTTCCCTTCCACCAGCGACGTGGCCCCCGTGATCCCCGCCACCAGCTCCCGTAACCAGTCGCCCGGAGTCACCGTTTCCGCGGGCGTTGTTGCTGGAACCTGTGTGGAGGTCACTCGCTCGCCATTATCACTACAGATTGTTTGTGTCGGGGCTACGTCGATTTCACCCCCCGGTGGTCCCCTCTCTAGGGGGGCCTTAGTGTTTGACCTTAGCTCTTGTCTAGCTCGGGCGACCTGAGGACAGTCCTTCATGAGATGCCCTCGACGATCGCACACATAACACGTCCGGGGAGGGGTGGCTGCTCCGTTGTGGGCCCCCTGCCCGCTTCCTCTCCCCCCAGTACGTCGCTGCCCAGACCCTGCTTCTAGTCGGGCTACCCTACCAGTTAACTCCCCCACCTCGGACTGGATGGTCTCAAAGGAGGACTGCAGCTTGGTCATACCCCGGCTCATTTTGTCATCTACTTGGGTTACCCTCTCACCTACTTGGGTTATCTTACCGTCCATTTGGTTTACCCGGCCAGCAATGTCTCCTATGCCGGTCTGTAACCCGGCAACCCACCCCGGCATTGTCTCGCGGGGTCTCTGGGGCTCTCTTGCCCGTCTCCTTATTGGGCTGGCGGGCTCCTCCTCGTCCTCCTCCTCGTCTGGGATCAGGCTCGCCACGGTGCACTCCTGTCCCGACCCCCGGAGCTGCGCGCGTTCGCTGGAGAGCTCCTCACACTCAAGTGCGCGCTCGACCAGGGTATCGAAGGGGAGGCCTGCACTACCCCTTTTGGGCTGCCACCACGCGGTTCGAGCTAGGTACCTGAGCAGCTTGTCTGCAGCTAGCGCGTCAATGACCTCCTTCGCGAACTCTGGACGGGCGATCCGGGTTAGTGATCGCACGTCCTCGGCGTAGTCTCGGAAGTCCTCGCCGGGTTGGCGTCGGCGCGCCTCTAAGGCCGTCTTTGCCCGTATCGCGTTGCGCGTGCCGAAACGCAGGTCTAATCTACGCATTAGTTCCTCTAGTTGGGTTTGCATGCTTTCGGGTAGTGCCTCTACAAAGTCGGCTGCCCGCCCATCCAGGTTCAACGTAAGTTGTCGTAACGCCTGCGCGTCCGACCAGCCATTAAGCTCTTTAGCCCCTATGATATTGCGGGAAAACGCTTTCCATGTAGGGGTCCCCTGGCCGGTGAACACATGCCTTACCTTTGCGTGGAGTAGCGCGCCACCTTCCCGTGAAGATGTGAGGGTTCGTACGACTTCTGACACCAATATGTGCGGGCCGTTGGCCCCCGGGGTCTCTTCCTCACGCATCCCCTATTCCGGTTGCGTTGCCACACCGCCCTAATACCCGCTAGGGTTTCGCCGGCATTCGAACGCGACGCCCCTACTCATACAGCCTCGCGCCGCGCTCCCTCGCTGCGAGCGTACGTAGGCACAGCATCATCAATCAAACGCCATACTCTCCCTCACGCAGCTTCGCGCAGCACTCACTCGCTACGAGTATACGTATGCCCGTCTACAGCCCTGTGCAGCACTCGCCTCCACGCCGAATAACCACGTCACCAATGCGCACCTGTATCATACACGTAGCGAACGTAAGCACACGCGCACAGCTCTGCGCGGAACTCACTCACTATGAGTCTACGTATACACAGTACCGCGCACTCCAAACGCAACCCTTTCTCTTGCGCTGCTCTGCGCAGCACTCCCACGTGGCGAACCACTGTATACACAGCACCACACGCGTGCACACTTCTCAGCGAGATCACACGAGGCCATGATCAGCTATTAATGATTTATTCTCGACGACTGCACTTTACTGTTAAGTCAGTATGAATCGACGAGGCTGGCCTACGCTGATACCTCTATGCCTATTCCCTATTTATCGGCTTATGATACTAATTCACTTTCTTACGGTTCGAATTATCCGGTGTCCCGTGGATTCTCCTCGCTGCTCGTCTGGGCACGTCGCACGGACGTCCGGAGGGCAGAGCTGGGAGCCGCCTTGATCGCTGGCTTCTTGGAGTGAGATCCCCTCTACCTTGCTACGATCCCTTTTATCCTATCCCCCAGACTCAGGCCTCCGCCTCCCCGAGCACTCTTCGCTCCCTCCCCCGTTCATGCACGGCGCATATGCTAATCAATCCCTTTCTCATGCATGGTGCCTTGGTTATGCGAATTATGCGGTGGCGTCCATCACAAAGGCCTTCCGTGGGAAGTTATGCGCGGAGCCTTCGCGTGCCTCTAACACTTGCCCTATCAATTGTGCATTATGCGCCCGAGTCGCCTCTTTTGTCATGCAAATTATGCGGCGGCGTCCATGACAAAGGCTTGCCGTGGGAATTTATGCACGGACCTTTGCATACCTCCGCTTATTCGTAATTCCAGCCTTTACTCTTTAACTTCCCTAATTTCCCTAATAATGGTGCCTACGCGCTCAAGCGTAATTATCCTAACCATCAGCGACTACGCACAAGAGCCCCTGCGGTCATGCTAATCATGCCGTCCCGTCCCTCCCCTGCCTGCCTCGTCGATACGTGCGTGGGTGTGGGGGGTGCGTTTCAACCGCAGTGGCCGAGTGGCCCCTTGCCGCGACCTTGCAATCTTAATGCCGGTCGCAGCGCCGCGAAGTAGCATCGGGGGAGGTCGTCCAATTCCCTGGTCACCGGAAACCGTGAAAGTTATCCCGATAAGGGCTTCTCGGATTAAAACCGGTCGGCCAGGTGACTTCCCCTCGGAGCTCTATGGGGGGGGGAAATGCGTGCGGGTGTGTTTATGTGAGGTGAGGTGATGGGGAAGCGGGGTTGGCTCCGTCGCTTGGTGGTGGCGAGGTCGTGGATGGGGCGCCCACCGAGCGGCTTCGTGGCGGCGGCATCACAGATTGAAACCTAGAGATGTAAAATAGCAGACAGGTCACTTCTGTCACCAGGCCTTTTAGCTGCGTTCCAACCAAGGTTTTTTCTATTTCCACACCTCCGATTAGCACAGTTGGCTATGTACGGTGCGAAAGAAGTTCAACATACATATTCATAAGTTTGTTTACCCCAGGAAGGCCTCAGGCTTTCACGACCATTATCCATAATCGAGGTTTTTGGGTTAGATCACGTAAATATAAATGTGTCGTTAAACCCGCCACCACGCAACACAGCCAATTAGTAAGGTTTGTCACGTAATCAAAACGTGCTAATTCGTTAGTTCAGCACACTGGTGTGTTCGAGAGTAAACCCCCAACATTTACAATTCAATACTCTTTGGTTCTTTCGGTAAAGTCACGTAGGTATAAAATAAAATTTACAATTCGAGTACGACGTTTTGTCAGTAATTCCAACTCTCATCAACAGGCGATAGCCAGGGTTGTTGAGATAAATGCTCTTAAGAGATACATGTGATGTCTCACTTGTGGGGCAATCAGGCGCGAAGGCCGGGGGGGTTATAAATGCATATAAATTACAATGGATATACAATATCGGTTGGGTTATTCATAGGATAATCAACAGACATACATTCACATTATGCATGTGTAGTATTGTACAGACAGACTCTTCAACGTCTTTTAGTAGCACACACTTTATTTGTGAATACAGTCCCTATGCACTGAGGGGTATACGGTCCCCTCACCCGTTACACTCCGAACGTACAAGCCTACAGGCTACTCATACCCCTACCCCGCTCCTTCAGTGTCCTCTGACTGGACCTAGGGAGATGTCTCCCTGACCACTGGTTACTCTGAACCCTAGCCCTTATAAGGGCTGGAGGGCTTGGTCCAGGGTCCTATGCTTCTTCCGCCGTCTTGGGTCTTCGTGTCGTCGAACTCCCCGAGAGCTCTGAGCGTTCTGGCTTTATACTCGTTCGTGGCCGGGTTGTCCAATCCCCGGCCACCTTGTGGAACCCTGTGATTGGTCGTTCCCAATCTGCTTTTCGATCCCAATTTACCCTATCTGACCCTGACCGTTAGGTCGCGCGGGAAAACCTTGTTTACGGTCAGCTCTCACAACTTGTGAGACCCTGACCGTTAGTTTGAGCGGGAAACCCTTGTCAACGATTAGCTCTCCCTGTTTGTGAATATCGAGTGGGTAACTCTACTACATCACCCTCCCCTTCGGAAGCCTCAGCCGTCCCGGCTGTTACAAGCAGAAAATCCCCATCAATGAATCAAAGTGTGTGTGTGTGCCACAACCAACAAGAACAGGTACATCCAACAAGAACAGGAACACCCACTACAAATACCCCCCCATCAACAACGCAACATATGTACATGGTCAGAACCAATCACAAATAACGACATTCGCGACGCACAACGCATGCAGCATCCAGCTGCCGCAAAAAAAATGATGGGCAATCAAGAAAAGCGACGCGATCTAGCCCATGTGTATTTCGCGGGTCCGTCGTAGGGGATGGGTGCCCCTTTCCGGGCTGCAGGCTGACCAGGCATCCTGGCAAAAATGTCAGCAGGGGCAGGAGGCCTCTCTGCGGGGACCCTTGGAGCAGACGGGTCGGGCAGCCTGGCAAACATGTTGGGCGGGTCAGGCATCCTGGTAAACATGTTGGGCGGGTCAGGCATTCTGGCAAACATGTTGGGCGGGTCAGGCATTCTGGCAAACATGTTGGGTGGGTCAGGCATTCTGGCAAACATGTTGGGTGGGTCAGAAGGTCTCTTTGCAGAGACTCTTGTTGTAGACGGGTCAGGCATCCTGGCAAACATGTTGGGCGGCTCCCGGGGCCTTCGTGCAGAGACTCGTGGCTCGCACGGCTCCCTCAGTCCCGCATCATCTGCAGGAGGAATGAGACGTCTGCGCTGTGGGTTAGGTACCAACGGGGCGACATCCGGCTCGTCGGGCATATCACACGCTCGGCCCTCGTGTTTTGAGTGTGACGCAGAGCCGCGCGGAGCAACAAATGGCTTCAGACGAGAGGGGTGCACGAACCAGCGCCGTCGTCCCCAACGTATCTTAACACACTGTGGGCGCATTACCTGGACCACCTCAACCGGACCTCGCCATGGTTTTAGGAGTTTAGCCGATGTGGACACCGGAACCTGGGGGCAATGAAGCCACGCCATATCACCTGGAGCCCACCGATGCACGGACGTGCGAGGGGCCTGCAACCTCGAATTTGCCCGCTGGCGGGAAGCGGAATTTTCGATCGCCGCATCACGAGCCTCAGACAGCTTTTGCAGGTTGAACCGCAAATGGTCAGTGAGCTTCGATGATTGTGGAAGCTGCTCTATCCCAAGCCGCACATCAGCGGGGGGAATGGCCTCCCTGCCATACATTAGGAAAAATGGGGAGAACCCTGTCGCTGCATGTGGCGCCATGTGGTAAGCAGCGAGGACCCCTGGGATCTGCAGGTCCCAGTCTAAGTGGGATTCGTCAACCTGATGGCATAGCATAGAGGTGAGGGTTCTATGCAACCGCTCCACCATGCCATCTGTTTGGGGGTGATAGGGCGAGGTGCGCACCTTCTTAGTGCCCAACAGGCGGCATACCTCACTCAGCAGGGTACTGGAAAAATTTCTTCCCTGATCGGTCAGCAACCGTTCTGGAGCGCCCTTGTCCAGCACATAGCCTTGAACAAAGGCGTCCACCACGGCTGCTGCCGACTGGTCGGGGAGGGCCCAGGCCATAGGCCACCGTGTAAAATACTCCACCCCAACCAGCAGGTACTTGTTACCACGAGGCGTTGTAGGGAAAGGCCCCAAAATGTCGAGAGCAACCAGCTCGTTCACACGGGATACCGTGATGGGCTGCAGCGGTGGGCATGCCGGCTTCGCTGGAGGTTTACGTTGCGCACATTGGGTGCAGCCCGTTAAAATATCAGTTACGTCGCGAAGCATGCCCGGCCAGTAAAATTGTAATCTTAGCAACCCAATGGTTTTATGCACACCCAGGTGCGACAATCGCTCGTGTGCTGCGCACACAGCCGAACACCGCAAAGCCGATGGCACTACAATTTTGTACTGGCAAGAATCAGCATCCCAATGCATGAGCAGACCGCGGCGCATGGCAAAAGAGTTCGATTTACTTGAACGTGAGGACGAATCACATGCGCGACGACGCAGAGGCAACAATGACGCATCGTTCATTTGGTGCCGACCCCATTCGTCCAACGTTATCCCCAGCAAGTCGTCACTTGCTGGCGGATTTTCGTGGTCCGCACCCGGCGCAGGATCGGAAGGAAGGGCAGCAGAAACCGTTTCAAGAGGTGCAACCGGGCGTACTATTTGCGGTCTGCACCGGCCAGAACCCGTAAAACAGGCGCATTGTTCTGACGGGAGGCGAGATAGCGCGTCCGCATTACTGTGCTGTGTACCCTTGTGGTAAATCACCATAAAATTGTAGTCCTGGAGGACTTCAAGCCATCGGGAGAGCTGGCCAGACGGTTGATCAATGCGCAAAGCGTATTGTAACGCAGAGTGATCGGAGCGCACGGTAAACCGTTGACCGTACAGGTATGGCCTGTATTGTTGTATAAAGTGAACAATGGCCAGCAGCTCGCGTCGGGTTACGCAATAACGTTGCTCTGCAGGGGACAAAACTCTGCTTCCATAGGCAACCACCCTCTCAACGCCCTCAATGATTTGGGACAGCACCCCGCCGATCCCGGTGTTACTGGCATCGGTGTCCAGAATAAACGGCTTTGCAAAATCGGGGTAAGCCAGGGGCGGTGCTGCTACAAGAGCATTCCGTAAGGAGTCAAATGCGGCCTGTTCCGCGTCTCCCCAATGAAATTTCAGCCCTTTCGCTGTAAGAGCGTGTAGTGGCTTGGCGATTGTAGCGAAACCAGCCACAAAACGTCGGTAGTACGACGCGAACCCGATAAAACTGCGAACATCCCCAGCAGAGGTGGGGGTAGGCCATTGGCTGACACATTTAGTCTTTTCAGGGTCTGTGGAAATACCCGAGCGGCTGACTATGTGGCCTAGATAGCACACAGACTCACGCAAAAGGTGGCACTTCTGCGGTTTGAATTTAAGGTCCGCAGCTCGCATCTTTTCGAAAACAGCGCGCAACCGTTCAATGTGTTAGTTGAACGTGCGGCCAAAGACGATAACGTCATCAAGATAGATAAGGCATGAGTCCCACTGGAGCCCAGCGAGGACCAGCTCCATGAGCCTCTGAAACGTCGCTGGAGCTGAGTGGAGCCCCATGGGCAATCTATTAAACTCGAAAAGGCCCTGTGGTGTCCGAAAAGCAGTCTTTGGCTTTGACGCTTCGTCGAGGGGGAGTTGCCAAAACCCTGACAGAAGGTCCAAAGTGGAAAAATAACGCGCCCCTGCCAGGGCATCCAATGACTCATCCATACGTGGAAGAGGATATGCGTCAGCCACAGAAATTTTATTTAGGCGCCGAAAATCTACACAGAATCGAAGACTGCCATCGTGCTTTTTGACCAGCACTATCGGGGCACTCCAGGGGCTGTTGGAAGGAGAAATGATATCAGCCGCCAGCATGTCGTCAACTGCCCATTTAACATGCTGTTTCTCCGCAGGGCTGAGCCGAAACGGGTTTTGGCGGATAGGGGCAGCGTCACCAGTGTCAATGTGGTGACACAGCAGCTTGGTGCAGCCAATATCAAATTGTGATTTGCTGAACACATCCGAGAATTCCCGCAAAAGAGCCCGCAATTTACTCTGCTGTGACCCGGATAAATCGCCGGCATCCGCGCAGAGAGCGTCAATCCATCCCTCGTCAACGTTATGAGGGCGAGGCTGCTGACTGTTCGCTACGTGTCCGACAACCCCGGTCCCCAGAGGCGCCACTGTCGCATGAGCGAGCACTGTCCCCTGTGGAATGACGGTGTCTGACAGACCGACATTCAAAACTTGTATAAATGGTTCCCTGTCGCCCGCTACAAGAATCTGTGCGGCCACCAACGAAAGGCTGTTAACTGCTGTGTTGGAAGGTCCCAATAAAATGCCATTTACCGAGGCGGTGGGAGCGAGCGGTTTTTTTAACCGTAAGGGTACGAGCATTTGTGCCCCTGGCGGAATGCGTACAGCGCAAGCCGCAAAAGCCTGTACGGAAACATTTTCCGTCCGTGAATGCGTGGCCGCGGGTAAAAATGCCATCCGGCGGCCCGAGGGAAGTTCAATACATCCCTGATCGATAAGGATTTTAATGGGCATTTTGGCAAGAAAATCAGTTCCCAGAAGGCACGGCACCGCAAGGGAAGAAGACACAAAAACAGGGCCGGCCAATTTAATATCTCCAATGGCAATTTGCGCCCGAATTTGGCCAATAATCCCCAGGGAACTTCCATTTGCAGCGAAAAACGGAACGGAAACCTTTTCCAAAGATCGACATCGCACGGGCAGTATATTGTAAATCAACTCAGAGATGATAGTGGCCGATGCACCGGTATCGACAAGCACGCGCACCTCTACCCCCTCGATCGAACCAACGACCACCGAGGAACCCGCCGTCGCTGCAACCACTCTATGGGCCAGCTCTGACCACTGCCCGGGTCGCAGTGGTCGCGAAAAGTCGGCCAAACGCCGCGCATCATACGCCGTGTTCCGAGCGGAGTCAATGGTGTGTTGTGGTGTGTATGAGGACCGAGCGTGTGGGGTGCCGCGACTTGCCTGGTTATGCTGCGCTGCTCTGGAAGCTCTGTAGTCCCGGTCTCGGGATCCGGCGGAGCGGCGGCGAGGTGCACGGCAGTCGGGAGAGAAGTGGCCTCGGCGGCCACAGTTGAAACACGTCGCGTCGCCGCGGGGGAAGGGCCGTCCCCGCTCCCAGTCGTTGCGGCGACTGGTGCAATCTGGTGATCGCTGGGGCGTCGCGCTGAACGTCGAGAAGACTCGATCAGGAGAGCGAGCGTTGTCCCTGCTGGCAGGCACCGATGTCGTAGCCGAAGCGGTGATGGTCTCGTCCTGGTCCAGCATTAAGTGAGCATGAATGCTCCGGGCAGCTCGCAGTGAGCACATGTCCTCGTCATCCACGGCCTGGATGACAAGGCGCAGCCCCCTCGCCATCTCCAGCAGCTTCTGAAGGACGAGTGCGTCGATAGCCTCATCGTCCATGCGGGGGTAAGCCGCTCTTGCCATGGCGAGTAGCGCGGTGCGGAACGCCAATGGCGACTCCCTTGGCTTGCACCGTCTCTCGTAGAATTGGTGGCGTGTGGCGGAAGGAGGTCCGTAGACATCAGACAGCCGCTGAAGTGCTGCTTGTAGTGTCGCCCTTTGTCGCTTGGGAATGGAGATGAGTGCAGCGAGAGAGTCATCGTCCAAGGTGGCTGGCAATGCACGAAGTGCTTGTGCATCCGACCAGCCCACCATCTCCTGGTGGCTGAGGAAGCGACGTTGAAATGCTGCCCAGTCGCCCCCTGTGGACGAGAATTCGCGAAAGACAGGCAGTCGCTGCTGTAGAGCAGCTGTGTCGTCGTCTTCGTCAAGCTCGGACTCGGTTCCGAACGCAGCGATGGCTTGGTCGACAACATGTACTGTACGGCGTCGCAGCCATGATGACGCGGTGTTGTTGGAGTGTCCTGCAGAGGCAGCATCACTCTCTGATGACGCAGTGTGTCGTGATTGGCCCCCGGAGGTCCCAGCATGCACTTGGCTTCCGCCCCCACGTGACCCATCGGCGGGAAGGACGTTCTCTTCCGGGTTTGCGATGGCGGGGACGCTCGCTGTCGGCCGCTCCTCCCCGCCCGCAGCCCCCAGGGTAAGTTGCTCCAGGATGGCTGCTGCAGCATGCAGCAGCTGGGCGAGGCGGGCGTGAGCAGCCTGGTTGCCGTCGCTCACGGCGATCGGCTGCACAGCTGGTGGTGGGGCGGCTGGCAGCACGCCAACATCTTCAGCGCCGCCCGCAGCACCCACGGGTGAGTCGGAGCTTGCATCATCGGGACTTCGCGTGCGGTTCGTTCGTCTTGTTTCCATCTTCTGACGCCAAATGTAGTATTGTACAGACAGACTCTTCAACGTCTTTTAGTAGCACACACTTTATTTGTGAATACAGTCCCTATGCACTGAGGGGTATACGGTCCCCTCACCCGTTACACTCCGAACGTACAAGCCTACAGGCTACTCATACCCCTACCCCACTCCTTCAGTGTCCTCTGACTGGACCTAGGGAGATGTCTCCCTGACCACTGGTTACTCTGAACCCTAGCCCTTATAAGGGCTGGAGGGCTTGGTCCAGGGTCCTATGCTTCTTCCGCCGTCTTGGGTCTTCGTGTCGTCGAACTCCCCGAGAGCTCTGAGCGTTCTGGCTTTATACTCGTTCGTGGCCGGGTTGTCCAATCCCCGGCCACCTTGTGGAACCCTGTGATTGGTCGTTCCCAATCTGCTTTTCGATCCCAATTTACCCTATCTGACCCTGACCGTTAGGTCGCGCGGGAAAACCTTGTTTACGGTCAGCTCTCACAACTTGTGAGACCCTGACCGTTAGTTTGAGCGGGAAACCCTTGTCAACGATTAGCTCTCCCTGTTTGTGAATATCGAGTGGGTAACTCTACTACACATGCACACCATGCATATTCATCCTGCCGTTTTTGGGTGCAAGAAATGCCTTTTTTTTATTCCAGCGTTCAGATAGTTGCCCAGTACCGGTTACGTTGCCATGGCGTGTTGTAGGCTGAAGCATTGACGCTAGAGGACGACCGAAACTGAATTTCTGGTTTCAGCCGAAACCGAAACCAGACCGAAAGTTAAATATTGACTTTTGGCCGAAACTGAAGCCGAAACCAAAAGTTGAAGTACACTTTCGGCCGAAACCGAAACCGAAAGTTGAACTACACTTTCGGCCGAAACCGAACCCGAAAGTTTAACTACACTTTCGACCGAGACCGAAACAGAAAGGTTTATAACCAAAGTTACCAAACACAAGAATTATGAAATACTAGCTTTACTACCCGGCTTCGCCCGGGACTTGGATTCACCACGGCCGGTTACCTTTGTCTTCCCAGTGGCGATGTTGACACACCACTTACTCGTTTGAGGCTGAGTCGACCTAGGGGAGGCCCAGGACCAGTTCAAATAATCGTCACCGGCGATGGCCATGAGCGGGAATCGAACTCGGGTCGCCGGGTTCGTAGCGCTAAGCGCTACACATGCGCGGGTGACATGACAGATGTGACGTCACAGCTCGCGTGCCGTGCAAAATATATGTATTATTGCACCCCCGCCCCCCCCAAAAAAAAATAATACCAAAGTGTATTTTTATAATTTTTTCATGGTGTACAGTCTGGAAAGTAACCACATGGCAAATTTAAAGTTTGTTGCATGTCGGGAAGTACGCTAAACATTTTGAACAGACACACATTCACACATTTCCATTTTTTATATATAGGTCATGATGCAATGCTACTTTAATTACAAATAAATCTAGAACTAATCATTCAGAGCCTGCAGTAAGAGTCGCTAAATATCAAATCTTTAGGTGTTACTTAGTAATTATATCTAAACAAACGAATGTTGTAATTAAGAAATACCAGTTTTTCCGCATTCTCGCCCAGCAGGTTGCTGTGTCTTGCATCAGTAGTGATTAACTGCTCCGTTTATTAACTTAAATTTTCTACTTCACTCAGATTCGTAATTTTGTTATCACTAATTCGCTACGGAACTATTAACTAACTGAATAACAATTTTGTCAGACTTGGAATCTCGGTATCAACACGCGTGTAGACGGGGCAGGCGGCTGGGAACAGACAACAACGGCACTTTGTTGTCGTCCCGCCAAAGAGACTCCACCCACGGATGCAGATGCAGGCTGCCGCCTGTTGACATTAACAGACCATCGTTGCGGCTGTAACCTCGCTCCCAAGCTGCTGCTGACGTGTTTTTGCAGCCTATCACATATGTAATGCGGGCGTAAATGGGCGGGGCGGATATGACGATCCGAGAGGGAGGAGTCAGGGTGACGTGGGGGAGAAGTTATAGCGGGGAGACAGGAAGCTATCTGGGGCAGTCGGGGGAGTGAAGGGTGGTGAACACGTTGGGTGGTCGCCGTGCCTCAGCCTGGTGGCTGAGGGGCTCATGACGGCGCCAGCCAGCGGGGTGGAAGAGAGAGTGGAGGATTGAGGTAGGAAATGGCGAGATAGCCATAGAGGCCACGAAGGGCTGACATTGGGAGGTGGCGAGATCGCCACGCACGGAGGAACAGGGAGCAGAGATGGAGCTGCTGGGGGAGCAGCCAGAGGGCTGTACCAAGAGCCTGCAGCGGAGCTGCAGGAGCGTGGAAGGCTACGGGAGCGAAGGCAGATGTGGGGCTGCCAGGGAGAGAGTCTCAGGAGGAGTGCCGTGTGGGAAGGAGAACGCGAACCCCAAATAAAAGACACGAAGACAGAAAGAAGTGTCTGAGTCCTTTTATTACACTGGAGTCAGAAGTGAAACGGCATCTCAAAACACCTGAGAGAAAGAAGAAAAAAAAAATAAAAAAAATATTCCTGCTACATCATCCGACGACGACGACCTTCCTCAGACAGTGGACCTGCCTGCGATGGAAGAGGTGATCCGTTCTGGAACGAGTACGGGTCCGGGTGAGCAAGGTGTCGCCGCGTCGGTGGACCTGTCTGTGCCGGAGGACGCCAACTTACGATGGAGACAGATGGTGATGCAGATGGGGACCTTGAAAATCGTGCTGGCGCGACTGTGTGAGTTCACCACGCCGAGGACGACGTCGGGGAGGCCCGGTGGTGATCCGCAGGCCTCTGCCTTTCCTGCGCTGCCATTGCCACGTGGCACGAAGACGCCATCTTGGGCGTGGCAGGGGAGAAACGGCGGGAAGCCGCCATCTTGTCTTCACCGCGGCGGGAGGACGCCGCCATCTTCAACATCGCGGCGGAGAGGCAGCCTTGCGCTGCCATCTGGAGGTGCCGCGGGGTGAGCAGCCTGCTGTGAGCTGCTGTTTTTCGAGGGGGTGCTGCGAGGAGAAGACGCCGATGCTGCAGCTGCTGGGGCGGGAGCTTCCCGTCCTGGCTCGGGTGCGTGACAACGGAGCCGTCAAGTCGCCGAACGAGTTCTGCGAGGCGTCTCAAGTTGCCACCCTGCCGTCCTCTTCTTGCTGCAGCCCCGGGCGAGTCATAACGATACGCACCCGGCCTTAACACACACCTCACTCATCTTTCGAGGGCCGGGGGGCTATTTTGGTTTTCTCTTATGACTCGATTGTGCGGAGCGCGGTTCGGACTGTGTGTATATGTGTGTAATAACGATGAACGCGCTATCTGCTTGTTGCTTGGTGTCAATATAAGTGTGTGCGTGTGTTGAGAATGGACGGAGAGTCTGCTGTATTTGCTGAGTGTCAAATTGTGTGTGTGGGCTGCTGCGTGGAGTTGTTATCTTGATGGTGAAGTTAATTATTAACTTGGGAGCGTCGGGTATCTTGCGCTGTATATTGTGGGTTACCTTGTGCGATGGGCTTAATTGGAAAAAAAAAATTTTTTTTTTTTGGTGTATTGTGCTGCGAGGTGCTGTGTGCGATGCGATTGTTGCAAGAGAGAGAATAATTGTGTTGTTGCTGCAAAGTTACGACAGGATTAATGGTGTGTTGGTTGCCTGCAGATCTGCTTGCTATTGTGTTTAAATGTACGCGTGTGATCGCAATATGCTGATTGTATGTGCTGTTATACTGTTCTGTATGGTTATGGGGTGCGATGCAGTGGTTGATTATTGGAATTGGGATTGTTATTATATTGTGCGTACCTGTTGGAAATTGGTAACAAATTCGAGGGGGACCCAAAAATTTGGTTGTATGGTTGTTGTGCACACGAGATTGCGTGTATATTATAGAGGGGGACCCAAAAATCTGGTTGTATGGGTGTTGTGCACACGAGATTGCGTGTATATTATAGGGGTAATTGAGCTTTTTGAGAATGAGGGTGCGCGATGACGCCGTTGTGGGTGGTTTAGATGTTAATGCTAATGGGATCGTAAATTGGCGCCAAGTGGCGTCGCGTATTCGGTTGATCGCATGCAGCCACGAGTTGCTTTGCGAGTTGGGTTGTGTAACCAATGTGGTTGGTAAAATATTGGTTAAAAATTCCACGATATGACAGCTGTGCGCAGCAAGCTGGGGCTGTGCGTCTATCGTTGGTGGGGTTGTTATAACGTGACGGGGGGATGCGTCTTGTGACCCCCAGCTAAGGGGAGCTGGGGTGCACGAATGGAGAAAACTGGCCACGTGTTCGCACGTTGGGCCGCCATTTTGCGCGCATGCGGGGTATGGCGACGATGCGCTTTGCGGAAAGGGCCGCCATTTTGAGTGCGCGCGAGAGATATTGCGCGAACGCGCTGGGCGAAGGGGGACGCCATTTTTGAGCGCGCGGGAAAAACCGGGGTGGGGCAAATATTCCATCTGTTATGCCTGCCATTGTTGATTGGGTGATGCACGAGTTGTGGTCACATCGGGCTATGGCTGATGGCTGACCTGACAGCCCGGAGGCGAAACCTCCGTGGTATGTCTTAAACTAATGGGCCATGTGCTCATATGGCTCGGGGAGTCATGGTTCAGTTGTGCGGTGGCAGACTGAACCTGGTGTGCCGGGGGCTCACGGGATCTGGGTTAGGGTGTTATTGTCTCTATAAGAGAACATTGCCCCGTGGGGGGAGTACAGGGGGTCTGGCATTGCTGGGGGATGAACCTTCCCTGGGCTATAAAGCATCGGACTATACGAGGCTGGTGTGTGTCCATCTCTGATGGGATAGTAAGGGAGGAGCGTGGCCGAGTTGCTGCTCATCCCCGAAATTGCACTAGCTGAGAGTATGGTCAGTGGATGTTGCTGTGGGTTGACGACCACGGTGGGGGTTAGGGCGAGTTAAACATTACCGCTGGGGAGCGTGGCTCTCTCCACGCGAGGGTGTGCGATTAGGTGTTTTGTTGGGTTGCTGAGAGTGACCGTGGGTACATGCTGTGTACGTGCGATGTCTGTGCTGGTCCTCAAGGGAGGACTGCTGGTGGGTAAGAGCAGGAAATTTTGTTGTTGTTGTTGTCACGTGTAAATAATATTGTTGTTCAAATGTAAATACTGGGGCATCCATTGCGTCATTTTGGGTATTTATGGGGAGTTTTTTTAAGCGGGCTGGATTTACATCATCTCCACTACCCTGAGGCCGGGTGGCTGTCGTGTACGACATGCGGATGTGCGTTGTTGTGCTGTGCCTCAGGGGATTGGATTCTCCTTCTCGTCACAGATTCTTCAGCTCCCGTCGCACTGGGTGTTACCTGGTGTGCTAGCTGGATGAGGACTTGAAGGAGCAATTGAGCACCGTTCGTCGTTCTGCTCTACCACTTGCTCTTTGACGTTGGACTTGAGCCGAGCGGATGGAACTGCAACATGGACACGCACTAAAACATCACATTTCTGGGTTGTGCGCGTTGGCCGTTCTTGCGTGTCAGTTGCCGTTTTTGTTCATTGTGCCATTCTTATTCTTGTTGTTGTTGTGCGGAGGACAGGCCGGTGTTCTGTTCCAGTTCCTGATACCTCCCCTTTCGTTGCTTGTGTTGTTGTTGTTATAATCTCCGTTGTGTCTGGGGGACTCCTGATTGTGATGCCTTCGCCCGCATTATTTTGTTCTGTTTCAGCCGAGGACGGCTGGGATTTTCTCTACGGGGGAGGGTAGTGTAATGCGGGCGTAAATGGGCGGGGCGGATATGACGATCCGAGAGGGAGGAGTCAGGGTGACGTGGGGGAGAAGTTATAGCGGGGAGACAGGAAGCTATCTGGGGCAGTCGGGGGAGTGAAGGGTGGTGAACACGTTGGGTGGTCGCCGGGCCTCAGCCTGGTGGCTGAGGGGCTCATGACGGCGCCAGCCAGCGGGGTGGAAGAGAGAGTGGAGGATTGAGGTAGGAAATGGCGAGATAGCCATAGAGGCCACGAAGGGCTGACATTGGGAGGTGGCGAGATCGCCACGCACGGAGGAACAGGGAGCAGAGATGGAGCTGCTGGGGGAGCAGCCAGAGGGCTGTACCAAGAGCCTGCAGCGGAGCTGCAGGAGCGTGGAAGGCTACGGGAGCGAAGGCAGATGTGGGGCTGCCAGGGAGAGAGTCTCAGGAGGAGTGCCGTGTGGGAAGGAGAACGCGAACCCCAAATAAAAGACACGAAGACAGAAAGAAGTGTCTGAGTCCTTTTATTACACATAGGATTGCCTAGCGCCGACTGACCGGCCGATAGGCAGAGAGATAGACGTAGCACTAGCGTTATATTCTAAAAATAGATCTTCGGTTGACGACCGAAAGTCAATATCAGTTTCGGCCGAAAACGAAAGTAAACCGAAAGTAAAAAATTTACTTGCGGCCGAAAACCGAACGTATGCCGAAAGTGGCCATTTGCCAACTTTCGGCACCGAAACCGAATTTCGGTCGGCCTCTACTTCATGCATCACCTCTGTGCGACCGACTGTCCGTTTGCCCTTCTTCTCGCTCTGGTGGGGATCGCAGCAATTTTAAAAGGCGATCAAATGTACAAGAGGGGTTGGTATGACATCCTATTGCTATTTGGGACTTACCTTGGAAAAACAAAACCAGGCGTGTGTTTATCAAAGGATTATTCAATTTTGGGCCAAAAAAAGTTTGTTGATTACAGTAGACTCCATTTTCCACACTAATGACAGGGAGGATGGCCGCGGATAATTCAAAATCGTGGATAATTCCAAATATTCAAAAACCACTAAAGTATAGGGGTATAAGTTGTGTTTAAGTTAAGAAAATTGAGTTGGTTAATGAATACAACTAAAATTGTAGAACTCACGATAGATCGATGCGTGTGCTCAATGATAACAATTTCCTGCTCCCGCGCAGACGACTCGGCCCACAAAGGGGACAGCAGTAGAGCCACGTCAATCAACATCAATCAGTGCAATGGACAATTTTACGTGATTGCATTTACTGATCTGACCGAGGTGGTGGCACGTGCCTATAAACTCATGGGGCTGAGAGGTGGCAGTATAGAAAGTTGGGGCACGTGACTTGTCTGTGCGGCCCTCTGAATGTTGTCCCCTTGTGCTCGTGGGCTTTCGCTCATTACTCAGTGCTGCAAAGCAGTGGCAATGGGAGCCAAGTACAGTAGACTCTCGATTGTTCGCGCTAATTAGGGGAGGACGGCTGCGGATTACGGTAATTGCACTACGACCCATAGAATCTCAAACAGACACACAGCCTCAGACAGAGACACCCATTGACTAGCAGATACCCATAGACTCACACAGAAACGATATACTTGCACAAAGACCCATGGACACACAGAGACCCAAAGACACACACAGAGACAATAGACTCACAAAGGGACAATATACTTGCACAAAGGCCCATAGACTCACACAGAAACCCATAGACTCACACAGAGACACATAGATACACACAGACCCATAGACTCACACAGGGACAATATACTTGCTCAAAGACCCATAGAATCACACAGAGACCCATACACTCACACAGAGACCCATACACCCACACAGAGACCCATACACCCACACAGGGACAATATACTTGCACAAAGACCCATAGACACCGAGACTCAATGACACACACAGAGAAAAATATCCCACAGAGACCCATAGACTCACACAGAGACCCATAAACTCACACAAAGACTATACTTGCCCAAATACCCATATAATCACCGGAAGACACATTGGCAAACACAGAGACACAGACTCGCACAGAGACAGAGACCTATAGACTCACACAAATACCCATCGAAACACACAGAGACAATATACTTGCACTAAGACCCATAGAATCACACACAGACACACAGCCTCACACAGACACCAATTGACTCACACAGAGACCCATAGACTCACACAGAAACAATATACTTTCACAAAGACCCATTGAATCACACAGACACATAGACATACATAGACTCATAGATTCACACGGACAATATACTTGCACAATGCGCCATATAATCATACAGAGACCCAAAGACACACACAGAGACACGTACTCGCACAAATACCCATAGACATACACAGAGACCCATAATCTCACACAAAGACCTATAGCCTCACACAGAAACAATATACTTTCACAAAAACCCATTGAATAACACAGAGACACAAATACATACACAGACCCATGGACACACACAGGGACAATATACTTACAAAAAGACCCATAGAATCGCACAGACACCCATTGACTCACACAGATACCCATAGACTCACCGAAACAATATGATTGCACAAAGACCCATTGACACACAGACCTAAAGACACACACAGAGAAAATAGACTCACAAAGGGACAATATACTTGCACAAAGACCCATAGAATCACACACAGCCTCACACAGACACCCATTGACTCACACAGAGACCCATAGACTCACACAAAAACAATATACTTTCACAAAAAACCCATTGAATCACACAGACACATTTACTCACATAGACCCATAGACTCGCACAGGGACAATTTACTTGCACTTTTCTAATATACTGCCACCGCCTCCTCTTGGTTTCCCGTCTCATCAACATATATTCCATCCTTAAATTTCTATTAGATTAGGGAATTATACGTGAGGTGAGCCATGTTTCAGACAGACAGAAGATGTCTGGATAAAGATGATTGAATTAAATCTTGAATTCCTCAAATTTTGCTTTCTGGCCTCTAATATTGATGTGGGCAATGCCAAGACCCTGTCGGTATTTTAAATCTATTGAGTTACATGGTGGGTGATGGGGAAGGTGTGGCACTAATGCGACTAGGATTGGTTTGAACACCCAACATAATCAACAATATAAACATTGATTGTTTTAGAATGTATTTTCTACTAGAGTGCCGTCCTAAATGGCGTTTTCTGGCATATAGAGAGGCATGTTTGTGATTCATATTTAAGCTTCATGTAACAGAAGGTTACGTATGAAACGAATATCATGAATTGTAGAATATTGAAGACTGCAAGAACAAAATTAACATCATATAGGAGATGCATTGTTTGAGAAAGTATGCGGGTTTGTTGTCCGATGAATGAGGTCACATTGTCAGAGAGTTTGCTGGGTTGGCTGACAATGGGGTAAAAAGACAGCTGATTTACTGGGTGGGAGACCAGCAGCAGTCTGCTCTACCGGTCCTCAACAGCCCAGTAGCAGCACATACAGCAGCCAGGGGAGGACCTCTTTCGAGTGGGAGCTCATCCCAGGGTCTTGACCGCGATCCGACAGCTGAGCTCGGGTGGGTTGAAGATGCGCATGAGGTCCCCGAGCTGGTGGAGCGGCACGCCGCCCATGCAGCTGCTGCTGGAGAAGTGGATGCGCATCTTGGCCGCCAGATGCTCGGCCTCACTGCGCGTGCGGCCCAACAGCGCCTCGACGCTGAAGCCATTGTTGAGCAGCAGTGACACGAGCAGCCGGGCCGTGAGCCCCATGTTGAAAACCCCCCACATTGGGCAGCCTGGCTCCCTCGCTTTGTCTCTCCCAGCTCCTCATCCTGGACCCAAGCTTGAGTCTCTCCCAGGGGTCCCAGGTGATGACTGGTGGTGCTGGTTACTCTTATTGGTGGTGACTGGTGGGGGTGATTGGTAGTGAAGATGACTGGTGGTGATAGTGACTTCGTGGTGACTGATGGTTACTATTCATGGTGGTGGCTGATGGTTGTGCTAGCGGTAGTGTAGAGGTTAACACTCTGTGCTACAAATGTATCGATCCGAATTCGATTTCTGCTCATGGCCAACGACAGTGACGATTATCTGAACTGTTCCTGGGCCTCCCCGACGTCGACTCGGCCTCCAAATGAGTACGTGGTGTGGTGTGTAAACATTTCCACTGGGGAGAAAAATGCGGCCAGGCATGTTGCTGGCCACCCAACGTCGTGTACTGTGCTGGCATTAATAGGTGATCACTAACAGCACTTGCCTCAACAGTCTGTTAGTTAAGTATATACGGGGGATCTTTTTTTTATATGATGATGAGCATGATGGTGGTGATGTCTAATACTGCTCCAGTGTGATGATGGTGATGACTGTAACATACAGTGATTGAGATGATGACGCAATGGTGGTGGTAATGGTTGGTGGTGACTGATGATTGTTGCTGTTGTGATGGGCCTGTATCCTTGTCACACTCACCTCTCTACTCAAACTTACTCACCTGGGTCTGTCTCCTTATCACACTCACCTTTACTTACACTCCTGTCTCTACCCATACTCATCTGGATCTGTCTCTGTCACACTCACCTCTCTACCAAGTTCACTCACCTGGGTCTGTCTCACTGTCACACTCACCTCTCTACCACACTCACTCACCTGGGTCTGTCTCACTGTCATACTCACCTCTCTAAATACACTCACTCACCTGGGTCTGTCTCACTGTCACACTCACCTCTCTACCCACACTCACTCACCTGGGTCTGTCTCACTGTCACATTCACCTCTCTACCCACACTCACTCACCTGGGTCTGTATCACTGTTACACTCACCTCTCTACCACACTCACTCACCTGGGTCTGTCTCACTGTCACACTCACCTCTCTACCACACTCACTCACCTGGGTCTGTCTCACTGTCACATTCACCTCTCTACTCACACTCACTCACCTGGGTCTGTCTCACTGTCATACTCACCTCTCTACCATATGCACTCAACTTGGGTCTGTGTCCTTGTCACACTCACCTCTACTTACACTCCTGTCTCTACCCACACTCATCTGGATCTGTCTCACTGTCACACTCACCTCTTCCCACGCTCACCTTGGTCTGTCTTACTGTCACACTCACCTCTCTACCCACACTCATCCGGGTCTGTCTCACAGTTGCTGCTCATCATCCCGTCATCAACACTGAAGTATTTTCGAACAACACGCGGTTCAACCCGAAAGCACTTCAGAGAGCTACACGACTCAAACCCCAGGCCCTACAGTCCTGTGATGCGTCTTATTTTCATCTTTCTTTTTTCTTTCTTTCTTTTTTCTTTCTTTTTTTCTTATATATAAAAGTCACCGCGCGCTCGCGCTTGCGGGGGATTTGGCTCTATTGTTTCCATCGCTCACGTCACGCTATTTCCTCATACGTAGTACTGCCATACTGATAGCTGTGCCATCATAGGGGATTGCTGTGCCCGTCAATGTGTGTGTCTTTGAGTCCATATGTGTGTGCGTGTAGAGCCATGCGTGTCTTTAACTCCATGTGTGTGTCTGTCTTTCTCTAACGGACAACGCCCCGTGTGTGTGTATGTCAAAGTGTTTATGTGTGTGTGTCAGTCCAAGTGTGCATGTCAGTCCATTTGTGTGCGTGTAAGTCCATGTGTGTGTGTAAGTACATGTGTGTTTACGTCAATGTGTGTGTGACTCCATGTGTGTGTATCTCAAGTGCATGTCTATGTGTGTGTGAGTCCATATGTGTGTGTATGTCTGTAAGTCGATGTGTTTGTGTGTGTGAGTCGATATGTGTGTGTGTGTGTCTCAGTCCATGTGCGTGCATGCCTCCATGTTAGTGTAACTCCATTTATTTGCGTGTCTGTAGGTCCATGTGTGCATCTTAGTCCATGCGTGTGCTTTATTGACCTGCTCAAGGCCTATAATACCATCGGTAGGCCTGGCCTCTGGGTTGCTCTTCGTGCTTTCCGAGTCCCTGACCCACTGATTACCATCCTTAAGGACCTTCATGATGGTGAGCGGCCCCGCGTCTAACTACGTGGCCGTGAGTCAAAGCCATTTCCTTTACACCTTGGGGTGCAACAGGGATGTCCTCTGGCTCCCATATTATTTTACATATATTTGGACCACGTAGTTCGTCAAGCCTTCAATACCTGTACCGGAAGAATTCCCATCTGCTACAGATACAATGGGAGGCTGATCGATGCTCGGGTGCGGTCAAGGGATGGCACCCTATTGCTCAACCACGTTATGTATGCCGATGATCTGCTAATTGCTACTAACTCGGAGGAAGAGTTCGAGGTGCTGCTGCTGAACCTGGAGCTTGCCACCAAGAGGTGGGGGCCTTACCATCAGCCCCACCAAAACTAAGCACCTGCCTGGCTATTTTGTACCATCGGACACTCCACCCCCACAACTCCCAATTGGTGATGGGGCAGTTGTGGAGACAGTGGAGAGTTTCCTATACCTTGCCAGTGTGCTAATGACCGGCTCCGGTTTAACAGCAAAGATCTCACTCCGAATCAGTCGAGCTGCATTATCTTTTCATTGGCTGCGTAACGCTGTGTGGAAGATACCTGGTCTTATCACTCCATACGAAGCTTCAGGTGTTCTCGGCCACGGTCATTCCCTCCCTTCTCTACGCTTGCGAAACTTGGACCCCCCCTAATGGAACATCTTCGCCAGTTAGAAACATTTAGGATGGCCTGCCTACGATCCATCCTAGGTTTAACCAAGGCTGCATTGTGTGAGGAGCTCACAAATCCTTGAAAGATGTGGACAAAGTCCCATCGGTGACCTCCGGCAGGCAAGGCTGCGTTTCCTGAGTCATGTAGCCTGCATGGCCAGCTACCGCATGCCTAAACAGCTTTTGTTCGGCCGGATCGAGGGGGCTAAACGGGCGTGGCACGGGCTGGAGAAGACATGGAGTGATGTGCTACAGGAGAACTTGGAGCTGAGTCCACTTGCGGATAACTGGTACCAACCGTGTCAAGATAGGCCTCTGTGGAGGAGGCTCCTGAAGGACGCTACTGGCCAGTTGGAGGCAGTCTCCCTCCAACAACAACGGAGGGCGGAAGAGCGATGCTCACAACAACGAGCGAAGCGCCGGGTGCCTAAAGCACAGAAAGTTGCTACAGTAGGGGCCACAGGTGGTGCATCAGCCAGTCGTCTCCGTCAGTCGACCTGTGCCATCTAGGTTTGCCCCGTGACCTCCTGCCAGCGGGTGTTCGACACTTTACATGGCCTCAAGGTGCACATAGCCTGGCACAAGCGTTGTTGTGACGTCACCGCCACTTAGTGGCGAATGACGGTTGTTGTTGTTCAGTCTATGTATATGTAGGACTTGGAATATGCCGCGCCACGCGTTTTGTGGGTCTGTTGCTATGCAAGCGAGCAGTGTACAGTAGGGGGTATTTGAGGACGAGGTTGTTGTTGTCGGGCATGAGGAGGACGTCGTTAAGATGGGTGACAGGTGTTAAGGGTAACCGAGGACACAGGCCGGTGATTGGCTAAGAGGGTGAGTGCTTAATTACTGGCGTTGCTCAGGCAGGAATAACAAGGCCACGTGAGGCTGGGGGCGAGGGGTAAAGCGTGGGGTGAGATCATTAATAGGGACTAATTGATACGGGGATAAAAGGCACAGCGCAAGAGAGACGGGAGTCTTGGTTAGAGCTGGAGTCTGGATAAGAGTTGGAGTGATGGTGCCCGGGATAGCGAGGAGCAGGAGTAAGTGGAGAAGATACGATAACGGTAGCAGTGGAGAGAGATAGGACAGAATACGGAAGTAAGAGAACGTAGAGTGAGTGGTAGCAGTGGTAGCAGTGCATCGGAGAGATACAGAGTAGGGTAGCAGCGGAGTGACGGACTCTGGGAGAGCAGGAGAAAGAACGGAGAGACAGAGCGCCGTTGATGGCGGATGGCGTGACGGAGCAAACGGGGAGACACGGAGCGGTGATGAGGAGAAGATGTGGACTTTAAAGAGCAAATAAACGGAACGAGAAAGACAACCCGAGTACGAGTCCTACATATATATGTGTGAGTCCATTTGTGCGTGTAACTCTGTGTGTGTGTATCAATGGATTTGCGTGTGTAACTACATGTCTGCCTTTTTCGCCCGGGCAACGCCGGGTACTAACCGCTAGTTATCCATATTATGTGTGGCAAAGGCATGTGGCAGACTGAAAAATGAAACACAAGGCCGTCCATACAGGGTGTTAGGCCTGGGGCAAATCACAGTGCGGGCCCCCCCGATGCCTTCAAACTCAACCGGAAGTATTACATCTGACTCCTCCATGACATTGAAGTGCAGGGCCCCCCCAATGCTCGCGTACACATTGCAGACCTAGTAAATCCATGGTTTGATGTGGACCTCCCTACGCCGTGCAGGTCGAAGAGGTTAGTTGACTGAATGTTGCCATGTCGCTCCGTGTGGGATGGGGAGGGAAGCTGCTGCCTCGGGACCAGTTTAGACATCGCTCATCTCTGATGTTGACCTTGGCCAAGAATCCAACGTCGATTTGCTGGGTTCACAAGGTGGCGTGCTAACCGCTCGCTGTACAGGAGCTCAATGGTCCTGTGTTGCATCACAGGACCAATGAGAGATGGTGATGACTCGGAGGCCTTTATTCAGCAGATGATGGTTGATGAAGATGATGATGGCAAAGTTAACTTATTTCACCAGCTACTGAACATTAACCCCCTGTGTGTTTATAACAAAGCCCTAGGTCCTCTGCCACTCCATCGCAAATCGCACATTGGCACAGCTGGTGGTGGTGGTGGCGGAGCATCGCGTGACGCCGGCGCTGCGAGTCTCAGCCCCACAGGGCGCTGGCTGGGCCGGGCAGAGGAGCCGCGTGAGGAAGCGTGTCACCCCCTGTACCCAGGCATGGTGAGCATACAAGCAGCAGTCCTGTGTTGGTAAGTGCTGTTAGCGAGCACCATGAAGGCCGGCACCGTGCATCAGGGCTGTGGCCAGCACCACGCCAGATTTCTTTGTCTTTAAGGTGCATATGTTTACGCACCACCGCATCAGGTACTTGTTTTACTCCGAGTCAGGTTGGACCCACCAACCCGGTTGTCTGCGTGAAGAGCAGCAGTGCAGTGGTTAGGGCGCTGAGCTACAAACCTGGGAGGCCAAGTTTGATTGCTGGCCACGGCTAACGTTTAATTTTGGTGGCGATTGATATGAACTGGGCTTAGGCCTCTCCTCTGTGTGGTGTGTCACAATCAGCACTCCGGTGACAACGGCGGTGGGGCGTGGTGCTGTTTACCCACCCCTTCGTGTGCCGTCTCAGCCTTCATAGGTGTTGCTCACTAAAGGCACTTGCCTCAACAGTTTGTTAAAGCTATAAAGGGGATCTTTGTTTTTGTAGGTGTCTGTATGTGGGGAGTGGTGGCATAGCGGTTACTGCTCTGGGCTACGAACTCATTGACCCGATTTTGGATCCCACCCATGGCTAATCGCAGTGATGATTATTTGATTTGGTCTTGGGCCTCCCCTAGGTCGACTCAACTTGAAAGGAGTACATGGCGTGCTGTGTAAACATCGCCACTAGGGATTGAAAGGTGGTCGAACGTTGTGCTGGCCACCCGCTTCGTAGCGTGCTTGCTAATAACACTTTCCCTAAAAGTCTCGTGAGGGCTATATAAGGGTTTTTTTGTATGTGTACAGACATGCTTCTGGGATGAGTGTATGTCAGAGACAATGATCTATAATAATGTTGTTACATCTTACAGCTGGAATTGATCAATTACATGGAGAACCACATTACAGCCAGGTGATGGTTTATTTTGTGCAATCCATGACGACCAGGCTGAGACCATTAACTCGCTAGACTTGAGAATCCGCTTTGATCACAGGCGGCTGCCTGGATTTAAACCGAGGTACTCCGTGGTGCCAATTTAGTGCTATGACCACGAGGTCACTGGGCCGCGTCTAAACATGCCCCCCCCCCCCCATGTTATATACATTAGCAGCAACCTGTTTAGTGAGCAGCCGCATTCTTTGAATATTTTGCCAAAGGAAATGGGATTGTGGAGCAGTGGCACAGTCCTGCAATTGCTTTATCTTTAATCCACCACACATCTTGCCGCACGATTGTGGCGCACCCGTTTTCACTGCTTGGTGGATAGAGGCAGGGGGATTTAAGATACTCAATAATTCGTTTCAACTGCTGTGCCAGATGGTGGAGCAGTGGGGCAGTGGGGCAGTGAAGCAGAGGGGCCGTGGGGCAATGGGGCAGTGGAGCAATGGGACAGTGGAGCAGTGGCACAGTGGAACAGTGGATTCATGGGGGAGAGGAGGGGCGGATTTGTCGTTAAGAAGGCAAATCACCTGAATGTTTTCCCACCACCGCTTGTATGTGCTCTGAAGAAGGACCATTTCCCAAAACGTCTCATTATGTGTCCTTGTACCGCCACACACACAGCCGGGACACCGCACGCACAAGCCAAGGCACATTTACCCAACCCAGGAAGCACTCACAAGTAATGCAACGTTATGCTGTGTCCTCAAAGGTTGATTTCACAAAGTTTATGGTAACAACAATAGTATGTATCCTAATTCTTAACAGGGTGGCCTTGAAACTTGGCACGTGCAGGTTTTGTTCATTGTCTGCACCTGACCCCTCCAGCTCTCTCACCCTGGGTCAGCTGCCCCTTCCATGTCCTGGAAACCATGGCAAGGTCATCCCATGAGGACTGCCTGGATGAAAACCAGCATGGAAGGGGCCCAGTGTGGGGCTGGCTATGCTATTGGGATAGTCCCGTGTGTGTGTGTGATGTGAGGTGTCCTGGTAGCAGTCATTCTCTCCTGTAGTCCTGGCATCTGCTGCTCAGCTTCATTCCCCAGCTGTGGTCCCAGTGGCACCCTCTCTCTGGGGAACCGTGTGGTGTGTGTGTGGCGTGTATCATGGGGTGGATAGGTAGTGTGGTGATAGCGGTCATGGTTTGCACCAATCCACGACCACCCCTACTGGGCGGTGGACCTGCCGCCACAAAGCAGCACGCGGCGGAGGAGTGAGGTGATTGCTCTCGCCATGTGAACGAAGCCTCCTCGCTTCCTCTTCTTTTCGTGCATCACCACCTCCTGCACCTCCTCCATCTTCTCCTCCTCTGTCTCATCCTCCTCCTTCTCTTCATCCTCCACCACCATCTTCTCCTCTACCTTCTCTTCCTGCTCCACATTTGTCTTCTTCTCCATCTTCTCCCCCTTCCCGACCACCATCTCTTCCTTCATCATCTCCTCACCTTCCTGCAGCACCATCTCCTCCACCACCGTCTTCTCTTCCTCCTCCACCACCATTGTTTCCCCTTTGTCCATCTCCTCCATGTCCCCCACCACGACCATCTGTTCATCTTTTGTTTTGTCCTGGTCCTCCACCTCCATAATATCTTTATCCTCTCCCTCCGTGTTCTCCTCCCTTGTCTCCATCACAATCTCGTCCTCCTTTGTCTTCTCTTCCTCCGATTTCTCTGCATCTACCTCCTCCTCCATCATCTCTTCCTTCACCTCCTCCTTCACCTCTTCCTTTGTCTCCACCATAACCTCTGTCTTTGCTTCAAAGGCCTGGATGAGTGAGGAGGAGGGCTGCGCTGGTTCAAATCTGTGAAGAGACAAAACACGGCACCGTTCCAACTTCCTGCTATGGCAGACATCGCCATCTCTCCAGCGTGTGTGGAATGTGTGGCAGATTAATCTGAGCTTAATATAAACAGCAATAACGACATGACCAGTGAGTGCTTGGTATTGGCGCTGTCATTCTCATAGCTCAAGGCTATCCTTGAGATAGGTGCAGCTGTCTCACACAGACTGCTGTAGTTTCAAAGTACAGTAAAACCTTGGATTGCGAGCATAATTCGTTCCGGAAACGTGCTTGTAATCCAAAGCACTCGTATATCAGTTGTGATCACGTGACGCTCGGCAGACAAAGCGTATACGTACTACTCGTATTGCAAGACGTCGCTCGTTTATCAAATTCATATTTATTTAAAAAAATTGCTCGTCTTGCAAAACACTCGCAGACCAAGTTACTCGCAATCCAAGGTTTTACTGTACTGGGTGGCGTTGCTGTGTAAATTTAGCTTAATCATTTGTCATGAAATTATTGTTTATATGAGTATTCTAATTATTCCCTTGAACATAATGGCCTACAGATTTAAAATAATATCGGTGGAGATTTTGAAAGTCCGCTGTGATGGAATGGATGTTTATCTTTGTGGTTAATGCGGTGGCAGTAATAGCAAGGGCGAGAAGCAAGATTTGAACTGTAAGTGGTGAACGTTGAGTGCGCTACCTTTTGGCCGCGTCAACCCATCCACGATTTCGGAAAGATATGGCAGTGATTTGTGGTCGAAAGAGCCGCCTCCCTTAACATCAAAGGCATCTCAGAGTGCATTGCACGCGATGAGCCACTCACATCTTGCATCTCTCGTCTCAATGCATTTGGTAGCTGTCTCTGTGCATTACAAAGCAACTTGGAAGCTGGCCTGGAGACAGGCCTTAGTCTGCCAAAATATCACGGTGGATGGAGGGTTACATGGTGAAGATATGGCCGCATCATTATGTGATCTAACCCAGACACTAATTATGGAAAATATATCTGTCCATAGTATAGCCGAATGTACGCGTTGGGCTTGCTGTGTCTGTGTATTTGTAAATGTGGCAGGGCTGGAGCATCTGTGCCTCACAGTAAGAGAGACCTGGGTTTGATTTCCATGTTTGGCCATATTCTCTCTGTGGAGTGTGTTGCCCCCTATTCTGGAAGGGTGCTGCAACTTTCTCCCTGTAACTGATCCACACAAGCATTGCAAATTGCCTAATTTGGATCAAAAACAGTAGCAACTTCATTCCCTACTGCGAGCAAACTTGGTAGGACCCTCCTGAAAAAAAGTCTTGAGACTTCGTGAGGCTCGTCCTGAGAAAAACAAGCATAATAAATAAAGAAATAAACACACATAGGACACATGCAGAGTGGTTTACCGTGGCTCAGCGGCCCCAGAGTTTGCATTCTCTTCTTGGAAGCCCTTTTCTCCAAAGCTCGGAGCAATCGGGCCCTGCACAAGAGTGGCGGCGGTGGTGGTGGGGCTGCTGGCGGTGCTGCTGGTAGTGCTGCTGGTGGTAGCTGTCCGGAGCCACTGTTGCTTCATCTTGGCGAGGCACTGCTCCTCCACAAGATGCTTTTCCTCTACAATGTGCTTTTCCTCCATGAAGCGCTCCTCCTCTTGAAGTTTCACCTCAACAAGGCGCGTCTTCTCCATGAGGCGCTTCTCTTCCTCGACCCGCTTCATGTTGGCAAAGCGCTTCACCTCGGTGAGGTAATTTACCCTGGTGAAACGCTTCTTCTCCAGACGCTTCTCATTGGTCTCCTCAATGAGGCGCTTTTCCATGAGGCGTTTCACATTATTGAGGAGATTGTCTCTGAGGCACTTCTGCTGTGTGAGGTGTTTCACCCTGGCGAGGCGCTTCACTTCAATGAGGCGCTTCTCTTCAGTGATGCGCTCCACCTCCTTGAGACACTTCTCCTCCTGGAGACGCTTTACCTCTCCAAGGTACTTCACCCTGGCAAGATGCTTCTCCTCCTCCCGATGCTTCTCCTCGAGACACTTCAACTTGCGAAAACGCTTCTCATCCCTGAAGCACTTCACTTCAATGAGGTGCTTTTCAATGAGGTGGTTCTTGAGTAGATTGTCTCTGAGGCACTTCTCCTCTGTGTGGCACTTCACCCTGACAAGGCGCTGCACCTCAATGAGGTGCTCCTTTTCCATGGTGCATTTCTCCTTCACAAGGTGCTTCTCCTGGAGACGCTTCACTCCGCTGAAGTGCTTCAACTCCCCAATGCTCCTCTGTTCGAGCAAAGATGAGCAAAGAAACATTCAGACATGCACATGCAAGCAAAATTCATACCCACAGGCACGTAAACATGGACGTGCTCATAAACCCAAACACAAATGCACTCACAAATCTATGTACGGATGCAAACAACTACATTTACTCATGCAAACTTGCTTAGCACATACGTGAATATACACAATCACCTGATGTTAACATAACTCCTTATCCATCAATACTTTTATCACATTGTAAGTGCCCTAGCCCCTAAATAGCCCAAACCCTTGTTGTGTATGTACCCCCTTTTTATTTTTTTGTAATATTATTTTTTTTTTTAGAATTATTCTGCCATCATATATAATATTGTTTTTTTAATAGACACGGGGCAACGTGGAACGAACACGCCCCCACACTTCCACAGATGCGCGCATACCTCAATTCAAAGGAAAGACGGCATGAAAGAGGGTAATCAAGGTCATAAACTCCCCGAATTTCACACAAGAGGAACAAGGGAGGGGGGAATGGCAGGCAGGGGGGTCAGCAGGACATCCTTGTGTTAAAAAAACCTCAAACCAGGCACCACGGAGGAAGAGATAATTATATTCTGAACAAAGATAAGCCGGGATATCAGATTAAATAATCACAAGAAGTCAAACAATAAGTACGGAATTAAAGTAGAAGAGGAATCAAGGGCGGAGAAGGCTCTCAAAATTAACCAAACACAACAACCCATGGGAAGCGAACAACACGGCCGTCTTTGTCTTTCCGAGAGGATCTCCACACGCAGGCACAAAGCTAGGAAATGACACCCATAAAGGGGGCAATGGCTCAAAGGAAATTAACACGTCTTCGAAGATAAATAAATAAAAGCATGCGCCGGGTGCTTCCACCGTGGAAACAACCGTCTTTGTCTTCCCACAACACGGACAGCAAAAATTGCACACACGAGGAAATAACATTTCCATGAGAGATCGGGTCACGATGAAACATCGTGAACACGGTTTCAGCATAACTGGGCATAATAGAAATAAATCGCATTTCAACTTCCAAACCAAACCAACTTAAGCTGTGTGAGACAAAGGATGTGATCCCCGAGCAAGGGAGGGAATAATTAAGCTCGCTTAACGCGTAGGTTTTCGCGACAAATATTATTCAGTAACAAAACATGGATTTGAATGTTTTTTTTTATAACTCGACGCGAATCATCGGTCTGGCTAATGGATAACTTCGGTGGCGCCGTCACGAGGCCCCCACCCCCACCCCTTTCTTCCAGAACGACACACAGCTGTATCTTCAAAGCTAATAAACACACGGACAAACACGCACGCGAAACACACGGACGGACACGCACACACACACACACACGAACGCAGATGGTTCACACCCACAGGAATGTTTTATGACAGGCTTTGAACAACTCGGGAAACTGAGTGGAATTTCCAGATATAAACCGAAGGAAAATCCATACAACACAGATCGTCCGGGCCACGGGCCCCACCAGCAGATCGCCAGGGCTCTGAGCCCCAACTCGTCGCCAGGGCTTCGACTCCACCACAGATCGTCAGAAAGTTTTCGTCATTCAGAATGACGAGGTTCGCGGAGTAGCGACGCGTAGCTACAAGCCGAGGTCTGCACCACCTGAGAAGAATCGCTACCCCGAGTCGCAGAGCTGCGAGTGAAGCCAACAAAGACGCCAACGTCCACCCTGTCACGAACGAAGCATCGCTCCTCGTCAGAGTGACGACCAGCGAACAACCCGCAGGAAAGGCGGAGATCGCTGAACGAGCGCCAACGTGCGCCACCGTGCGCCACCTTGCGCCACCGTGCGCCACCGTGTGCCACCTTGCGCCACCGTGCGCCACTGAGCGGCAACGAGCGACACCCAGATCGACCAGCATCAACCAAAACCGACTCGTCATCCCGCCGTGGAGAAAAAGAGTCAAAGTCTTCTGAACGAGCGCCGCCGCTCACCAAGGGCGGAGAAAGTCTCAGCTGCCGCTCGCACAGACAGCAGAGAGGTCGTATCGCTCCCCACATACAGACTCAAGGAAACAGAGAAAATCTTGTCAAACCAGTTCCTTTGTCAAAGAGTCTCGCCGAAGAATTAATTAAAACAGAGCCAGATTAGCTCTCCCGCAACACGCCCTCACCCACCAGTATATACATACACTTTCGCCTTTGGGATACAATAAGTGCTTTTTATTACCGCAAAATGAAGTGTGTCATGCTTGTTTCAAACTCGGCCAGTCGCCGATTGTGATCGAAAAAAAACCGAACTAATGAGATGCCTGGTTGTTAGGAGGGTTTTTAGTCATTCAGTTCGTTAAATGCATAAGTGTTTATTCATTCATTTTAGTCAAATGCATAGTCTCGTAATTGCATAAGAATTTTAGTTATTCATATTAATCGAATGCATGATATCGCAAAAGCATAAGTGTTTGGTTATTCATGAATTATTGACGCATGTTTGACCTGCATGATAGAATGTCACATGCTTGTTAGAATAAAATTGTTATCACAGAAGCATATCGAGTGTTCCTTCCAAGTCCATGCAAAACTGTCTTATTCATAAGAGCTGTTACCTGCGATGAGATATGAAAATGGAGACCTAAAATATTATAACACACACTAGGATAATCGGTAAATGAATCTATGATAATCGTGTTATCCTGATTGATAACTCTGGATAAACGAAACTAAGCCTAATTATCACAACTGCACACATTAACATAATCGCAAGCCTCCGCATAAATTACTACGATTATCTCCGTGATTATCATAATTTATGCATATAATTACACGCATTATCATAATATATGCATAGTAATACATACATTAACATAATTAATGCGATTTGCGCATTTTTTGGAAAATTATTATTTTTTATTATTTTCAACAAAATTTCATAATCCCAACACATACAACATAATGGGTGGCGTCGTCCGGGATCTCTCGCAGACAGTGTTTTGCATGGATGATGGAATGAATCACTTCGTGTTAACCAGAATATCGGGATCGAACATTGCATGGTAATTGTGAACGGGCGGAAAACTAAAAAACGCCCTCTAAGGTTAAAACCCAGAATAGCAGGTTAAAACAGAGAGTGGAATTAAGATAATATCGTATCAAACCAATTGCATCCTGTGATAAATGGTGTTAGAGGTACGCACTCTGAATCGGAAAATAACAGATAGCTCGAGTCAAATTGACTACACTCTGTGAGATAATTGTTTTATATGCACTCTGAAAGCGAATGTCAAAGTAACTCCCGCCACACTTTTGAGATGCTGGGATTAAGAATAATTTTTGAATGGGTTACGGGATACGGGGAGCTCGTATTTAAACGTACCGACCAATCTGTTACAAAGCAGTACAGTCAGAGAGACATATGGGAAGGGAGCTGTATCGATAACACGAACACACCTCGGGGGAAACTAATTGACTGGATAAAATGTAACGAAGGCGAACACGATGTAAAAACTGCAGGAAAGGCAGGACAGGACTCATTCCTTTTCACACAGGCATACAGACAGGGATTGTGGAATGAGGAAAAATTTGGAAAGGAAACGGGAGAGAAATCAGTGCTCGCGACACCAGCGAAACTCACAGACGTTGATCCACAGAATAAATATGGAAGTAACATTAAATCACACTCTTGGGTACGTGGACAGAGTCCAGGAACTGATCGCACAAAAATTATGGATATCGAACAAAAAATCCTTGACAGAGGGAAACCCTCACAATTCGAGAGAAGGGATGGAGAGATACATATGCAAACAAAAATTTGTGAGACTGACAACTTCACAGATAGAGGGAGGAAAAATGTTAAAGTAAAGTCGACAGGACATGCTCCACCAAGGGCAGAGGCAAAAACTGAAGGGAAATGGCAACCCGCCCGACAAAGCACAGACCAAAGTGACAGATTGCCTGATGATAACTTGTTTGATGATGACGCTGTCGGCAATCAACTTTCGGAATACCTATTCACCAGTAAAACCCTTAAATTGATGGACAAGGCTCTAGTCAGAATTCCCGATTTTGACCCCCACAATAAGTCCATGGATATATACACACATATCGCAACAGTAGAAGAGGAGGCAATGATTAGAGGGCTGAGGAGACGGGATGAAAAAGCGAGTTTGTTGAAACGGACCTTACATAAAGAATCTATCCCATGGGTAAAGTCACTACCACACAAGGTTAGAAATGATATTAAACAATTGAGCCTGGCAGTGATTCGGAAGTTTGGAGAATATTCGACACTCACTGAGGGGTTTTATGCTGTAAAATCGATGACCCAGGGCATGGACCAAGATCCACGTGACTACCTCGTCCAATTTAAAAGAGCGTATTACGCAGGCGATGTGAATCAATACCACGAAGGAGATAAAATGTTCAAAATTATGTTTTTTGAATCCTTGAGCCCAGAGATTACAGAAAGGGTGAGGATGGTTTTGAATCCAGAAACCGCATCCCTACGCCGCATAGAGAGCAAGGCGTACATGGCATGGTTGTACAGAGCTAAGAATCATAATTCGGATCCAGAACACAGGGAGAGGGATAAGAAACCCAGCCTCTCAGAGAGAAATAAAAATCACCGAGCAGTCCCACAATGCAGGACGGAGCAAAAACGCACGCACCCGTGGCAAAATAAACCAGAGAGAGGTTGGCACGAGAATGAGAGCGGCACAAAGCCGAACCTTCAGAGGAATCGCAGGAGGGGGAGGTTCAGAACAGAACCATACCAACACCCCATGCCACGACACACACAAGATCAAAATTACCCACAAAGATGGCGAAGTAACAATCCAGGAAAAATTTGGCACCCAAATGGGAGAAACACTGGGCCAAAAATGTACGAGAATCGCAGGAGGGAGAGGTTCAGAGCAGAACCATATCAACACCCCATCCCACGACACACGCAAGGTTCAAATTACGCACAGAGATGGCAAGATAACCACCTAGCGGGAAGGTGTTACACAGACCGCGGAGGTATGGATGCGAACATTCAGGAGAATCGCAGGATGGGAGGTCAAACACAATCGATCCAATTCCGACCAATTCCTCCACCGGCTATACCAGGGGGGAATAGAAGAATAACACAGAATGCGGCCCAAATACATGATGAACCATCCACAGTGAGTGCGAGCGAGCGGCCAACACGCGCCCCACCCGCCGAGGTGTTAAACCCTAAGCAGGCTGCAAGTGACAGGGCTGAATTGAAGTGTGATCGGACGGTGGATAACAGACAGCAGAGAGAAAGAGAGAACACAGAGACACGCCCTGAGGAGCGCAGGCGTGAGCCTTTGAATGAAAAATATCCAAGGGAAACCAAAATTTATGCGGATCGGAGTGCTAAAATGGAGACGAATGTTCATGACATATCAGGAATGGTGTTGGAATCTAACACACTCGTAAAAACAAAGAGGGCAACATTACGAGGCACAGAATTAAGTCGACACACTGACTCGGCAAATGTGCATGTAATCGCAGAGAGAGCGAATGCCACGAACCAAGTGTCAAAGTGGGTTGTGTGCGCGAATTCTGGTTACGTGCAGCACAATTTTTCACCACACACTCCCACGACGCGAGAGTGAGAGAGAAAACTACAAAAACGAACCCGAAAACCGTGATCAAATTATCAAAGTGATAAGTGGTAAACCAGGCAACATGAGGAAGGTAACGCATAAATGCGTTCGAAACCGCTACCTAGCGTTTCCCAGGATTTAACAAAAACAAAAATGAATATTCGTCAGAGTTATGATGTATGAGAACCGATGTAACGCAATATCGATGTTAACGTGTTGTTATTTTCTTTGCTTAATTCAAATGTAACCAGGATTTAACAAAAACAAAAATGAATATTCGCCGTAGTTATGATGGATGAGAACCGATGTAACGCAATATCGATGTTTTAACGTGTTGTTATTTTCTTTGCTTAATTCAAATGTAACTATGTTAAGCAAAAAACTAAAATGAATATTCGTCGGAGTTATGATGTATGAGAACCGATGTAACGCAATATCGATGTTTAACGTGTTGTTTATTTTCTTTGCTTATTTCAGATGTAACCAGGTTAAGATTGTAATACGTGCACGCGCGTCGTAAGAAATAACCGCCGAGAGTAAGGGCGGCTGATGGGATTCATGACATAAAAAGGGGGCATTACTTTGTTTGAAAATTCGCCAGTGGCCAAATCGACCCCTGATAATTTTCAAACGGGCGGACTGTTGTGTATGTACCCCCTTTTTATTTTTTTTTAATATTATTTTTTTTTTTAGAATTATTCTGCCATCATATATAATATTGTTTTTTTAATAGACACGGGGCAACGTGGAACGAACACGCCCCCACACTTCCACAGATGCGCGCATACCTCAATTCAAAGGAAAGACGGCATGAAAGAGGGTAATCAAGGTCATAAACTCCCCGAATTTCACACAAGAGGAACAAGGGAGGAGGGAATGGCAGGCAGGGGGGTCAGCAGGACATCCTTTTGTTAAAAAAACCTCAAACCAGGCACCACGGAGGAAGAGATAATTATATTCTGAACAAAGATAAGCCGGGATATCAGATTAAATAATCACAAGAAGTCAAACAATAAGTACGGAATTAAAGTAGAAGAGGAATCAAGGGCGGAGAAGGCTCTCAAAATTAACCAAACACAACAACCCATGGGAAGCGAGCAACACGGCCGTCTTTGTCTTTCCGAGAGGATCTCCACACGCAGGCACAAAGCTAGGAAATGACACCCATAAAGGGGGCAATGGCTCAAAGGAAATTAACACGTCTTCGAAGATAAATAAATAAAAGCATGCGCCGGGTGCTTCCACCGTGGAAACAACCGTCTTTGTCTTCCCACAACACGGACAGCAAAAATTGCACACACGAGGAAATAACATTTCCATGAGAGATCGGGTCACGATGAAACATCGTGAACACGGTTTCAGCATAACTGGGCATAATAGAAATAAATCGCATTTCAACTTCCAAACCAAACCAACTTAAGCTGTGTGAGACAAAGGATGTGATCCCCGAGCAAGGGAGGGAATAATTAAGCTCGCTTAACGCGTAGGTTTTCGCGACAAATATTATTCAGTAACAAACCATGGATTTGAATGTTTTTTTTTATAACTCGACGCGAATCATCGGTCTGGCTAATGGATAACTTCGGTGGCGCCGTCACGAGGCCCCCACCCCCACCCCTTTCTTCCAGAACGACACACAGCTGTATCTTCAAAGCTAATAAACACACGGACAAACACGCACGCGAAACACACGGACGGACACGCACACACACACACACGAACGCAGATGGTTCACACCCACAGGAATGTTTTATGACAGGCTTTGAACAACTCGGGAAACTGAGTGGAATTTCCAGATATAAACCGAAGGAAAATCCATACAACACAGATCGTCCGGGCCACGGGCCCCACCAGCAGATCGCCAGGGCTCTGAGCCCCAACTCGTCGCCAGGGCTTCGACTCCACCACAGATCGTCAAGAAGTTTTCGTCATTCAGAATGACGAGGTTCGCGGAGTAGCGACGCGTAGCTACAAGCCGAGGTCTGCACCACCTGAGAAGAATCGCTACCCCGAGTCGCAGAGCTGCGAGTGAAGCCAACAAAGACGCCAACGTCCACCCTGTCACGAACGAAGCATCGCTCCTCGTCAGAGTGACAACCAGCGAACAACCCGCAGGAAAGGCGGAGATCGCTGAACGAGCGCCAACGTGCGCCACCGTGCGCCACCTTGCGCCACCGTGCGCCACCGTGTGCCACCTTGCGCCACCGAGCGACAACCAGATCGACCAGCATCAACCAAAACCGACTCGTCATCCCGCCGTGGAGAAAAAGAGTCAAAGTCTTCTGAACGAGCGCCGCCGCTCACCAAGGGCGGAGAAAGTCTCAGCTGCCGCTCGCACAGACAGCAGAGAGGTCGTATCGCTCCCCACATACAGACTCAAGGAAACAGAGAAAATCTTGTCAAACCAGTTCCTTTGTCAAAGAGTCTCGCCGAAGAATTAATTAAAACAGAGCCAGATTAGCTCTCCCGCAACACGCCCTCACCCACCAGTATATACATACACTTTCGCCTTTGGGATACAATAAGTGCTTTTTATTACCGCAAAATGAAGTGTGTCATGCTTGTTTCAAACTTGGCCAGTCGCCGATTGTGATCGAAAAAAAAACGAACTAATGAGATGCCTGGTTGTTAGGAGGGTTTTTAGTCATTCAGTTCGTTAAATGCATAAGTGTTTATTCATTCATTTTAGTCAAATGCATAGTCTCGTAATTGCATAAGAATTTTAGTTATTCATATTAATCGAATGCATGATATCGCAAAAGCATAAGTGTTTGGTTATTCATGAATTATTGACGCATGTTTGACCTGCATGATAGAATGTCACATGCTTGTTAGAATAAAATTGTTATCACAGAAGCATATCGAGTGTTACTTCCAAGTCCATGCAAAACTGTCTTATTCATAAGAGCTGTTACCTGCGATGAGATATGAAAATGGAGACCTAAAATATTATAACACACACTAGGATAATCGGTAAATGAATCTATGATAATCGTGTTATCCTGATTGATAACTCTGGATAAACGAAACTAAGCCTAATTATCACAACTGCACACATTAACATAATCGCAAGCCTCCGCATAAATTACTACGATTATCTCCGTGATTATCATAATTTATGCATATAATTACACGCATTATCATAATTTATGCATAGTAATACACACATTAACATAATTAATGCGAATTGCGCATTTTTCGAAAAAATATTAATTTTTATTATTTTCATCAAAATTTCATAATTCCAACACATACAACACCCTACAGAATCAAAATACATGTTACATGCTCATATACCCTCACAAACCCCATACACGTACTTAAGGCTGTGATTGACTGTGACGATTTCATGACAATTTTTTGGCAACAATCATCACAGGCAATAGTTTCCACAGAATATTCCATTGTAAAGATCTGGATGCCCATAATCTGGACAAATATCACTGCTGCACCCATAGTGGGCAACTGGAATGGCACAGACAATTCATGTTACTTCCTGATGTCATTGTGTCTTCATTGGTAATAAATGGCTACTTCAAGAGCCTTCACATGTTTGATATGGCATGACGTGATGGCGGAGAGATGGGGTGATGGTGTTGAGAGATCGTGTTGTGATATGGAGAGCGGAAGTGGTGGAATGTTCTGGAGAGACGGTGTTATGTGATGGTATAGAGGCATGATGAGGCTCTATGATCGTATATTGAATTGGTGGTGGTGGTGTGGTGTGATGAGAAAGGTGACATGGAGAGATAGTGTGGTGATGTGAGGTGTAGTGATGGTTTGGTGTGATGGCGTGGTGACATGGTGCGCTAGTATGGAGATAATGTGGTGTGTTTGACCCCCACAGACCCCATACACACCTTTGGGGAGCAATTCTCATAACTTTGTCCTGCGAAAGGGTCCACTTTATCCATAATGTCTCCCCACGTGGTCGACTGGCGCCACGACTCCCGGGCTACAGAAAACAGAAAATTAATTCAAAGGACGAGTAATAAATTAAAGAACGAAGCACATGGAGTTTCACAGAACTAATTCTGAGATCCCTGTAATTACCTCTTACCACACAACAGGAGCTGCTATTGAGAAATATTCATCACGTGGCAGTATTTTTGTGAGCATGGATAGACCATCAATTCCATAAACTTGAGACCCCAGTTTAAGCAATGATGGTTGAAACTCAGATCTAAACCCACGTTCTCTGCCACACTCGATCATTACATCTTCCCATCACTACCAATCCATGTCTATTAAAAGTAATTGATGAGGGAGCCTCCTCCTCTGCATGTAAGCCACGTGATGCAGGTATCTGAGACTTACCCTCATAGTCCTCCAAGATCTCAGCCCACTTGAGTTGTCTGTCCATGTTGTTGGGAAGGAGAAATTTCTGTTTTATGTTGGAGGGCCTGGGGAGGTTGGAACAATGCTCAGATTTGTCAACCTTTTTAATCACTCATCCTCTCAATTATTACATATTTGACCACGCACTGTACCATCTACTCACTTTCGTGCCTGTTGCTTTACAAGTCCACTCACTCGCTTGTTTACCCACTCACACGTATGCATCACTCTTTTATCCACCGACGCGAAAATATTTATTCCAACTGACTATTGCATTAAACAATCGCCAGACTCAACCATGATATTTAACTACTAATCCCGACAAGCATGTTCATGTACAGCCCATTTTTATTCATCGACTGCTTCATAACGGCCCCCTATGCCTTGTAGGTTCTTGGGTCATATGACCAAACTTAAATTATTTGTTATAACCAGAGCATGACGTCGTAGGTCACTTGATGTCAGAGATACCACCCATGTGGCTGTGACATGCCAGATTGGAGACAACTATGGCAGCAGCTAGGGCCTGAACTTAAATGCAGACTCCTTCTCAATGTTAAACACAATTCAATTAATATCCATACTCTTTGGTTTTTTCGGTAAAGTCACGTAGTTAGAAATAAAATAAAACAAATCACAATGTTTCAATCGCAACACAAGCAATCGTCATCAGGTGGGACAACTACAGCAAGAAACAACCGCTGAAGAAGGCGAGAGAGCTGCCGTGGCACGAGGTTATAATAGACTATATAAGTAGGGTACATTGGCGGGGCTTGAGATGGGGGGGGCAGAGTAAGATCTGCGGGGGTGATGGGAGAGAGAGGCAATACCTTTTCCGTGGCTGACCATTGTTATAATGCTGTGGGCTCGCATGATATTGTATTTTCTGAGACCAAGGTACTCTGCAAACCTTCGGGCAACTATCATAGGTTTGTTGATGAAGCCATCTAGATATATAAACATAGACATAACTTCAACCAAGAAGATGTATACAAATTGAGCAATCATTGGAAGGATGTTATTAACCAGGTAAAACCTTAACTATTTATGGTGGTTCCATCATATTTGCCGAGTGCTGGTCTGTTTTTCTGAGTTAATTTCCCCTCGCATCCCCAGCGTTTGGCATTGCTGCTGCATTTGCATTGTTGCTTCATTGGCAACCCCCCACACCTCTCTCCCCCTAGCTTTCCCGTCACCTCCACAGATCTTACTCTGCCCCTCCCCCATCTCTAGCCCTGTCCATGTACCCTTCCTATATAGTCTATATAACCTCGTGCCACGGCAGCTCTCTCGCCTTCATCAGCAGTTGTTTCTTGCTGTAGTTGTCCCACCTGATGACGATTGCTTGTGTTGCGATCGAAACATCGTGATTTGTTTTATTTTATTTCTAACTACGTTACTTCACCGAAAGAACCAAAGAGTATGGATTCCTGCAGTCACGAAAGCTTCCAATCAGGATTCAATTCATGTCATCTAGAGCACAATTGTGCCAGCAATCAGAACACAATGACTGTAGACGTGTTATTCATATTCTGTTAAATTTAAACAGGCTAGTTATGAACATTTTAAATGCTGACTGGATTGGGGTCTAAACAATGACAGAAAAAAGGATTTCGATTTAAAGCTTTCGTGACTGCAGGGATTCATATTCTTGGTTCTTTCGGTAAAGTCACGTAGAAGGAAAATAATAAAATAATAATAAAACATTATAAAATAATTCTCACGACGTTTTGGCCACAACGCAAGCAGCCGTCTTCAGGTGGAGAACAGGTCTGTCAAGTAGACAGTCTGAATGGCACGCCCCAGGCTTGGAGCGACTATTTATGCTGGGATGGAGGGGCGAAGAGCGCTTTGACAAAATAATTTGCATATCAATAGGAATTTAGCATATTTATGGGAAATGAAGATATGCGATTAGTACTACTTGTGAAATGCGTAGGAGGTTTTGGCGAGGGGTTTAAAGTCATTATGCCCATGCATTATGCAGGATTAGCCGTATCAAAGGGAGGGAGTAAGGTTAGAATTAATAAAGGGAAGGAATGTTAATAATATGGCGCCGCAGCAACTAATATGTTAATTGACTATACATTGTCATATTACACTATGTTTTATTCTACCCACTCAACTGTATACCACACTGCTATATATTCACTATAAAATTACGATACTATATATTACCTTATACATTGTATTAAACATTACACTTGAATACTATTTATTATTATACAATATGCTATACACTATACCATTGACCGTCGCGTGAAAGGTACTAAGAGGAAGCAACGAAATATGTCAATGGAAGAGTGGTGATAGGAAGCTTGCAGCGGAGCAAAGAATCCATTCCCTGCGGAGAATACAAGATATATAGTCAATGTCAGTGAGTGGACTGCGGTCTGAAAGTCACCGTAAACGTGAACACAATCAGTTAAGATCCGAAATGGTTTATTACGTCCTTCCAATGATTGCTGAGCCAGAATCCATCTTCCCGGTTGAAATTGTCCTCCGTGTTTGTATATGTGGATCGCCTCATGGACGAATCTCTCATGGTAGCCGGATGGCTTGCAGAGAACCTCTGTCTTGGAGAAGTCAATATCATGTGAGCCCACTGAATTGTAACAGTGATCTGCCACAGCTGAGGTGTTTGTCCTACCGTGTTTCAAGTCTGCTTTATGTTCACGGATGCGGTCCGAGACATGTCGTTTGGTTTCTCCAATGTAACTGCTACCACAGAGGAAACTTAGTTTGTAAATGCCAGGGTACTGTATGTCTGGAACCACGTCTTTTACAGACGGGACCAGATCACGGATTTTATGTACTGTGTTGAATCGGGCCTGGATCTTGTGTTTTACCAGGATTTTGGAGATCTTTTTTGTGACCCCAGCAATGTAGGGTAAGGTGATGGTTTTGAAAGGCTCCTCAACAGGATCCTTCTTGGTGGTACTATGTAGTTCATACTTTAGTAGTTTACGTGTTGGTTTTAGTTACTGCAGCTACATACTATTAACACTCCTTCCCTTTATTAATGCTACCCCTATCCCCTCCCTTTGATGCTGCTAATCCTGCATAATGCACGGGCATAATTAGTACTACAGTATTCACATACCTGCATTTCCCATATCCCCTCCCTTTGATGCTGCTAGTCCTGCATAATGCACGGGCATATATAGTACTAATCACATTCCTGCATTTCCCATAAATATGCTAAATTCCTCTTGATATGCATATTCTTTTGTCAAGGCGCCCTTTTCCCCCCTTCCAACCCAGCTTATATATATGCTCCAAGCACGTGTGCTGTTTCATTCAGACGCTGTCGCCTCGACAGACCTGGTTTTCACCTGAGGACGGCTGCTTGCGTTGTGGCCGAAACGTCGTGAGAATTGTTTTATTATGTTTTATTTTTATTATTTTATTACTTCCCTTCTACGTGACTTTACCGAAAGAACCAAGAAGATGAATCCCTGCAGTCACGAAAGCTTTAAATCGAAAAATTCTCCAAGTCCTTAAGGTTTCGAGGCTGACGTTTGGCAACTCATACCTTCAGCTCCCTCCACAGATTTGCTATGGGATTAAGGTCTGGAGGCTGGCTAGGCCAGTCCAGGACCTTAATGTGCTTCTTCTTGAGCCACTCCTTTGTTGCCTTGGCCGTGTGTTTTGGGTCATTGTCATGCTGAAATACCCATCCACGACCCATTTTCAATGCCCTGGCTGAGGGAAGGAGGTTCTCACCCAAGATTTGATGGTACATGGCCCCGTCCATCGTCCCTTTGATGCGGTGAAGTTGTCCTGTCCCCTAAGCAGAAAAACACTCCCAAAGAATAATGTTTCCACCTCCATGTTTGATGGTGGGGATGGTGTTCTTGGGGTCATAGGCAGCATTCCTCCTCCTCCAAACACGGCGAATTGAGTTGATGCCAAAGAGCTCCATTTTGGTCTCATCTGACCACAGCACTTTCACCCAGTTGTCCTCTGAATCATTCAGATGTTCATTGGCAAACTTCAGACGGGCATGTATATGTGCTTTCTTGAGCAGGGGGACCTTGCGGGCGCTGCAGGATTTCAGTCCTTCACGGCATAGTGTTACCAACTGTTTTCTTGATGACTATGGTCCTAGCTGCCTTGAGATCATTGACAAGATCCTCCTGTGTAATTCTGGGCTGATTTCCTCACCGTTCTCCACGAGGTGAGATCTTGCATGGAGCCCCAGGCCAAGGGAGATTGACAGTTATTTTTTGTTTCTTCCATTTGCGAATAATCGCACCAACTGTTGTCACCTTCTCACCAAGCTGCTTGGCGATGGTCTTGTAGCCCATTCCAGCCTTGTGTAGGTCTACAATCTTGTCCCTGACATCCTTGGAGAGCTCTTTGGTCTTGGCCTTGGTGGAGAGTTTGGAATCTGATTGATTGATTGATTGCTTCTGTGAACAGGTGTCTTTTATACAGGTGTAGTGGTGATACGCGCTGGGGTAGAGATCGTGTGCCAGCGCGTAGTGATTGGCTGTGTGTGTTGGTGACGCGCGCTGACGGTGAAGGATCAGGGGTCAGCGCGGGGTCGGGGGTTATGACGCAGTGATTGGCTGGGTATCGGTGACGCGCGCTGACAGCGATGGGATCCTGGGGCAAGCGCGCGGGGATTGGTCAACTAAGGGGGATGCTCACGTCGAGGTCCACATACGCTCCGTCTCCCGAGAGCGGGGGCTATATAAGGTGGTGCGCACAGGCGCAAAGGGAGTTGGTGACCAGCGAAGACTGAAGACGGAGGAGGAAGAGATAGGGCCCTGCGGCACCTAGTCCCGCTGTCCTTGTAAGGGCCGGGGCTCTGTGTGACCCAGAGGCGGGACCCTGGGACCCGGGGCCGAACGTCCGTGTGAGGGCCGGCCCTCGAGACCCAGAGGTTGTGACCCACGCCCAAGCTGGGGTAGGCCTGGAGGCTCCACGGACGTTACGGGGCTGGAGTGCAGTGTGAGCATGCAGTGTGAGCATGCAGTGTGAGCATGCAGCGTGAGCCATAGTAACTACACGTGTCAAGTGGAGTGTGTAGTGGGAAAGGTAGTGACCACACGTGTCAAGTGAAGTGTGTGTAGTGTGAGGAATAGTGACCACACGTTGTATCGTGACAAGTCAAGGTTTAATAAAAAGTGTGCTACCCGTCAAGAGGTTTCCTGCCGTCATTCCGATACTTCAACTGGCGTCAGAAGTGAAACAGTCTTCCAGGCATGGATACAAGGAAGACCCGTCGGACTCACGGGAACGACCGCGAGGATAACCTTGACGACTCGGGCCAGCTGGCATCGGGGGGAGAGGACGAGGAAATGCCGACGCCGCAGGACCCGCCGAGGGCGCCGGACAAGCGACTGGGGACCGATGCCGTACTCCGCGAGGCGCACTCCCGTCTGGCAGAGCTGCTGCTAGCCGCCGCGTCCATCCTGGCAGAAATCAACACGTCGGGAGGTGTGGGGACGTCAGCGGACATTCAACAGGGTCGCCCCGCAGGTTCCCGCCAAAATGATTTGGCGATTCCCGCCATTCAACTGCGCGGACATCTTTTGGCGGGAACGGCGAGCAACACGTGGCGGCGGTTCTCCAAGCGCGCCCGCTTACGTCATCAACGCGCGCTGCGGACCGCCATCAGCTACCCGCCATTGGGGCCGCCATCTTGCAGACCGACGGTGCGGCGGAGAGGAACCACGTGGCAGAGGACGACGACTTCATCTTCCAGCAGCGCCTTCCCACATTGTCAGCCTTCAAGGCGGAAGGCGGGGACTGGGGCGCATTCCAGCGCAGGTTTCTGGCGCATCAGGAAATGTCGGCCTGGTCCGACGCTACGGCGCTGCGGGCACTGCCTGCCATGTTGGACGACGACGCGCTCGCGGCCTTCGGGTCCGCACAGAGGTCGGACCGCTCCACGCTTAAGGCTGCGTTGGGTCTCATGGCCAAGGTCTACGGACCTCCCTCGGCGTGTCGCCATCACTTTTACGCCCGACGGAAGGCGGACACGGAGACCGTGCTCGCCTACCGCACGGCGTTGTTGGCTCTCGCCGACGCCGCGTTCCCTCGTATGGACGAGGAGGGCCAGGACGCGATGGTCTTGGAGCAGCTGCTCAAGTTGGCGCAGGACCTGGGGGTCCCCATCAACACGGCCGACGAGGTCGATATTTCTTCTTTGCGGGTCGCAACAAGTATACAGGCGTACGAGGTCCTCCAGCGTAAACAGGGGGTCGTCTGCACTGCTGCTGTGGGCTCAGCTCCGGGCCCGGTGGTCACCGAGCCCCAAGTCATCAGCCCACGAGAGGAGGCGTTCACCGCGGGATGACCGGGGGACTGCAGGTCGGGGGGTCGTTCGCCTCTGCGATCGGCCCGCAAGCTGGAGCAACCGAGACCTCCGACGTCCCTCATCACGTGTTACAACTGCGGCCTCCGGGGGCCACGTGGCGTCCGGTTGCCGCGCTCCACGTCAGCGCACCACGGGACCTTGGATGGACGACGACCAAGGCCCCAAGTCATCCCTACTACCCCCGGCAAGTCGCGGCACTTCACATGCTCGGCCTACATGCACGACACACATGGGCCGTCGCGTTGCGGCGGGGGAAGGCCGGTTAGGGATCGGTGATTCGGTTCCGCGAGGGGGGTTCGTGCGGGACCGAGGGGACATTGAATGGTCTGAGTTGGGGCACAGGATAGTGGCTGCGTCGGTGGGATCATCAGTCGTTACGGGATTCATTGACGGGGTCGAGGTCAGGGTGTTAGTGGACACGGGGGCGTCGGCGACTTATATCAGACCTCATTTACAACATTCTCCCCGTCCAATGTCGACCTCTGCTCCCGGTGGACTTGCCATTTTACGCGGCAAATGGGGGCTCGTTGGGCATTGTCGGCCAGATTAGGGCGTACATTTGCATTGGAGATATTAAATTGTCGGGACCCGTTTTCGTTTCTTCTTCCTTAGCGGTTCCTTGTCTGTTGGGCACAGACTTTTTGGCAAAAATGCCCATTAAAATTCTCATCGATCAGCGTTGCATTGAGCTACCATCGGGTCGCCGTATTTCTTTTTTGACGAATCCTACCAAAATTCGGACGGCGTGCGCTACGATACAAGCGCTGGCGACACAGACCGTGCACGTGCCCCCGGGTTCACAGATGTTAATTCCCTTCCGGTTGAGGAAACCATTGGTTGGGGAGACCTCGGAACAGGGAATGCTTTTGGGTCCTTCAAATAGGGCTGTCGGGGGTCTCGATTTGTCGGTGGCTCACACTTTGGTTCGGGCTGACAAGGACCCGTTCGTGATGGTTTTAAACGCTGGTTCGCGGCCGGCCGTTATTCAGCAGGGCACTGTGCTAGCTCACGCGGCACGGGTCCCTGCGGAAGAGCGCCTGGTTGTGCATGTTGATCCAAACCCGACGCAGAACAATCCATCGAGGGAGGACCTTGAATGGGTCGATTCGCTGTGCGCGGACTCGAACGATTTGTCAACAGTACAGTTGGGTGCGCTGCGTGCGTTGCTGATGGAATTTTCTGATGTGTTCAGTAAGCATAAATATGACATTGGGTGCACGGACCTGTTGCGCCACCATATTGAAATAGGCGATGCGCCACCGGTCAGGCTAAATCCCTTCCGGCTGAGTCCTGTTGAGAAGGAACACGTTCAGTCGGCCGTCAACGATATGCTGGCGGCAGACATTATTTCGCCTTCTTCCAGTCCTTGGGGAGCACCTATTGTGCTGGTTAAAAAGCAAGACGGGTCCTTGCGATTTTGCGTAGATTTCCGTCGCCTGAATAAAATATCCGTGGCTGACGCGTATCCGCTCCCCAGGATGGACGAGTCCCTCGATGCATTGTCTGGTGCGCGATATTTTTCAACTCTTGATTTATTATCGGGATTCTGGCAGCTGCCACTCGACGCCGAGTCTAGACCTAAGACAGCATTTCGGACTCCAGGGGGCCTGTTCCAGTTTAACCAGTTACCCATGGAACTTCACTCCGCTCCCGCGACGTTTCAGCGCCTTATGGAGTTGGTTTTGTCGGGCTTGCAATGGGATACTGCTTGATTTACCTAGACGATGTCATTGTTTTCAGTAAAACGTTTGAGGAACACCTCCAGCGGTTGAGAGGGGTATTCTTGCGGATGCGATCGGCTAAATTAAAGTTTAAACCGGCCAAATGCCACCTTCTTCGTAAGTCCGTGAGATACTTGGGCCACATTGTCGATTCTTCGGGGATCTCTACCGATCCCGCGAAGACAAACTGTGTCAATTCATGGCCAACGCCCACATCAGTTTCGGGCGTGCGCAGTTTCATCGGTTTTGCTTCTTACTACCGCCGATTCGTTGAGCATTTCGCCACCATTGCAAAACCCTTGCACGCTCTAACGGCAAAAGGAGTCAAGTTCCGATGGGGACCGGAGGAGGAGGCCGCGTTCTGCTCCCTCCGGGACGCCTTGGTGGGTGCCCCGCCCTTGCGTTATCCTGACTTTACAAGTCCCTTCTTGCTAGACACGGATGCTAGCAACACGGGCATTGGGGGGGTGCTCTCACAGGTCGTTGGGGGAGTCGAAAGGGTGGTCGCCTATGGTAGCAGGGTTTTGTCGCCGGCGGAGCAGCGCTACTGCGTCACCCGTCGCGAGTTGCTGGCTATTGTTTTTTTTGTACAGCAATTTAGACCGTATCTCTATGGCCGTCACTTTACGGTCCGGACGGACCACGCGGCGCTTCAGTATTCATTGAGGGTCGCCCAACCCTCAGGCCAATTGTCACGGTGGTTGGAAGTCCTCCAGGACTATCAGTTCACGACCACATACCGTAAGGGGTTGCGCCACACTAACGCCGATGCCCTGTCGCGATTGTCGCCTTGTCACAAATGTGCGTGCTTAATGGGATCGGCGCGCTGTAAACCGCCAGCTGCGGAAAGTATGGGGGCGTTGGCCGCGACCGCGGATGCACCGATCGGTGATGTTCCCGCTACCCCTGAGGGAGAGGACTCGCTGCTCTCACTGTCGCTGATTGAGTGGGGCCGTCTCCAAATGGCTGACAGCTCCCTGCTAGCGTTGCGTCGCAGAGCGGGGGGTCCCGAGGAGGGCCGGGAGCGAACTGGCTCCTGGGTACTCAAGCAGGGCCTGTTGATGAGATGGGACAATTTGTCCCGGCGGCACGCACTCGTGGTGCCTTCCGCTGTGCGGGGGAAAGTTGTCCTGGCCGCACATGAACGCCTCTTGCATTTGGGAGTAAACAAAACGCTTGCTCTGCTTCAGCGTGACTATTATTGGCCGGGGATGGGGAGTGATGTGGTGAATATTCTAAAGGGGTGTGTTGAGTGCGCCAGACGAAAACAGCCGCCCGTGGCGTCAAATCCACCGCTGCAATCTATTCAGGTCTCGCGCACTAACGAGCTCGTTGCGCTCGATATTTTTGGGGCCTTTTCCAGTCACGCCTAGGGGAAATAAGTACCTGTTGGTTGGTGTCGAATACTTTACCCGGTGGCCTATGGCGTGGTCACTCGCCAACCAGTCGGCGGCGGCTGTGACGGACGCCTTTGTCCAGGGCTACGTGCTGGATAAGGGGGCTCCCGAACGCTTGCTGACCGACCAAGGGAAATTTTTTTCAAGTAAATTGCTGCAAGAGGTGTGCGACCTATTGGGTACTAAGAAGGTGCGTACCTCCCCATACCACCCACAGACAGACGGGATGGTGGAGCGACTCCACAGGACTTTGACTTCTATGCTGTGCCAGCAGGTGTGTGAGGCACATGTTGACAGGGACCTGCAGGTCCCGGGGGTCCTCGCCGCGTATAGAATGGCCCCCCATGCAGCAACGGGATTTTCCCCATTCTATCTAATGTATGGTCGGGAAGCCGACCCGCCCATGGAAACGCAGCTGGGACTGTCCGCGCCACGAACGAATTCGAAATTGGCTGAACATATTAAATTTAAAATTCATAAGCTGACCGAGGCACGGGAGGCCGCACGGCTTAATTCGCGGGCTCGCCAAATTGCCAACGAGCGGTTGCATGCACGGAAGGTGTCCGTGCACAACTGGGAACCAGGCGATAGGGCCTGGCTGCACTGCCCTCAGGCACCTTTGGCTACGTCGCCTAAATTGTTGAAGCCATGGCGGGGACCCGTGGAGGTCGTGCGGGTTGCACGCCCCCAGTGTGTTCAGATAAAATGGGGAAAGCGCCGTTGGTACGTCCACCCCTCCCGACTGAAACCGTTCTCGCCTCCATATGGCCTCCCTTTGTGTCGTGAGGGCCGAGCATGTGACGTGACCGACGACCCAAGGGGGGAAATGTCTCCGCCTGATCCTCACATGTCTCCGCCTGATCCGCTCCCAGGTGTCTCGGAACTGACAGCTGCCGACCACCGGCGGCCGGATCCCCGCGGCGCGGCCGGTCCTTCCAGGCCCGATCCGCGCCTTCCGGGGCTGCCGGAGCCACCAGACGGTCGTCAGCGTCCCGTCCCATACGATGGACCGGCCAGGCGGACTCGCGCTCAGTCGCGCAACTTTTCATGACCATCCGAATGAGGGGCCGATGCGGCCGGAGCGCCTCGTCACTGCGTTCCTCTTCCGCTCGACCGCTCTATCACCCCGGTGGAGGAGCGAGCGGAGCGGGGGGGATCGATAGTCACAGAGACACTGGACACGTTCTTTTTCTCGGACTTGCTTTTATTGTGTTGTTCGTCGGTTTGTACATAACTTGTTGTCTAGGTGTTGTGTGTTGTTGTTGGTTTTTTTTTGTGTTTTTGTCGGTTTGTACATAGGTTGTTGTCGGGTGTTGTGTCGTTGTGTTGTTGTTGTTGCGTTACGGGGCACACTGGGGGGGTGGGGTTTTGTTGTGTTGTGTTGTTTAGCAGCCGGGCCGGCTGCGAGCTATGTGGGAGGGGGTGATGTAGTGGTGATACGCGCTGGGGTAGAGATCGTGTGCCAGCGCGTAGTGATTGGCTGTGTGTGTTGGTGACGCGCGCTGACGGTGAAGGATCAGGGGTCAGCGCGGGGTCGGGGGTTATGACGCAGTGATTGGCTGGGTATCGGTGACGCGCGCTGACAGCGATGGGATCCTGGGGTAAGTGCGCGGGGATTGGTCAACTAAGGGGGATGCTCACGTCGAGGTCCACATACGCTCCGTCTCCCGAGAGCGGGGGCTATATAAGGTGGTGCGCACAGGCGCAAAGGGAGTTGGTGACCAGCGAAGACTGAAGACGGAGGAGGAAGAGATAGGGCCCTGCGGCACCTAGTCCCGCTGTCCTTGTAAGGGCCGGGGCTCTGTGTGACCCAGAGGCGGGACCCTGGGACCCGGGGCCGAACGTCCGTGTGAGGGCCGGCCCTCGGGACGCAGAGGTTGTGACCCACGCCCAAGCTGGGGTGGGCCTGGAGGCTCCACGGACGTTACGGGGCTGGAGTGCAGTGTGAGCATGCAGTGTGAGCATGCAGCGTGAGCCATAGTAACTACACGTGTCAAGTGGAGTGTGTAGTGGGAAAGGTAGTGACCACACGTGTCAAGTGAAGTGTGTGTAGTGTGAGGAATAGTGACCACACGTTGTATCGTGACAAGTCAAGGTTTAATAAAAAGTGTGCTACCCGTCAAGAGGTTTCCTGCCGTCATTCCGATACTTCACAGGTAACAAGCTGAGATTAGGAGCACTCCCTTTAAGAGTGTGCTCCTAATCTCAGCTCGTTACCTGTATAAAAGACACCTGGGAGCCAGAAATCTTTCTGATTGAGAGGGGGTCAAATACTTATTTCCCTCATTAAATGCAAATCAAGCTATAACATTTTTGACATGCGTTTTTCTGGATTTTGTTGTTGTTATTCTGTCTCTCACTGTTCAAATAAACCTACTATTAAAATTATAGACTGATCATTTCTTTGTCAGTGGGCAAACGTACAAAATCAGCAGGGGATCAAATACTTTTTTTTCCCTCACTGTAAGGGTTTAGGTTAAGGGTTCAGTGAGTTAGAGGTTTGGGGGTTTATGGGTTAGGATTTTAGAGGGTGATGGGTTTAGACCGTTATGGTTTTAAGGGTAAAGGGGTTTTGAGGGTTGGGTTTTAGAGGGTTACAGTTTAGAAGGATATGGGTTTAAAGGATTCTCGGTTTAGAGAATTAGGTCTTTAGAGATTTTATGGGGTTTATTGTTAAAGGGGTAGTGGTTTAGAGGGTTAGGAGTTTATAAGGTTTAGGGGTTTAGAGGTATTGGGGTATCAAGGTTAGTTATTTACAGTGTTAGGGGTTTAGTGGTTTGAGAGTTGAGGGTTTAACACGTAGACTTTCACAACTAATATTGTCCATAATAAAGTGTTTTTTTTGGGTTAGACTCCAACACTAAATGCCACTTTTTGTTGATGTGACAAATTTTACTAATTGACTGTTTCGGGTGGTGGTTGGTTTAACGACACGTTTATATTTACATAATCTAACAACAACAAAAACCTTTATGGGTTTAGAGGGTTCCGGGTGTAGTGGATTATGTGTTTAGAGGGTTAGCATTTTAGGGGCATAGGTGTTTAAAGGGTTAGGCTTCCAGAGGGTTCGTTCTTTAGAGGGTTGGGGTTTAAATGTGTTGGGATTAGGTTACAGATTTAGGTTTTTAGAACGTTAGGGTTTTGAGGGTTAGGATTTTAGAGGTTGAGGATTTAGGAGGTTATGAGTTCAGAGGGTTAGGGGTCTAGAGGGTTAGTTCTTTAGAGGGTAGTGGTTTAGACTGGTTGGTATTTAGAATGTTAGGGATTTAGGGTTTTAGAAGGTTAGGGTTTCAATGATTAGAGGGTTAGGGATTCAGAGGGTTTAGAGGGTTTGGTTTTTAATGGCTTAGACGGTTAGGGTTAAAAGAATAAGGGGTTTAGAGAGTGAGGGTTTTGGTGGGTTAGGGTTTTAACGGTAAAGGGGTTGAGGGTTAGGGGTATAGGAATTTAGAGGGTTAGGGGTTGAGATGGTTAGGGTTTTGGGGGTTTAGAGGTTAAGCTTTTAGAGGGCGAGGGGTTTAAAGATTAGGGTTGTAAGGGTAAAGGGGTTGAGAGGGTTAGCGGTTTAGATGGTTATGGATTTAGATAGTTAGGGGTTTAGAGGGTTTTAATTGTTTGAGGTTTAGTGGTTAAGGTCTCTGTGCGAGTCCAACATGTTTGTATGAGTCTATGGTAAGATAAAAAGAGTTCAGTTTAATTAGTATATTTCGAAACAATTTGTTTACCTTTCCTGTGATGTTTTTGTATTGTATATTTGTTGTTATTTTCTGACCCACCCGATTGGACGTCTGTGAAAACAGATCGTTATAGCTCATCAGATTCATCCAGTATAAATAAATATTCAAATTAAAAATCTATTGATCTCTGTGCGAATCTATGGATTTATGTGTGAGTTTTTGGGCCTTTGGATCTCTGTGTGAGGCTATGGGTCTCTGTGCATGTCTATCGGTCTCTGTGAGTAAGGGGTCGCTGTGTGAGTCTGAGTGTCTGTAGTAATGTATGGGTCTCTGTTGGGGTCTATGGGTTTCTGGGTATGTTTGTTTGTGCGAGTCTTACATGCACAAATTTAACTTAAAAAGGCTATTGAGGGTTGCGGAATCCAAGTTGAATATTAAGTTCCTCGCAGTGCAAGCCAGCTCTCTAGTCGTGTCATTAAACAGCCCCTTTAATTCTGTATAATAATAAAATAGACTTACTCCAGGAAATCCACACCGAGTCAGTCGGGTCCTGAATAGTTTTTTTTAAGTTTTCGACGAATGAATGATGAGTTCTTACACAAGTGGGGGAAACCGGAGCACCTGGAGAAAACCCGGGGGGCAGCACTTTAAACCGTATAGGCAAAGATGGCGATTATCCCACTTTCTGTACTGCCTTCTCCTGGTCAGCCAGCCAGGAGAAGGCACCTCGATGCCCCCGGGAAGGGGGTTTCACAACATTCACTGTGTGATCCACTCACCCTTGCTCTCTTCCACTGCTGGATTACAGGCTTGCAACACCACCGCCTGGCGAATAATAGTAATAATTAAAAGTTTTATAGCGCGCACAAGAACGACTCAGGCAGGAGGAACCACAGCCGTGCAGGAAGGAAGCCACGTGGTGAGCCAGTACCAACAATTGTCCAAGCTCTGCGGTCCTCTATGGAGGCATTATGCGCTAATAAATGACGAGTGTTTATACCAGTGGGGGAAACCGGAGTACCCGGAGAAAACCCATGCGTGCAAGGGTGAAACACTCTATCCCTGTACAGGTGAAGATGGCGATTAGTCCACTTGCTCTACTGCCTTCTCCTGGCGAGTCAGGTTATGGCACCTCGATGCCCATGGGAAGGGGATTTGACATCATTGTGCGGTGATTCACCAGCCCTCGCTACCTTCCAGTGCTGGATTAGAGACGTGCAGTACCAACACCAGGCGAATGATAACAATAATAATAACTTTCTACTTCTAACTTGATAACAATAGGCAAAAAATAAAAAATAACGACAGGCAAATGATAACGACAGGCGAATGAGAACAGTAATTATTATTTCCACTTAGAACTTGATAATAATAATTATTTCTACTTTTAACGTAATAACAATTATTTCTATACTGATAACGTGATTACAACAATAATAACAATTTCTACTTTAACTTAATAACAGGCGAATGATAACAGGCAAATGATAAAAACAGGCACCACATCTACACCTCTATATAAGGAACGAAACAGATGAATGTCTCCACAAATCTGGCTGTTGCCTGATGAAGCTAGTTGTAATTACTGGCGAAACGTCGTACTCAGATTGTAAATGTTGTGGCTTGACTCTCCAACACACCGTGAGTTGTACTAGTTACAAATTGGCATGTTCTGCGTACGTGACAACCCTTACTAGTTGGCTGTGTCGGGTGGTGGTGGGTTTTAACGACACATTTATATATTTACGCGATCTAACCCAAAAAAGAAACCTCTTATTCTTAGGTTTTGTCGGTAAAGTCACGTAAGTAAAAGATTAAAATTAATAAAAGTAAAATGAAATAAAAATTACGACGTTTCAGAGGCAACACAAGCTTCCATCTTCAGGTGGAACCGTCACAGCCACGACAGCTGTATCAAGTAAATGAGAGATTGCAGGAGCTACCACTCCGTTTATATAATGGTTGGAGAGGGGGGGGGGGGGGAAGGGCCAAGTACAGCACACTTTTTATTAATATGGTAAGGTGAGGCTTAAGAGGGTGAGCCTTTGTTATGGAGAGGTACGGTTTGTGACTCAACCTGTGACAAGGAGACAACAACTAAACATGGTAAACCTGTAATAGTTGTCTGTCAAATAACATTGGCCAAATAAGTGTAGTTAAATATTTTTTGCATGGTAATCACATCTTTCCAATGATTACTCCGTTTGTAACCGTCATCACGGTTGAAATTATGTCTGTGTTTGTATATTTGTATGGCTTCGTGTACAAACCTTTGATGGTAGCCATCAAACGATCCCACTAAAAGCCAAACGACAAAAACCAACAGTATCATCACGAGTTCAACTTCCCTAATCGAACCAAGCAAACGTCCCTCTCTAAAACCATCAGCGGCTCGACCTCCCAGACTCTATGGTCTTCCCAAAATCCATAAAGAAGGCACCCCGCTACGACCCATCGTGTCGACGATAAACTCTCCTACGTACAAACTAGCCCGTTTTCTATCAGATACTATGCTCCCCTTCACAGGCAAGACCTCTTCGGCAGTACTCAACTCAACCCAATTAGTCTCTATGGTTAAGGACATGGTACTATCTCCTGATGACATCCTCGTCAGCTTTGATGTAGTATCTTTGTTCACCAAAGTCCCAGTACCGGACACCCTAACAATAATTGAGGACTTAGTCCAACATGGATTGAATTCTGATGTACCTGCGCTGGTTAGGCATTGCCTCACCAACACCTATTTTACCTGGAATGGCACCTTCTACAAACAGAATGAGGGTACCCCTATGGGCTCCCCCTTGTCACCAGTTATAGCCAACATGTTCATGGAAAAGTTTGAATCAGACGCCATCGAGACATCCACCCTGCGTCCTTCCCTGTGGAAGAGGTATGTGGATGACACTTTCGTCATCTGGCCACATGGCCTCCCAGCATTGAACCACTTCTTGGACCACATCAATTCTAGACACCCATCCATCAGATTCACCATGGAAGTGGAGAAAGACGGTAAACTACCATTCTTGGATATTCTGTTTGAGAGGAGGCCTGACGGATCCTTGGGACATTCTGTCTACAGGAAAGCCACCCACACAGATTCCTACTTGAAACCGGATTCCCCCCACCACCCATCTCAAAAGAATTCTCTCATCAAAACGCTATACCACAGAGCCCATGGCATTTCTGACCAACACCACCTGGCCGGTGAATTAAGACATGTACATCGGGCCCTCAGGATGAACGGATACTCAGACCGCACTATCTGCCAAGCTGTTTCTCCCTCCACACAGAAACAGCCACATGAAACTCCGACCAAAACTATCACGTTTCCATACATAGCAGGCGTGACCAAAAAGATCTCCAAAATTCTAAACAAACATAAGATCCAAGTCCGATTCAGTACAGTGCATAAAATCCGTGACTCTGATTCCATCTGTGAAGGATGTCGTTCCTGACTTACAGTATCCTGGAGTCTACAAATTGAGTTGCATTTGTGGTGATTGCTACATTGGAGAAACGAAACGTCATGTTTCTGATCGTGTCCGCGAGCACAAGTCAGATCTGAAACACGGCAGAACTGATTCTTCGGCCGTTGCCGATCATTGCTACAACTCGGTGGGCTCTCATGAAATTGTCTTTTCCGAGACCAAGGTTCTCTGCAAACCTCCTGGCTACCATCAAAGGTTTGTACACGAAGCCATACAAATATACAAACACAGACATAATTTCAACCGTGATGACGGTTACAAACGGAGTAATCATTGGAAAGATGTGATTACCATGCAAAAAATATTTAACTACACTTATTTGGCCAATGTTATTTGACAGACAACTATTACAGGTTTACCATGTTAAGTTGTTGTCTCCTTGTCACAGGTTGAGTCACAAACCGTACCTCTCCATAACAAAGGCTCACCCTCTTAAGCCTCACCTTACCATATTAATAAAAAGTGTGCTGTACTTGGCCCTTCCCCCCCCCCCTCTCCAACCATTATATAAACGGAGTGGTAGCTCCTGCAATCTCTCATTTACCTGATACAGCTGTCGTGGCTGTGACGGTTCCACCTGAAGACGGAAGCTTGTGTTGCCTCCGAAACGTCGTGATTTTTATTTTATTTTACTTTTATTAATTTTAATGTTTTACCTACGTGACTTTACCGAAAAAAAACCTAAGAATATGAATCCTTGCAGTCACGAAAGCTTCAAATCTAAAAAAAAAGAAACATCTATTATGGATGATATTGGTCGCGAAAGTCTACGTGTTAAACAAACCCGAAGGAATCAGAGGAAAATCGACGTGACCACGGGAGAAGATGCAAACTCCAAATATACAGACATCAGGGTTGGGGTCAAACCTATGAATTCCAATATACCAGTTTAACACGTCGGCTTTCGCGAGGGGGTTTGCATCTCGCCACTGTGGCGCCTCATTATCTGACTCACCCACCCACTAAACTACTAAAGCCACCCGCACACTCAGCCACTCACTCTGCCACCCACTCACCTTGCCACCCACACACTCACTCACCCACTCACTCTGCCACCCACTCAACCGCTAACTCACTTGCTCATGCACACACACAGCCACTCAAGAACATACCTGTGCACCCACCTACACACCCACTCATTAACTCAACGACCCACCCACCAACCCACTCACTCACTCACTCTAGACTCCACTCACCCACCCACTCACCTATTCACTCCCCCACTCACACACCCACCCATCCACCCACCCACTCTCTAACTCACACACTCACCCACCAACCCAACCACCCACTCAATCAATCACCCACCAACCACTCACCCACCCAATAACGAAAACTGAACTATTTCTCATTGTACCAGCTAAGGCCCACAGAGCTATATAGATCTTTTTCAAAAGCGACCTTGTTACAAATTACAGGTAAACAAAGTGGCTTATCACATATACATTTATTGCAGCCAAATCCTCGGAATGCAAGTTTATTCTCAATGCAGAGGTAAAACCCCGAGGACCCGGAGAAAAATCCACGTGACCACAGGGAGAAGATGCAAACTCAAAATATACAGGCGGCAGGGTCGGGATCAATTCCATGACCTCCTGTATACTATGCAAGGTAGTTACCATCTCACCACCGTGGCACCCCATTCTCTGACTCACTCACTCAAACACCGACCCATTCACCTATTCACGCACACCACTTACTCAAATACCCACCCTCTCACTCAATAACCCATCCACTCACTCATGAACCCACTGAAGCACTCACCCATACAAAAACCCACTCACCCACTCACTCACCGACTCACTCACCCATGAAATCGCACACCCATCTTCTCAACCACTCAGCCAGCCACCCACTCAATCTCGTACCCACTAACTCTCTCACTTCCTCACCAACCTACCAACCCACCAGCGACGTGCGGTCAGGGGAGGCAGAGCCTCACCTGTCATACTCCAATGACAATAGTTGTTATGAAAAGTAAAAAAAAGAGAATAATAAAATAAAATTAAAGATTTTTCCACTGATCTGTGTTATAAATGTCATTTCTGTACGATTCCAATCATTTTTATAGTCAAAATCGCCAAATTTGCGGAGCTCCGCTGCAAATACAGGAAGAGACGAGAGTTGAGGCAGCGACGAGCTCAGCCTCCCCTGATTACGCAACCCCTCAGTAACTGAATGGAGCGCGGGCAATAAGCGCGTGCCTGTTACTATCTCAGTATGTCACCAATGTAATGTTTGTAGACCCCTTCATTTCATGTCCTCGCCTTCCATACTCCAGGTAACTTATTTCACGTATGTGTATTAAGATATTTAGGCTCGCTGGTCTCGTCATGAAACTGCAATGAAAAAGCACCAGGGGAGGCAGCCATCACATTTGCCTCACTGAGGGGGATGCGTCTAACACGCCCCCCTCCGTGAGGCCACGTACCCCTCAGTGTGTGAATCTGGCTCTGACACAAGCCAGTGCCTCCCCAGCCATTGACCTCACCACACGTCACTGCAACCCACCCACCTATCTACTCACTCACCCACCCAACAACTCACTAACCCACCCAGCACTCACTCACCGAGCCAGTCAATCTCTAACCCACCAACTCGATTTTAAACTGACTCTCTCAACTACAACTCACCCAGTCACTAACCCACTCACTCAATTTATAACCCACCCAACTACCCACGTAACCTCCTACCCACACACTCACTCATCCACAAACCCACTCACCCCCTCACTCATCCATCCACTCACATACTCACCCAGCCACTCACCTACTCACCCAGTCACATACACATCCACTCACCATGCCACCCACTCAATTTATAACCCACCCACTCGCCCAACCACTCCCTCAGCAACTCACCCACTAACCACGTAATTATTCACCCACCCACCCATCACTCAACCACCCAATAATTCAACCACCAAAACATTCCACCACCCACTAACTCAACCACCCACTACCACCCACTAACTCAACCACCGAGCCACTCACACTCACCCACTCACCCACTCACTCACCCGCCCACTCACCAACACACTAAACTAAATCTAAATTGTGGTTATTTTACCAGGTAAGGCCGACAGAGCTAAACATCTTTTTCAGAAATGACCTGGTTAAAAATTATAGGTCAACGAAGTGGCTTATGACATGTATTGCAGCCAAATCCTATAAATGCTTGTTGATTTTAAATGTGGAGGGAAATATACAGGTGTCAGGGTCGGGATCAAACCCACAACCTTCTGCATACCAGGCGAGGTAGTTAACATCTCGCCACCGTGGTGCCCCACTGTCTGACTCTCCCACCCACTAACCCACACACTCACCCACTCACTCAATCACCCACTCACTCACTCAACTACTGAGCCATTCATACACTGACCCACTCACTAAGCCACCCACTCAATCTCTAACTCACACTCATGCACCCAGCCACTCACTCACTCAGCGACTCACCTACGACGCATCAACCCATCCACTCACTCATCCACCCACGCACCCACCCACTCACGCACGCACCCACTCATCCACACAATAAACTAATATTTAATTGTTTTTCATTTTACTGGGTAAGGCCCTGAGCTATAGATCTTTGTCGGAAGCCACCTCACCACAAATGACAGTTCAATTAAGTGGCTTTTCACGTAGAATGTTATTGCAACCAAATTATATAAATGCATGTTCAAATGTGGAGGGACAACCTGGAGAAAATTCCACGCGACCACAGGGAGAACATAGAAACTCCAAATATCCAAGCGGAAGGGCTGGGATAAAATCCACAACCTCCTGTATACTAGGCGAGGTAGTTAACATCTCGGCACCATGGTGCCTCACTCTCCGACTCACCCACCCACTAACACACGAACTCACCTCCCATATTCACACACCCATCTACCCAAAAACTCAACTACCCACACATTCACGCAACAATCCACTCACCCACCCACTCACTTATTCACCCACCCACTAAACCATGCACCTGTCCACTCACCTATTCATCCACCCACTCACACACCCATTAAGCAACCCACCCACTTACCCTGCCACCCACTCAATCTCTAACCGACTCACTCACCCAGCCACGCAATCTCGAACCCACCAATTCACTAATCCTCTCACCAACTCACCAACCCACCTCTCACCCACTCCCACACCCACTCATGCGCTGACCCACCCACTCACTCACCTCAACTATTCACAAACTCACCCACCCACTCATTCACCCAACCACCCACCACCCACTCAATCTCTAAAACCCTTCACCCACCCACCCACTCAGCCACGGTGGCAATCAATCTCTAACCCACTCACCTACCCACCCACCAACTCACCCAACCACTCGTCTATTCACTCCCAAACAACACACCCACTCACATCACCCATGTCTTACCCTATCACCCACAATCTCTAACACACTCACTCACCTACTTCCTCAATCACTGACCCACACTCACAGACCCACCCAGTTAATCACCCACTCTATGTGTAGTCCTTACCTCTTCTGGTAATGTGAGATATTCTTTACCAGGTAAAGCCCACTGAGCTATAAAGTTTGTTTTCAGAAGCATCCTCGCCACAAATGATAGTTCAACAAAGTCGCTGTATACATTTATTGCACCCAATTCCTCTTATTACATGTTTCTAAATGTGGAGTGAAATATACAGGCGTCAGGGTCGGGATCGAACCCACAACATTCTGTATAGTAGGCGAGGTAGTTAACATCTTGCCACCATGGCGCTCAATTCTTTGACTCACCCACTCAACTACTAAAGCCACCCACTAACCGACTCACAAACCCACTCACCCTGCCACGCACTCAATTTCTAACCCACTCACTAAACCACTCATCCACGCACCCACCTGCACATGCACTTACTAACTCACTCACCCAACAACCCACCCATTAACTCACCCACCCACTCCCTGACCAACTCACGCACCAACCCACCCACTCACACTATGACCTACTCCATATCTAACCCAACAACTCACTCACCCAGCCCCTCACCTATTAACCTAACCACCCACCAACTCACTCACCCACCTACGCACTCAAATACCCACTCACCTAACTGTAAACTAAATTTTGTTTTTTACAAGGTAAGGCCCACAGAGCTATACAGATCTTATTCAGAAGCAACGTGGCCACAAAAAACCCAGAGGTCTCGGAGAAAAATCCATGAACCACGAGGAGAACATGCAAACTCCTCATATACAGGCATCAAGATCGAGACCGAACCCACAACCTCCTGTACAAAAGGTAAGGTAGTTAACATCTCGCCACCATGGGGCTCCACTCTCTGACTCGCAGCCACTCACTCACCTACCCACTCAGCCACATACCCACTCAGCCACATACCCACTCAGCCACATACCCACTCAGCCACATACCCACTCAGCCACATACCCACTCAGCCACATACCCACTCAGCCACATACCCACTCAGCCACATACCCACTCAGCCACATACCCACTCAGCCACATACCCACTCAGCCACATACCCACTCAGCCACATACCCACTCAGCCACATACCCACTCAGCCACATACCCATTCATTCAGCCACATACCCATTCATTCAGCCACATACCCATTCATTCAGCCACATACCCATTCATTCAGCCACATACCCACTCAGCCACATACCCACTCAGCCACATACCCACTCAGCCACATACCCACTCAGCCACATACCCACTAAGCCACATACCCCCTCAGCCACATACCCACTCAGCCACATACCCACTCAGCCACATACCCACTCAGCCACATACCCACTCAGCCACATACCCACTCAGCCACATACCCACTCAGCCACATACCCACTCAGCCACATACCCACTCAGCCACATACCCACTCAGCCACATACCCACTCAGCCACATACCCACTCAGCCACATACCCACTCAGCCACATACCCACTCAGCCACATACCCACTCAGCCACATACCCACTCAGCCACATACCCACTCAGCCACATACCCATTCAGCCACATACCCATTCAGCCACATACCCATTCAGCCACATACCCATTCAGCCACATACCCATTCAGCCACATACCCATTCAGCCACATACCCATTCAGCCACATACCCATTCAGCCACATACCCACTCAGCCACATACCCACTCAGCCACATACCCACTCAGCCACATACCCACTCAGCCACATACCATTTCAGCCACATACCCATTCAGCCACATACCCATTCAGCCACATACCCATTCAGCCACATACCCATTCAGCCACATACCCATTCAGCCACATACCCACTCAGCCACATACCTATTCAGCCACATACCCATTCAGCCACATACCCATTCAGCCACATACCCACTCAAAGACCCACACACCTTGCTAACCACTTACCTACGCACCCACCTACACACCCACTCACTGACTCACTCACTCACCAATTCATTTACCCATCCACTCACCATTTCACTCTCCCAATCATACACCCACCCATCCACCCACTCTATCTCTAATTCACACACTCACCAGTCCACCCACTCACCCAGCCACTTACCTACTCACCCACTCACCCTGCCACCTACTCGACCTGCAACAGACCTACCGACCCAACGAGCCACCTACCCCCTAAACTAAACTACTTTTTATTTCACCAGGTAAGGCCCATTGAGCTATATAGATCCTTTTCAGAATAGACCTGTGAACAAATTATAGATAAACGAAGTGGCTCATCACATAGACATGTATTGCAGCCAAATCCTCTAAACGCATGTTGATTCTAAATGCAGAGGGGAAAACCCGGAGGACCTGCAGGAAAATCCACGCGACCATGTGTAGAACATGCAAACTCCAAATATACAGGCGACAGGGTCAGGATCGAATCCACAACCTCCTGTATACCAGGCGAGGCAGTGCACGTCTCACCACCTTGGCGCCTCACTCTCTGACTCACCCATCCAATCACTCGCACGCTAACGTACCCACTCAACCTCCCACATCAACTCACCCACCCACTCGCTGACCCCACTCAGTCAACAACTCACCCACGCACCCAACCACTCACTCCGTTAACCACTTTCTCACCGACCCACTCACCCTACGACCACTCACCAAGCTACACACTCACCTACCAACACACCCATTCACTCACTTGCTCACCCACCCACTTACTCACCCAACCACTAACTGACCAACTCACCCACCCACAAACTCACGAACAAAAAACACACCCACTCAACCCATCGCTCACCCAACCCCTCACTCACCCACTTACTGAATCACCCACCCACGCACTCACCGACCCACCAACTCACTTCACCCACCCAATACTCCCTCACCGAGCCACTCAATCTCTAACCCACCCACTCACCCAACCACCCACTCAATCTCGAAACCACACACAAACCCTGCTACTGACTCAATATCTTAACCAAAGCTCACAAACCCACCCATCCACTCACTCACCCAGTGACTAACCCACTCACTCGATTTCTAACCCATCCATTCACGCACTACCCACCTAACCTCCTACCCACACACACTCACCCACCCACACATCCATGCACCCACACACTCACCCACTCACTCAACCATCCACTCACTAACTCACCCAGCCGTGCACCTACTCACTCACCCACTTTCAGATCCACTCACCCTGCCACCTACTCAATTTATAACCCACCTACTCACCCACCCACCCAGCCAACCACCCACCTACTCCCTCAGCCACTCAGCCACTCACCCACTACCACCGTAATTATTGACCCACCCACTAATTTAATCACCTACTAACGTAACCACCCACAAACTCAACCACTGAGTTACTCGAACTTACCCACTCACCAAGCCACCCACTAAATCTCAAACCCACACTGATGCACTCACCCACCCACTCTCCAACACCCTTAACTAAATCTAAAAAAAAAATTCCCCAGGTAAGGCCCACTCAGCTATATAGATGTTTTGAGAAGCAGGGTTTGGATCGAACCTACGAACTTAAAAATACCAGGCAAGATAGTTAACAATTTGCCAACATGGCACTCCACTCTCTGACTCTCCCACCCACGATAACACACACTCAAACACCCACCCACTAACTCAACCATCCATTTATTCAACCACCGAGCCTAGCACACACTCACCCACTCACCAAGCCACCGACTCAATCTATAGCCCACACTCACTCACCCCACCACTGACCTACTACCCATCAAACTATTCTTAGGTTTTTTCGGTAAAGTCACGTAGGTAAAAAAAATGTTAATTAATAAAAGTAAAATAAAACACCCATCAAACATCGCACTCACTCATCCACTCACCCACCCAGCCACTCCTTTGCACACTAAATGAAAATTACGCTTTTTTATTTTACCAGGTAAGGCACTCAGCTATATAGATATTTTTCAAAAACCATTTGACCACAAATATTCAACTCAATTAAGTGGCTTTTCACGTATAAAGTTATAGCAGCCAAATTCTATAATTGCATGTTTTTAAATGTGGAGGGAGAACCCGGAGCACCTGGAGAAAATTCCACGGAAACATGGGGAGAACATGCAAATATACAGGCGTCAGGGTCGGGATCGACCTCACGACCTCCTGTATAAAAGGCGAGGTAGTTAACAGCTCGACACCACGGCACTCCACCCACTCACCCATTCAAAACCACCCACCAACCCACTCACAAACCCCACTCACCCTGCCACCCACTCAATCTCTAATCCACTCACTCAACAATTTACTCACCCACTCACCTACTCAACTATTCACACCCCCACTCACACACCCACCCATTTACCCGCTCAATCTCTAACCTACCCACCAAATCACTCAATAACCCACCTACCCACTCACCCACCCAATAAACTAAATTAAACAATATCTTTTTATTTTACCAGAAAAGGTTCAGATAACTAAATTAATATTTTTCAGAAGTGACCTGGTTACAAATGATAGGTTAACGAAGTGGATTATCATGGAGACATTCATTGCAGCCACATCCTCTAAATGAATGTTGATTTTAAATATGGAGAGAAAACCTGGAGGACCCGGAGAAAAATCCACACGACCACAGGGAGAACATGCCAACTCCAAATATACAGGTGCAAGGGATGGGATCGAATTCACAAACTCCTGTATACTAGGTGAGGTAGTTAACATGTCGCCACCGTGGTGCCCCACTCTTTGATTCACCCACGCACCCAATCACACACTAACTCACCTGCTCAACCTTCGATATTCACTCACCCACCCACTAACTGACTCACCCACCCACTCACCCAACAATCTACTCACCCGCCCATTAACCTATTCACTCAACCCCTCACTCACCCACTCCCCCACACAATATCGCACTGACCTACCCACGCACTCACTCACACAGTCACTCAATAATTCACCCACCCACCACCCACTCACCTATTCACCCACCTAGTCAACCATCCACCCACTCATGCTCCCATACACTCACTTAGTTATCCAGGCACTCACCTATTCACCCACCGACTTACTCACCCATTAAGCCACTCACCCACTTACCCTCCCAATCACCTAGTTACCCACCCACTCAATCTCTAACCCACCAATTTTCTCATCCACTCACCAACCCACCTCTCAGCCACTCCCTCACCCACTCACTCACTTCAAACCATTCACTCACCCACCCACTAATTCACACAATCACCCACCACCCACTCAATCTCTAACACACTCACTCACCCACTCACCCACCGACTCACCCATTGACTCACCCACCAACTCACTCACAGACCCACCCAGTTAATCACCCACTCTATGTGTAGTCCTCACCTCTTCCAGTATTGTGAGATATTCTTCCTCCCAGCGGTATCTTCACGACAACGCCCTGGGGGGTGGGCAAGCCTCTCAACGAGTCGGGCGAGCGGGGCAACAGCCTGGTCATGTTGGGTTCATAGCGCAGTGCGGCACATGCATACACACAAGCAGACCACACACATATGAACACAATAACAACAGTGGGAGCCACGCATGCGATAGGGATGGGCCGCATGGTCCACTCCAGCTCGATGTACGGCTTGCCCGGATACAATGTTAACTACCTCGTCTGGTATACAGGAGGTTGTCGGTTTGATCCCAACCCTGACACCTGTATATTTGGAGTTTGCATGTTCTCTCCGTGGTCAAGTGGATTTTTATTCTGGTCCTCTGGATTTTCCCTACACATTTAGAAACAGGCGTTTAGAGTAGTTGGCTGCTATAAATTTCCACATAAGGCACGTTGTTGACCTATCATTTGTGGCCAGGTCACTTCTAAAAAAAGAGTTATGTTACTCAGTAAGATGGTTGAGACACAGGTGATGAGCCCGTGTGTAAGGGGTTGAGTGAGTGAGTGGTTTAATTCATGATTGAGTGACTGATTGGTTGAGTGAATGGCTGAGTGAGTGAGTGAATGGTTGAGTGAGTGGCTGAATGAGTGATTTATGGAGCGATTGGTTCAGTGAGCGAGCGGGTGGTTGAGTGAGCGAGTGAGTGGTTCAGTGAGTGAGTGGTTGAGTGAATTAGTGAGTGGTTGAATGAGTATTTGAATGAGTGTTTGAACCAATGAGTGAGTGTTTGAGCGCATGCGTGTGTGGTTGAGTGAGTGGTTGAGCTAATGACTGAGTGAGTGATTGATTGAGTGGTTGAGTAAGTGGATGGTTGAGTGAATGGTTGAGTGAGTGGTTGAGTGAGTGAGTAGTTTAGTGAGTGGTTTAAGTTAGTGGATGAGTGAGTGAGTGGTTTTATGAGTGAGTGAGTGAGCGAGTGGATGAGTGAGTGGCTGGCGCGCACCTTGGCTGCGTTGTCCAGAGTGTCCCGCTGGTGCCGCCCCACTGTGTTGCTGCACTCCGCCAGGGTGAGAGCGGCGGTGCCGCGCCCGCAGCTGCTCCAGCGACTACGCCATCTTGCCCAGCCCCTCCTGGCGAGCACGCAGCATGCCCTGGAGCCCTCATCACATGGTGCTGGCAATCTGAGACACCCGCCTGTAGCACACACACAGAAGAAGAGATACGGGAATGGATTATGGCGACCTGGGTGACGAGAAGATCACTACTTCGCCCGGTATACAGGTGGTTGTAGGTTTGATCCAAACCCTGATGCTTACATATTCAATTCTGCTCGTCCAGGCGGGGAGAATCCAATCACATTTATTCGATGCGATGTTTCTCATGGGATATAATAAGTGACAACATTTGGACCCCAAACCGAGAGGATTCTGGGATGTTTGTGGTTTTTTGCCAATAACTCTGGAAAGAAATGTTGCAGACCCATCAAGGTGGGACTCGTCCAGCGACATAATGGTTGAGTGACTGGTTGAATGAATTCGGGAATGGTTGAATGAGTGAGTGGTTGAGTGAGTGGTTCAGTCAGTTAGTGGTTGAGGGAGTGACTGGCTGAGTGAGCGAAGTGGTTGAGTGATTGAGATAGAGTGACGAAGCGGCTGAGCGGTTAAGTTAGTGAGTCGTTGAGTGAGTGTGGCTGATTGAGTGAATGGTTGAGTGAGTTAAAGAGTGATGGTTGAGTGGTTGAGTAAGTGATTAAGTGAGTGAGTGATTGAGTAAGTAGCTTCGTGAGTGCGCAGCTGAGTGGTTGAGTGTGTGGCTGAGTGAGTGGCTAAATGAGTGAGTGGCTGAGTGAAGGAGTGAGTGGCTGAGTGAGAAAGTAATTGGTTGAGTGGTTGAGTAAGTCATTAAGTGAGTGAGTGGTTGCTCTAGTGAGTGGTTAAGTGAATGGTTAAGTGAGTCCCCAAGCCGAGAGGATTCTGGTGAGTCGTTGAGTGGTTTGGTGAGGGGTTGAGTGAAAGGTTGAGTGAGGGGTTGAGTGAGTGAGTGGTAGAGTTAGTCGTTGAGCGAGTGGTTGGGCGAGTGGTTGAGTGAGCGAGTGCTTGAGTGAGCAAGTGAGTGGCTGAGTGAGTGAATGTTTGAGTGAGTGAGAGCGTGATGGTTGAGTGATTGAGTGAGTGGGTGGCTGAATGATTGGTTGAGTGGTTGAGTTAATTATTGAGTGAGTGAGTGGTTGAGTGAGTGAATATCTGAGTGAGTGAGTGGCTGAGTAGTTGAGTGAGTCGTTGAGTGAGTGTGTGGCTGAGTGAGTTTGTGGCTGAGTGAGTGAATGGCTGAATCACAGCTATGATAAAAATGGACATCATCATATAAGTGGTCTTGTATTCACTCAGTAAATGAAGTTTAATATAAAATTGTACACTCACAGGATCGAAATAAAGATGACATTGCACAGCGGCTATGATGAAATTTTGCATTAGCATAACATTGATTTATTAGCATACAAAATGACTTTTTGCAGAGCGATTTAATACAAAAGTCTGATAGACTACATGCATTTGTTTTTTAATAAAAAGTACATACAAACCAGGCATCAATACCGTTGCTTTGTATGATCTGTGAAACGCAGAAATTTTCAGATAAAATCGGACATTTTGAGCTTGCTGCTGTAACGACTGAGTGGAATCAATACAATCAGTATCGATTCACAATCAACAAAGACCATATATAGGAAAATCTCTGATCGGTGATTTTGATTGCATCGTATTGCAGCGCCCCTTTGATGATGTTATAAAGCACTTGCCCCAACAGTCTGTTAAAGGCTACATGGGGATCTTTGTGTGCGAGTAGCTCACAGATCCTTGAGAGATCTGAACACTGTCCGATCATCAGCGAGCTCCTCCGGCAGGCGAGGCTGCGTTGGCGGTTGTCTGTGCATTGAGAGGTGTTAACTATCCCACGCAGAGAAGTCTGTTTACAGGACATAAGAGGTTCTTCACGTACCGTGCCCCGTGTCACCTGAATGTTAAATGGGGCTCCGGTAATTCAGTGTCCACCGCCGAATCATCTTTCACCATCACCACGCGTCCATTAAGGCCAATGTGACGAGGCCATAGATAGACAACGCGTTATAACGGGGGGGGGGGGGAGCAAGAAAAACGTCGTACTACGTGACATCACAACACCCTGCACACAGCCATCGTGGCTGATTAGGGTGCGCATCATTTACGAATATGTCGTTTAAGTGGTTGAGAGTAGATTTTGGTGTAAATTGATCACGATGCTTTGCGTAGCCTGTGTGGGTGCGTTAGCAGATGAGTGGGTGAGTGCGTGAGTAAGCCGGTAAGTGAGTATATGGGTGGATGGAGGGAGCTTGGCAGGCATGGCATGGGCTGGAGTGGAGGTGGACTGACGCGGTACGGGAGGATGTGGAGCTGAGTGGGCTTTGCCGACGACTGGTGACGGTTGATAACGCAGCGGTGGTTGTGAGAGATGCCATTTTGGGGGGGGGGGGGGGGGGGCGCCAACCCTGACCAGCTGTGAACCTCACGTCGCCCGCAGCCACCAGTGGCCACAGGGAGTTCTGGATGGGTGCGAGGGGCTGGTAACCCCCCTCCACCTTCAACTAAATCACCACACATTCACGTGCGAGCCCTTGGGTCTCTCTGATGAGTCTATGGGTCTCTGTGGTGAGTCTATGGTTCTCTGTGCAAGTCTGAGGGTCTGTGCGTAGTGAGTGTATAGGTCTATGTGTGATGACTCTCTGGGTCTGTATGTGATGAATATCTGTGGTGTACATATCCTGGCACAAGCGCCGTTAGTGGAGAATGCTCCTCCCACTACTCCTGCTTGTTGTTGTGCTCGGGAAGGAGAGATAAAACTAGACTAAAATCTCAACGATTTTCATTTCACCAGGTAAGGTCCACTGAGATAAACATCTCTTTTATTACGCGCTTTTATTTAACTCACTCTGTCTGTTGTTGTTGTTGTCGTATCCTCAAATCTTGCAACTCAATTTTAACCCACTTCCCAATGTGGTATCGACTGCAAACTTGGTATACTTATGTCATACTGATGACAAAACTACATTCTATAAAAAAGGATTTTTAAACATTCATTTTTATGTTGTTTCAGCTTGGGTCTAATTGTCCAAGCTCAACTGACGTTGGCTGTAAATCACCACGGCCCCTTACGTTATGGCAAGCATCGGGGCCACTTCCTGGAGTCGTGATACATTTAATTTAATTAAAGCGTGTTTTTTAAAAAAAGTACTTTTAAATATTACTTATTCAGAAGCGACTTGGCACCAATAATAGCTCAACGAAGTGGCTCATCATCACGTGTAAATTATAGCAGCCAAATACTTTAAACGAATATTCATATTCTTGGTTCTTTCGGTAAAGTCACGTAAATAAAAAACCAAAAAATTAGTAATGCAAATAAAATAAATATAATAAATTGCTTTTATTATTTTCAATTCATCTTATTCTTTTTACTTAAAAAAAATAGATTTTTTTTTCTTCTATTTACGTGACTTGACCAAAAGAACTAAGAATATGAATTCCTGCAGTCACGAAAGTTTTAAGTCAAAACTTTAAACGAATGTTTCTTAATGTGGAGAGAAAAACCGGAGGACCCAGAGAAAAATCAACGCGACCACGGGGAGAGACAGAGACACGCAAACTCCAAATATACAGCAGGCATCAGGGTCGGGATCGAACCTACAAACTCCTGTATACCAGGCGAGGTAGTTAGGGGGGAAAGCAGAGACAGCGAGAGGGAAGATAATTAGTCAAACTCACACTCAGTATTACTCACCAACCATGATACACTCACCATCACACTCACCATCATACTCACCATCACACTCACCATCATACTCACCATCATACTCACCATCACACTCACCATCATACTCACCATCATACTCACCATCATACTCACCATGATACTCTCGCATTCACCATCATACTCACACACAAGCCAACACACATCAACAGTCGCCATTCACCACTACGTGGCGGTGACGTCACCACAATAACCCAGGTGCCATGGATTGACGGCTGTGCCAGGCTAAGTGCAGGAGGAGGTCACGGGCCAGACTCAGGTGCCATGGGCCGACTGCTCTGCCTGGCTCGGTACAAGAGGAGGGCTAGACCCTGGTGCTATGGGTTAACTCGTGTGCCACCACCTGCACAACCACCACAGTAACAACCACACAACTATAATCACAACAATAACCACGACCAACAACTGTAACCACAACTATAATGTCACCACAACTATAATGTCACCACAACTATAATGTCACCACAACTATAATGTCACCACAACTATAATGTCACCACAACTATAATGTCACCACAACTATAATGTCACCACAACTATAATGTCACCACAACTATAATGTCACCACAACTATAATGTCACCACAACTATAATGTCACCACAACTATAATGTCACCACAACTATAATGTCACCACAACTATAATGTCACCACAACTATAATGTCACCACAACTATAATGTCACCACAACTATAATGTCACCACAACTATAATGTCACCACAACTATAATGTCACCACAACTATAATGTCACCACAACTATAATGTCACCACAACTATAATGTCACCACAACTATAATGTCACCACAACTATAATGTCACCACACTATAATGTCACCACAACTATAATGTCACCACAACTATAATGTCACCACAACTATAATGTCACCACAACTATAATGTCACCACAACTATAATGTCACCACAACTATAATGTCACCACAACTATAATGTCACCACAACTATAATGTCACCACAACTATAATGTCACCACAACTATAATGTCACCACAACTATAATGTCACCACAACTATAATGTCACCACAACTATAATGTCACCACAACTATAATGTCACCACAACTATAATGTCACCACAACTATAATGTCACCACAACTATAATGTAACCACAACTATAATGTAACCACAACTATAATGTAACCACAACTATAATGTAACCACAACTATAATGTAACCACAACTATAATGTAACCACAACTATAATGTAACCACAACTATAATGTAACCACAACTATAATGTAACCACAACTATAATGTAACCACAACTATAACGTAACCACAACTATAACGTAACCACAACTATAACGTAACCACAACTATAACGTAACCACAACTATAACGTAACCACAACTACAACGTAACCACAACTACAACGTAAGCACAACTACAACGTAACCACAACTACAACGTAACCACAACTATAACGTAACCACAACTATAACGTAACCACAACTATAACGTAACCACAACTATAACGTAACCACAACTATAATGTAAGCACAACTATAATGTAAGCACAACTATAATGTCACCACAACTATAATGTAACCACAACTATAATGTAACCACAACTATAATGTCACCACTACTATAATGTAACCACAACTATAATGTAACCACAACTATAATGTCACCACAACTATAATGTCACCACAACTATAATGTCACCACAACTATAATGTCACCACAACTATAATGTCACCACAACTATAATGTCACCACAACTATAATGTCACCACAACTATAATGTAACCACAACTATAATGTAACCACAACTATAATTTAACCACAACTATAATGTCACCACAACTATAATGTCACCACAACTATAATGTCACCACAACTATAATGTCACCACAACTATAATGTCACCACAACTATAATGTCACCACAACTATAATGTCACCACAACTATAATGTCACCACAACTATAATGTCACCACAACTATAATGTCACCACAACTATAATGTCACCACAACTATAATGTCACCACAACTATAATGTCACCACAACTATAATGTCACCACAACTAGAATGTCACCACAACTATAATGTAACCACAACTATAATGTAACCACAACTATAATGTAACCACAACTATAATGTAACCACAACTATAATGTAACCACAACTATAATGTAACCACAACTATAATGTAAGCCACAACTATAATGTAACCACAACTATAATGTAACCACAACTATATGTAACCACAACTAGTAATGTAACCACAACTATAATGGTAGGGACCACAACTAGAAGGTAACCACAACTATAAGTAACCACAACTATAATTGTAACCACAAACTAATAAGGTAACCACAACCTATAATGTAACCACAACTATAATGTAAAGCGAACAACTTATATGTAAGCACAACTATAATGTAGCACAACTATAATGGTAACCACAACTATATGTAACCACAACTATAATGTAACCACAACGATAATGTAACCACAACTATAATGTAACCACAACTATAAGGTAACCACAACATTAATGTAAGCCACAACTATAAGGTAAGCCACAACTATAAGGTAACCACAACTATAAATGTAACCACAAGCTATAATTTAACCACAACTATAATGTAACCACAACTATAATGTAACCACAACTATATTGTAACCACAACTATAATGTAACCACAACTATAATGTAACCACAACTATAATGTAACCACAACTATAATGTAACCACAACTATAATTTAACCACAACTATAATGTAACCACAACTATAATGTAACCACAACTATAATGTAACCACAACTATAATGTAACCACAACTATAATGTAACCACAACTATAATGTAACCACAACTATAATGTAACCACAACTATAATGTAACCACAACTATAATGTAACCACAACTATAATTTACCACAACTATAATGTAACCACAACTATAATGTAACCACAACTATAATGTACCACAACTATAATGTAACCACAACTATAATGTAACCACAACTATAATGTAACCACAACTATAATGTAAGCCACAACTATAATGTAACCACAACTATAATGTAACCACAACTATAATGTAAGCCACAACTATAATGTAACCACAACTATAATGTAACCACAACTATAATGTAACCACAACTATAATGTAACCACAACTATAATGTAACCACAACTATAATGTAACCACAACTATATTGTAACCTCAACTATAATGTAACCACAACTATAATGTAACCACAACTATATTAACCAAACTATAATGTAACCACAACTATAATGTAACCACAACTATAATGTAACCACAACTATAATTTAACCACAACTATAATGTAACCACAACTATAATGTAAGCACAACTATAATGTAACCACAACTATAATGTAACCACAACTATAATGTAACCACAACTATAATGTAACCACAACTATAATGTAACCACAACTATAATGTAACCACAACTATAATGTAACCACAACTATAATGTAACCACAACTATAATGTAACCACAACTATAATGTAACCACAACTATAATGTAAGCACAACTATAATGTAAGCACAACTATAATGTAAGCACAACTATAATGTAACCACAACTATAATGTAACCACAACTATAATGTAACCACAACTATAATGTAACCACAACTATAATGTAACCACAACTATAATGTAACCACAACTATAATGTAACCACAACAGTAATTCCCACCAGCCACGCGGCCGTCTGGGAGTGCCTCTCAGCAGCAGCAGCAGGGCCGAGCTGTGGGCCAGGCGCCTCCTCTGTCTCCTCCCACCGCCGCCGCCGCCACTGCTGATGTGGACACACCGCGCGAGGTTCTCACCTTCAGGCTGAGTCGACGTAGAGGAGGCCCAGCGAGCCGCCGCTTCAGAAGTTTTCGCTCGCCACTGACGGTGCCGTGAGCGGGAATCCAAACCAGCCGCTCGCCACCCACAATCCACTGCGCGCGCCGCCTCCACTCGGCCCCGACCCCAGCAGAAGTGGCAGCGGGGGGAGGGGGGTGGGGCATGGGGGGTGAGGGGGGAGGGGCATGGGGGGGGAGGGGGTGGGGCATGGGGGGTTAGGGGGGAGGGGCATGGGGGGTGAGGGGGGTGGGGCATGGGGGGTGAGGGGGGTGGGGCATGGGGGGTTAGGGGGGAGGGGCATGGGGGGTGAGGGGGTTCAAGTTCAAGTTCATTTATTAGGTATAGCCCTGTGAGCCATTCAGCTCTTGAATCGGGTGCAACCGCAACAAACAAAAAACAAAAACATGAACAAAAAAACATCTTAAAGTGAATATGTGACTAAGTGCAAACAGAAAATCCAAGAAAAGACAGCAAAAATATTGCAGAAAAAACACCGTACACCAACGCTGTGTGCAAAAATGCCAGTGGGATGCAAGTCAAACAACAACAACAACCACAAGACAACTTAGATTAAGGCCATCAGTCTAACTCTGTACTACAACAACACAAACATGGCTAAACCAATACACTTTTCGAAATCACCAAAATAAAGCCATGAAGGCAATGAAAAAGCAATCATAGGAACTGACGGAATTTTCACAATAAATGGCATAAACAACGTGTACTACCAAAACCCTGCAGCCATAGCTGGCTGCATGAGTCACTCCACAACAGCAGGAGCATCAATCGGAGTATTGTAATTTTTCAATGCACCTTTAAGATCAGCACACTAAATCAAAACACAGGTCATACTTTGTAGCGATCATCCGGAGCGAAACATTTTATTTTAGGTCACTGAATAGCACTGGCAGCTAGGGGTGTACAACTCCTCTAAAGCAGTTTTGAGTGAAGATCTCATAGGTAGTGACTCAAGTTTCAATTTATTTGCAACAGCATTCCAGACCCTGGGGGCATCAATAGCAAAGGCCCTTCCTCCAGTATATGTACGGCAATAGGGAATATTAAGCTGGTAAATGAGTGTAGACCTTAGGTCAAATTTGTTCTTTGAAACAGAGACGAGATCCAGCAGGTAATCTGCAGATTTTTTTGCAAGTACATCATGAATAAATAAGATCTGGTGCACAAGCCGTCGAACATTCAGAGATGTTAAGTTTGACCCAATGTAGAGATCACAGTGGTGAGTCCTATATGGGCAGTTCAATGCAAATCTTAAGGCCGAGTGATACATTGAGTCAAGCTTCTTCAGTACAGTACTTGGGGCTGATTTATACACAATGTCACAGTAATCAAGTAGAGGCAGTACGGTAGCTTTAATCAATTCCAAACGGAACATAGGAGGGAAGCAGTGCTTGTGTCGATATAGAAAACCAATTTTAATTTTTGTCTTTTTCCCAATATAATCAATGTGATCTTCAAAATTCAGTTTTGAATCCAGGATGACCCCAAGATACTTATAGATCTTGACTTGCTCTATTTGATCATTATTTAAGGTATGTAATTGGGGAAAAATAACTTCCCGCTTTAGTCCTGGTGAGAAGCATAGCACCTTGGTTTTGGCAGGATTTAGGACTAGTTTAAGAGCAACTAGCTGATGTTGTAGTTTGTTGAAATCACTCTGGAGCTTAGCAATCACGTCATCCGGAGAGCGGCCAGCAGTAATTAGTACCGTGTCATCTGCAAAAAGATTTACCCTGGAATAATCCAGTTCAGTGCCCAAGTCATTTACATAAAGAGAGAACAAGAGGGGGCCGAGAATGGAACCCTGTGGAACCCCTTTTGTTATCTTAACACTGTTTGACCTCCAACCATCTGTGAATACAGTTTGGGTGCGAGAAAAGAGGTAATTTTTTAACCATTTTACTGTGTTTTCGGAAAAACCGAGGCAACTTATTTTACTAAGCAGGATGTTGTGGTCTACTGTATCAAAAGCTTTGGACAAGTCAAGAAAAAGACAGGCGCAGTACTGCTTATTATCAAGGCTACTGTAAATGTGATTCAGAGAGTCTAATGCAGCAGATGTGGTGCTGTATTTTTTTCGGAACCCAGATTGTTTTAGATGTAATAGATTGTTGGCGGACAGGAAACTGCTAATTTGGTAGGTCAATAATTTTTCAAAAATTTTCATCAACGGGGACAAAATTGAGATAGGTCGGTAGTTATTTGGATCATCTTTAGGGCCCCCTTTGTGAAGTGGACGAACATAGGAATGTTTCCATTCTAGAGGAACTGATGCTTCTTTGATGGACAGGTTGAAAATATGGGCTATAGGTTTGTATATTAGGTGACCAACAGTTAGTAGAGCAAAGACGGGAATACTATCTGCTCCGGTAGAGGAGGACCCTTTGAGGTAGGACAGTTGTTTCAGAACATTACTTTCGTGGATTGGCTGAAAACTAAATTCGCTTAATGTTTGGACAGGAGTGTAGGAATTTGCATGAGCAGGGGTGACTCCCAATACATTATCAAATAGGGTACCAGCTTCAGAAAAATGAAGGTTAAAATTGTCAACTATTTTTTGGGGATCTGAAAAATATTCCCCATTTCGGTTAAGCTGAACGGGCAGATGATCTGTTATGGATGCCTTTTCGATACATTTGATTGTTTTCCAGAAAATCCTGGCATTTCCATGAGATTCAAGGAGAGTGGAAGAGAAGTAGTTATTTTTTGCATGCCGTATTTTTTTGACGCATCTATTCCTTAAAATCCTGTATTCTAGCCAGTCATTGACCAAATTACTTTTCTGAGCACATGCCCAAGCCTTGTCCCTAGTTTTCATGAGCTTTGTAATCACAGGATCAAACCATGGTGGACGGTTGCCTTTAGTTTTAAATTTAACCAACGGAGCATGTTTGTTAAGAATTTGGAGAAACGTGTACCTGAAGGTCTCCCAAGCCGTAGTCAGGTTTGGAATATCACAGACCTTGTCAATATCCGAGTGAAGCACATCATTAGTAAATGCCTGAGTGCTGAAGTGTCTCATGGAGTGCTTCTCAACCAATTTAGGGGGGGCTTTGGGTCTGGCTGATGATCTCACCCCAAAAATGAAGGAGTGATCACTAAGGTTATTACCTAGAACACCAGTCAGTGCGAAATTGTGAGGGGCATTTGTCAATAGGACGTCAAGCAGAGATGACTGTCCCGGATTTTTTAGGTTGGGTCTTGTGGGGACATTTATTAATTGAAACAGGTTAAATTCATCTGCAAAATTTGTGGCCACGGCCGGCGGGTTTAGCCAATTCCAATTTAGATCACCCACTAAAACTATTTCACCTTTAGGGAGGCCCCCAAGAAGCTCTCTCAGTGCAGATGCAGCTTCAACATCCTTCCCACTAGGCGGTCTATAGCAGCACACTACCAATATGTGTTGATTATTAGGGAGAGTTATTCTGAGAGCCAGACCTTCAAAGCAACATTTTTTAAACAAGGAGTGAGCTGGTGAACATGCAATAGTATTACGAACATAGATGGCAATTCCACCTCCTTTAGATCCTCGGTCAAGCCGGAAAAGATTGTAGTTGTCAATCGTAATCTGCAAGTCATTGACGGCAGGAGTGAGAAATGTTTCTGTTAGGCAAAATATGTCCGGGTCAAGATTTGCTACTTCTAGTTTTAGTTGACTTAATTTAATCAAAAGCCCTCTGATGTTGACATGTAGAACACCAACACCTTTTCTGCCAGAAAAATCTACAGAATTATATGAGTTGTTTACATTTGGTCCAGGATGAAGCTCAATACCACCCAGAAATAAGAAAAGTAGAATTAATAGTTTGCACAGGTATTTTCTGTGAAAGGATGAAGAGCGACGAACCTTGGACGAATAGCAGCAGCTCGCAGATGGTGTTATTTTTAAGAGCAGAATGAAGTTTGGAAGGAGTGCTGGTGAAGTAATGGGACAAAGATAGGGTTTAAAAGGATATAATGATGGAGTGTAGAAGTGTCTATAAGTTGTTTCATTAGCAGGTGTAGTTGCAAATTTAGCAATAAGTATTGACGCGAAGTAACGCGGGTAGCCATTTGTAGAGTTGAGTGTGGCACTAGATATGGCCGGGAGGGACAGTAGTAAGATACACAGCAGGTGAATTGACATCTTTAAAACACTAAATTTAAACACACACACAGCTCACTCACACGCAGCTCACCCTCACCCACTTTCACGCACAGCCCACACCAATGCAGCACAACGCACACGTGGCCGCACACGCCGCCGCCATCTTGCTGCTGTTGTTGTTGCAGCTGCTGTTGTTGTTGCAGCTGCTGTTGTTGCTGCAGCTGCTGCTGCTGTTGTTGTTGCAGCTGCTGCTGTTGCTGCTGCAGCTGCTGCTGCTGTTGTTGCTGCAGCTGCTGTTGTTGCTGCAGCTGCTGCTGTTGTTGCTGCAGCTGCTGTTGTTGCTGCAGCTGCTGCTGTTGTTGCTGCAGCTGCTGCTGTTGTTGCTGCTGCTGTTGCTGCAGCTGCTGCTGTTGTTGCTGCAGCTGCTGCTGTTGCTGCAGCTGCTGTTGTTGTTGCTGCAGCTGCTGCTGTTGTTGCTGCAGCTGCTGTTGTTGCTGCAGCTGCTGCTGTTGTTGCTGCAGCTGCTGCTGTTGCTGCTGTTGTTGCTGCAGCTGCTGCTGTTGTTGCTGCAGCTGCTGCTGCAGCTGCTGCTGCTGCAGCTGCTGCTGCAGCTGCTGCAGCTGTTGCTGCAGCTGCTGCTGTTGTTGCTGCAGCTGCTGCTGTTGCTGCAGCTGCTGCTGTTGCTGCAGCTGCTGTTGTTGCTGCAGCTGCTGCTGTTGTTGCTGCAGCTGCAGCTGCTGCTGCTGCAGCTGCTGCTGTTGTTACTGCTGCCGCTGCTGTTGTTGCTGCAGCTGCTGTTGTTGCTGCAGCTGCTGCTGTTGCTGCAGCTGCTGCTGTTGCTGCTGCAGCTGCTGCTGTTGCTGCAGCTGCTGCTGCTGTTGCTGCTGCTGTTGTTGCTGCAGCTGCTGTTGTTTCTGCAGCTGCTGCTGTTGTTGCTGCAGCTGCTGCTGCTGCTGTTGCTGCTGCAGCTGCTGCTGTTGTTGCTGCAGCTGCTGCTGTTGTTGCTGCAGCTGCTGTTGTTGCTGCAGCTGCTGTTGTTGCTGCAGCTGCTGCTGCTGTTGTTGCAGCTGCTGTTGTTGTTGTTGTAGCTGCTGCTGTTGTTGCTGCTGCAGCAGCTGCTGTTGTTGCTGCAGCTGCTGCTGCTGTTGTTGCAGCTGCTGTTGTTGCTGCAGATGCTGCTGCTGTTGCTGCTGCAGCTGCTGTTGCTGCTGCTGCAGCTGCTGCTGCTGCTGCAGCTGCTGTTGCTGCTGCTGCTGCAGCTGCAGCTGCTGTTGCAGCTGCTGCAGCTGCTGCTGTTGCTGCTGCAGCTGCTGCTGTTGCTGCAGCTGCTGTTGTTGTTGTTGTAGCTGCTGTTGTTGTTGTTGTAGCTGCTGTTGTTGTAGCTGCTGTAGCAGCTGCAGCCGACCCAACTGCAGTTGCAGGAGTCATACACGAAGCAGCCGCAGCTGTGTGTACTACAGCAGAGCAGCAGCGGCCGTGCGGCCTGGAGGCGCCGAGGCTGAATAGTTGCGTGATGTGGACGTGGAGAGACGAGATGTTTGGCCCATCAGCTTCATTGTTCTGCTTCCATTAGTGGGGCATGGGGGGGGAGGGGGTGGGGCATGGGGGGTGAGGGGGGAGGGGCATGGGGGGGGAGGGGGTGGGGCATGGGGGGTTAGGGGGGAGGGGCATGGGGGGTGAGGGGGGTGGGGCATGGGGGGTGAGGGGGGTGGGGCATGGGGGGTTAGGGGGGAGGGGCATGGGGGGTGAGGGGGTGGGGCATGGGGGTGAGGGGGAGGGGCATGGGGGGTGAGGGGGAGGGGCATGGGGGGGTGAGGGGGTGGGGCATGGGGGGTGAAGGGGGTGGGGCATGGGGGGTGAAGGGGGTGGGGCATGGGGGTGAGGGGGAGGGGCATGGGGGGTTAGGGGGGAGGGGCATGGGGGTGAGGGGCATGGGGGGTGAGGGGGGTGGGGGGTGAGGGGCATGGGGGGTGAGGGGGAGGGGCATGGGGGGTGAGGGGCATGGGGGTGAGGGGGAGGGGCATGGGGAGTGAGGGGGGAGGGGCATGGGGGGTGAGGGGGGAGGGGCATAGGGGGTGGGCATGGGGGTGAGGGGTAATGGGGGGTGAGGGGGGAGGGGCATGGGAGGTTCGCGAGGGGGGGAGGGGACATGGAAGGTGGTCGCGAGTGGAGGCAGGGCGGGGCATGGGGGGATGAGCTCATGGCTATGACATCACGGGGGGGGGGCGTGGTTACCTTGTACGGCCCCCGCGTCTCGCGCCACTGGCAGTTTGGCCGTTAGAGATGTCTACGTAGTTTATACTTTAGTTGTTTACGTGGTGGTTTAGTTACTGCAGCTACATACTATTAACATCCCTTTATTAATGCTACCCCTATCCCCTCCTTTTGATGCTGCTAATCCTGAATAATGCACAGGCATAATATGACTTTAAACCCCCCGCCCACCTCCTACGCATTTCACAAGTAGTACTAATCACATACCTGCATTTCCCATAAATATGCTAAATTCCTCTTGATCTGCAAATTATTTTGTCAAGGCGCCCTTCCCCCCTTCCAACCCAGTTTAAATATACGCTCCAAGCGGGATGGTGTTTCACTCCTATTGTGGTGCCACAGCGACGGGGCCGCTCTGCCGAGCCAGGGAGCCGCCCGGCTTCCCCCACCGCACTGCCCCCCATCACCCGCCCCACATAAGCACACACCCGCACGCATCCCCCCCCCCCCCCCCCCCCCATAGAGCTGGAAGGGAAGGTTACCTGATCGACCGGTTTTTATCCGAGAGACCCTTATCGGGATTAATTCTCACGGTTTCCGGCGATCAGGGAATTGGATGACCTCCCCCGTGCTACGTGGTACCGCGGCGCTGCTGCCGGCCTTAATATGGTGTGGTCGCGGCGTGGGGCATTCGGCCACCGCGGTTGAGGCGCATTTCCCCCCACACACACCCCCACGAGTCGACGGGGCAAGCAGGGGAGGCACGAGACAGCATGAATAGCGGGGTCACAGGGGCTGTTGCGCATAGTCATGGGGGGTTGGGATAATTGCGCTTGAGCGCGCAGGCCCCATTGTTAGGAAGGGTAAGGGAGTAATTAGGATGTACGCCGCCAACGTCGCTCACTGATTAGCATATCAACAGCGCCTGGGGACTGCCGTGCGCGGGCTTGGGGTGCACGAGCCCATTGTTCAGCGCAGCATCCCCTTTGGAGGTAGGGAGGATAAATAGAGGAGCGCAGAGGGGAAATCGCTCTCTTACTCCAGCGCCAGGCGACCAGACGCAGCTCGAGCCAGCGACCCGGACGTCCGTGCGACGCACCGAGGCACGCGGTTAACACCGGGATCAGCGGACCGCCGTGGACACTTAACAGTGAGTAAGAAGGTGAATTAGAATCATAGCCGATAAATAGGGAATAGGTGCCGGTTTAGTGGAATAGGCCAGCCTCGTCGACTCACTGATTGAACATTAGTTACCAGGTAATAAATCATTAATCGCGAAGCGTGGTCTCGCGTGATCTTGTCGTGCAGTGTGAGCGTGTGGGAACGCGTGTGGTACTGTGTGTGCGTAAGCTCGCGGCGTGCGTAATAGGCGTACCCCAGGTGCGCGATCATAACGTAAGCGGCCAGCAGACGGCGAGCGCTGCGCAGAGCGGCGCAAGAGGGGTATCGCGTGTGGAGCTGTATGCGTGTGTGCGCGCACGTTCACTACGTGTATGATACAGGTGCGCGATCGTAACGCGAGTGGTCAGTGTTGAGTGAGTGCCGTGCAGAGCTGTGTGTGTGGGTGTGCGCGTACGTAATTAACCATGCCTGCTACGCGGACCCGCGGTGGAGGGGAATCCTCGGGCGACGGCTCCCACACCATGGGTGAGGAACTCAGCAGCGGTTCGCTTAGCAGCAGGGGGGCGATTGATGATGCTAGCCCGGCCGTTAGCATTATCGAGGGAGGGATTTCGGGGGCTAGCGACCCCCACATATTGGTGTCAGAAACGGGACGATCCCCCGCGGCCCCAAGGGAAAGAGGCCCCCCAACCCAGGTTAAAATCAAATGCACATTTACGGGCAAAGGAATTCCATCATGGAAATCGTTTGCCCGCAGCATCAGGGGGGCTAAAAAGGTTAATGGGTGGTCGGATGAGGAGGCGTTGCAGCAGTTAGAGATACATTTAGATGGGCGAGCAGCTGACTTTGTGGAAGCTTTGCCCGCAAGCACACAAACTCAGTGGGAAAAATTAATGTGCGAACTCGAACGGCGCTTCGGCACCTATGACGAGGAGGAGGCGCAGGCGGCCTTAGAGGCACGCCGCCGTCAGCCCGGCGAGGATCTGCGAGATTACGCCGAGGACGTACGCATGTTGACCCAGCTCGCGTACCCGGAGCACGAGGCGAAAGTAATTGAGAGCCTCGCTGCCGGGAAGGTCCAGCGATATTTGGCACGCACCCCGTGGTGGCAGCCAAATATAGACGGTGCACGCCTCTCCTTTAACACACTTGTCGAGCGCGCGCGCAAATGCGAGAAGCTCTCGGGTGAGCGCGCGCAGCCTCGAGGGAGGGGACGAGAGTGCGCCGTAGCGAGCCTACTCTCGGACGAGGAGGAGGAGCTCGCCATCGCAGGAAGGGGACGGGCAAGGGAGCCCCAGAGACCCAGCGAGAAAACCCCGGGGTGGGTAGCTGGGTTACAGGCCGGTATGGGAGATATGATAAACCAAGTAGGTGAGAGGGTAACCCAGGTACGCGAGGAAGCAAATAAAAATATGAAGACCCTCCAGTCTGAGATGGGTGAACTACGTTCCACGGTAGGGGGGCTAGCCGGGAGGGTGTCCCAATTAGAGTCCGATTTGGGACAACTGCGTACTGGGGGAGGGAGAGGGAGTGGGCAGGGGGCCCACTACGGAGCCGCCCCCCCTCCTCGGGCATGTTATATGTGCGATCGCCGAGGGCATTTAGTGAGAGACTGTCCTGAAATCACCCGAGCTAGGCAGATGCGGGGGTTAAACTCCAACGCCCCCTAGAAAGCGGACCAACTAGGGGTGCAATCGACGCGGTCCCGATACAAATAGACGATAATGAGAATAATGGCGAGCGAGTGATCTCCACACAGGTTCCAGCAACAACGCCCACGGAAACGGTGACTCCCGGCGACTGGCTACGGGAGCTGGTGGCAGGGATCACGGGGGCCACGTCGCTGGTGGAAGGGGAGGTTAACGGAGTGCGTACCCGAATCCTGCTGGACACGGGGGCGGTGGCCTCGCTCGTGAGCGCAGCGCACTGCAGCGCGATCGGGGTCGACGTGCGTCACCTGCAGGCCCCGGACCGCGCGCTGCACACTGCGAGCGGAGCCGGAATGGGGCTGCTGGGGAGAGCCACCCTAGAGGTCCGCATAGGCAGCCAGGTGTGCACGCAGGAGTTCTACGTGTCGAGTGCGTTGTGTCCCGAGTGTATCGCAGGCACCGACCTCCTAGAACGGTTGGGACTCAACGTGCAACCCCGCCAGCGATGCGCCACCATGGAGAGCAACGGCGAGCGGATACCGTTCCTGGGACGAGAACCAACTCGCCGCCGCTTTGCACCTGTGGCCGCTATCCTGGCGACGGCAGTCACCATCGGCCCGCTCACCGAGATGCTGGTGCCGGTGGCAACATCCCCCACCGACCCCGCGCTCCGACCATCAGGGGAGGTAATGCTAACTCCTCACCCGGAGTTGGCAAAACGGTATGGGGTTGTGGGATCCGCCACGTTGGTAAACGCAGATGGGGACCGATTGTTTATGCGGATGTTTAACCCCCACAATACCCCAGCGATACTGCGACGGCGCACCCCGATAGCCACAGTACACCCCCTGCACGCACGCCACTCTAACGACTCGGTGTTCGCACTCTGGGCTGAGGACCCCGGTCGTCCTGAGGGTGAGCAGGACCTGGCCTGGCGAGTCGGCCCGACTCCCCGAGCCGAGGTCGTTCCCCTGCTCGACGCGTTACATGTACCATGGGCGGACTTACCTAAGGGAGAGGCCGATCGGCTGCGCGAGTTACTGCGGGAGTATGCCGACGTGTTCAGCGAACACGACTCGGACGTGGGTCGGACCGACCTTGTTAAGCACCAAATTGACACCGGTGCAGCCCGACCCATCAAACTCCCTGCGTACCGAGTGGGCGCACCCGAACGCACCCAGATCAAGGAGGCGGTTGGGGACATGCTTCGCGATAACATAATTCAGCCCTCGGCGAGCCCCTGGTCAGCCCCAGTGGTACTAGTAACGAAAAAGGATGGGTCAACCCGGTTCTGCGTCGATTACCGTAAACTAAATGCAGTCACGCTCGGCGATGCCTTCCCCATACCCCGCATCGACGACACCTTCGACAGTCTCGCAGGAGCGCGGTATTTTTCCACCCTCGATCTGGCGTCCGGTTACTGGCAGGTGGAGATGACGGAGGAGGATCGGCCAAAAACAGCATTTACCACCCCGATGGGCCTGTTTGAGTTTCGAGTGTTGCCGTTCGGACTCACTAACGCGCCCGCGACGTTCCAGCGGTTGATGGAGTTGGTGATGCGGGGTTTGCAATGGGAACAGTGCCTGATTTACTTGGACGATGTGATAGTGTTCAGTAGATCTTTGTCTGAGCATTGGTCCAGGCTTCGAGAGGTGTTCCAGCGACTGCGAGCGGCACATCTCAAGCTCAAGCCACGTAAGTGTTACATCGCACAACGCGAGGTGGGGTACCTCGGGCATCGCGTCAGCGAGGCAGGCGTGCGCACCGATCCGGAGAAGGTACGCGCCGTAGTGGAGTGGCCACGGCCAAGGAATCTGACGGAGATCAGATCATTTTTGGGGCTCGCCACCTATTATCGTCGATTTGTAAAGGGATTCAGCGAGATTGCACGCCCCCTCACCCAACTCACCTCCCCTAAGCACCCCTATCAGTGGACGGGGGCCTGCCAGACGGCCTTCACCACTCTCAAAGACCACCTCACCCACGCCCCCACCCTCGCTTTCCCCGATTTTACCACCGATTTTATTTTGGACACCGACGCCTGCAGCAGCGGGCTGGGCGCGGTGTTGTCACAGGTACAGGATGGGACGGAACGAGTCATCGCGTACGCCAGCCGGACCTTGAGTGGGGCCGAGCTGAACTATTGCGTGACCCGCCAAGAGTTGTACGCCGTGATTTTCGCATGCAAACAGTTCCGGCCGTATTTGTACGGCAGGAGATGTCGCGTACGCACTGACCATTATGCTCTGCAGTTTCTTCTTACATTCAAGGAGCCGCGGGGGCAGATGGCCCGGTGGTTGGCGCAGTTGCAGGAGTACAACCTGCAAATCGAGTATCGGGCTGGCCGGACGCATGCAAACGCGGACGCCTTGTCGAGGCGACCCACGGTGTACGCCGAGACGAGGGCGGAGGAGGCCTGCCCGTGTTTCACGGGGGGACGCTGCCGGCAGGCAACGGACCCCCGAGAGGCCGCGGCCACTGACCCCCCCCCAGCGAGAGAGAGTGCAGTGTGCGCCACGGAAACCCTCACAGGTGACACTGAGGATCCCGTCGACCGCCCGGCAAGCGCGGGACCCGCGGCTCGGGACCCGATTGGACGGATCCAGGAGGACGTCGGCTGCGCCTTCCCGGGCCTAAACGACGAGCAGCTGAGACAGACCCAGCAGCGAGATCCGGATCTGGCGGCAGTGGAGGCGGCACTGCGGGAGGAAAAGAGCGCCCTACCAGGACCCTGGGGCGGTTTGTATGCCCGGTTGTGTGTGCGGAACGGAGTGGTACGGGAGTTAACCGAGGCCGGCCAGCCGGGGTGCATCTGTGTTCGTGCCCAGGTGCGACCCCAGCTGCTACGGCTGGTGCATGACCACCCACTCGGGGGCCACGATGGGGAACGACGTACTCGAGAGACCCTGCGTCGCCAGTATCTCTGGCCCAAATTGGCACAAGACGTGGCGGCCTGGGTACAGGGCTGCCGCGCCTGTCAGCAGTGCGGGCCGAAACCGGCACGATACCAGGTACCCCTAAGGCCGTTCCGCGTCAGCCGCACGAATCAGCTGGTCGGGATCGACCTACAGGGGCCATTCCCGCGATCCCCATCGAGGCAACCGATATATCCTAGTCGCAGTAGAGTATTTCACCCGCTACCCCGTGGCAGTGGCCATCCCTGATAAAACGGCCTTGGTGGTGGCCCGGGCATTTGTGGAACACTACGTACTTAAGCACGGGATCCCAGAACGAGTCCTCACCGACCAGGGTAGCGAGTTCGAGGCCGAGTTGTTCCAGGCACTGTGCCGAGAGTTCGGAATCCAGAAGGACCGAACCACAGCGTACCACCCCCAGGCGAACGGGATGGTGGAGCGCATGAATCAGACTTTATCGGGGAAACTCAAACGTATGGCGGCCGCAAATCAACGGGATTGGGATGAACACCTCCCCTACGCCCTTTTCGCCTACGCCACCACCGTACACACGTCGACGGGACAAACCCCGTTTTTAATGATGTTCGGCCGTGAGTCTCGTTTACCCCGCAGATCTGCTATTCGGCGTCCCTTCCCCCCAGCCGGAGGAGGGAAGCCGCCCCGTGGAACACCTGTTGGAGACCCTACGAGAAGCCCGAGGCCGAGCATACCCGCAAGGGGAAGCCGCGCATCGGCGGCAGGAACAGGGCACCCGACCCCGCATGGAACCCCCCTTGTTCCTGACAGGTGCTAAGGTGTGGCTACACACCCCTCGCGTCGGGGCCGGGCAGGTGGGGAAACTGACGACCTACTGGCGGGGACCCTGGACCGTGGTGCGACAGATCTCCCCCTGGACGGTACTAATTGATGGCGGAGAGAGGGGTCGAGAGACGGTGGTCAATGTCCGCCGCTTAAAACCGTGGAAAGCGGCCCCGGCGAGAGAGAACCCCGTCACCCGAAGGCCCCAAAATCCCGGAGTACCCGCATCCCCCGTGCCCGGGGGCCTCGCGCAGTATATGGGCCCCACGGAGCCCAGGGCTCCGAGGGGCCCCGGGCGGGGCCGGGGGCGACGAGGACGGCGACCCTTAAACCCCACCGCTTCTGAGTTTGTTCCCCAGCCCGCAGGTGCCAGAGGCCGAGGGGAGCCGTTGGAATGGAGGAGGAGACCACCGCCGGAGCCCCAGGAGACGGAGCCGCCACCCCCGAGGCCAGCCACAAGGGCCGGGCGAATCCCGCGGACCCCGCGGCGATACCTCGTGGGGGCAACCCAGGCGAGGTGCTCAAGTCAACCCGGGACGGGGACTGGCACCCCGGGGGGCTATGTGGTGCCACAGCGACGGGGCCGCTCTGCCGAGCCAGGGAGCCGCCCGGCTTCCCCCACCGCACTGCCCCCCATCACCCGCCCCACATAAGCACACACCCGCACGCATCCCCCCCCCCCCCCCATAGAGCTGGAAGGGAAGGTTACCTGATCGACCGGTTTTTATCCGAGAGACCCTTATCGGGATTAATTCTCACGGTTTCCGGCGATCAGGGAATTGGATGACCTCCCCCGTGCTACGTGGTACCGCGGCGCTGCTGCCGGCCTTAATATGGTGTGGTCGCGGCGTGGGGCATTCGGCCACCGCGGTTGAGGCGCATTTCCCCCCACACACACCCCCACGAGTCGACGGGGCAAGCAGGGGAGGCACGAGACAGCATGAATAGCGGGGTCACAGGGGCTGTTGCGCATAGTCATGGGGGGTTGGGATAATTGCGCTTGAGCGCACAGGCCCCATTGTTAGGAAGGGTAAGGGAGTAATTAGGATGTACGCCGCCAACGTCGCTCACTGATTAGCATATCAACAGCGCCTGGGGACTGCCGTGCGCGGGCTTGGGGTGCACGAGCCCATTGTTCAGCGCAGCATCCCCTTTGGAGGTAGGGAGGATAAATAGAGGAGCGCAGAGGGGAAATCGCTCTCTTACTCCAGCGCCAGGCGACCAGACGCAGCTCGAGCCAGCGACCCGGACGTCCGTGCGACGCACCGAGGCACGCGGTTAACACCGGGATCAGCGGACCGCCGTGGACACTTAACAGTGAGTAAGAAGGTGAATTAGAATCATAGCCGATAAATAGGGAATAGGTGCCGGTTTAGTGGAATAGGCCAGCCTCGTCGACTCACTGATTGAACATTAGTTACCAGGTAATAAATCATTAATAGCGAAGCGTGGTCTCGCGTGATCTTGTCGTGCAGTGTGAGCGTGTGGGAACGCGTGTGGTACTGTGTGTGCGTAAGCTCGCGGCGTGCGTAATAGGCGTACCCCAGGTGCGCGATCATAACGTAAGCGGCCAGCAGACGGCGAGCGCTGCGCAGAGCGGCGCAAGAGGGGTATCGCGTGTGGAGCTGTATGCGTGTGTGCGCGCACGTTCACTACGTGTATGATACAGGTGCGCGATCGTAACGCGAGTGGTCAGTGTTGAGTGAGTGCCGTGCAGAGCTGTGTGTGTGGGTGTGCGCGTACGTAATTAACCATGCCTGCTACGCGGACCCGCGGTGGAGGGGAATCCTCGGGCGACGGCTCCCACACCATGGGTGAGGAACTCAGCAGCGGTTCGCTTAGCAGCAGGGGGGCGATTGATGATGCTAGCCCGGCCGTTAGCATTATCGAGGGAGGGATTTCGGGGGCTAGCGACCCCCACACTATCCACACACTCACTCATCCACAAACCCACTCACCCCCTCACTCATCCATCCACTCACATACTCACCCAGCCACTCACCCAGTCACATCCAAATCCACTCACCATGCTACCCACTCAATTTCTAACCCACCCACTCGCCCAACCACCCGGCCACTCTCTCAGCAACTCACCCACGAACCACGTAATTATTCACCCACCCACCCATCACTCAACCACCCAATAATTCAACCACCAAAACATTCAACCACCCACGAACTCAACCACCGAGCCACTCACACTCACCCACTCAACTACTGAGCCATTCATACACTGAACCACTCACTAAGCCACCCACTCAATCACTAACCCACACTCATGCACCCAGCCACTCACTCAGCGACTCACCTACGATGCATCAACCCATCCACTCACTCATCCACCCACGCACCCACTCACGCACGCACCCACTCATCCACACAATAAACGAATATTTAATTGTTTTTCATTTTACTGTAGAGGCTCACTGACCTGGCCCAGCTTCGGCTCAGGTCCGACCCTCAGCCACACGAGCCTGGCCCTCACAAGGACATAGACCTCACTGCTCTGAGGTCGCCCCTGGCTTGCCCTGCTCGGCTCTTATAAGAGCAGCGAGTCAGGGTAGTCCCAGGGCTAGGTAGCTGGTCTTCAGTCGTCACTGGCTCTTCTGCTCCAACGACTGCCTCGAGCTCTCTCACGCACCGCCTTATATAGCCAACTGCCCCCCGAGGGGCGGGGCTGTATGCGGACGTTGATGTAGACACCCCACGCACGGACCGTGATGTAGACACCGCAACGTAATGGCTTGCTACACCCCGGTACGTAACACCTCTACATCTCGATTTAAAGCTTTCGTGACTGCAGGGATTCATCTTCTTGGTTCTTTCGGTAAAGTCACGTAGAAGGGAAGTAATAAAATAATAAAAAAATAAAACATAATAAAATAATTCTCACGACGTTTCGGCCACAACGCAAGCAGCCGTCCTCAGGTGAAAACCAGGTCTGTCGAGGCGACAGCGTCTGAATGAAACACCACACGAGCTTGGAGCATATATATATACGCTGGGCGCCTTGACAAAGGAATTTGCATATCAAGAGGAATTTAGCATTTCCATGGGAAATGCAGGAATGTGATTAGTACTACATATGCCTGTGCATTATGCAGGATTAGCAGTATCAAAGGGAGAGGATATGGGAAATGCAGGTATGTGAATAGTACTAATTCAGCATCAAAGGGAGGGGATAGGGGTAGCATTAATAAAGGGAAGGAGTGTTAACAGTATGTAGCTGCAACAACTAAAACCAACACGTAAACAACTAAAGTATAAACCACATAGTATCATCAGTATACTTACTACACTCTACAATAAGCTGAGTTACTAACAGTAAGTAATACATTACAATTCTACGTCGTAAAAATTATATAATATGCTTCCATCTAAACTTTATTCTCTTACATCACACGAGTCTACACCGTACTATATACTGCCATAGACAAACCCAAAATTAAATTATATACTGTCTCTGTGTTTGTATATGTGGATCGCCTCATGAACGACAATTTCAACCGAGAAGATGGATTCGGGCTTAGCAATCATTGGAAGGACGTAATAAACCATTTCGGATCTTAACTGATTGTGTTCACGTTTACGGTGACTTTCAGCGGCTGCTGCTTCAGCTGAGTGCTGCAGCAGCCCCCCCCCCCACCCCCGGACCCCTCCCCCACCCTCCACTTCTCACCCTGACGCCACACAACCCGTGGGTAGGCGATGCCCTCTGGTGGACAAGGCGCGGTACAGGCGGCAGCACGAGACGCCAGCAGCGTTGCGCTGCCAGGGTTACTCTCCCGAACACCTCCGTACACTTACACACACACTTACACACACCTATACACACTTACACACACCTACACACACACCTCTATACACTTACACATACACACACACCTCTACACACTTACACACCCCTACACACACCTCTATACACTTACACACACATACACACACCTCTATACACTTACACACACCTCTATACACTTACACACACATACACACACACCTATATACACTTACACAAACCTACAAACACACCTTTACACACCTACACACACACCTCTATACACTTACACAAACCTACACACACCTCTATACACTTACACACACATACACACACATCTATACACTTACACACACTTACACACACACCTATACAACAACAACCGCCATTCGCCACTAAGTGGCAGTGACGTCACCACGACGCTTGTGCCAGGCCATGTGCACCTTGAGGCCACGTGAAGTGTCGAACGCCCGCTGGCAGGAGGTCACGGGGCAGACCCAGATGCCACGGGTCGACTGACTGAGATGACCGAGATGACTGGCTGATGCACCACCTGTGCCCCCTACTGTACCAACTTGCTGTGCTTTAGCCACCCGGCGCTCCGCTCGTTGTTGTGAGCGTCGCTCCTCCATCCCTCCGTTGTTGTTGGAGGGCGACTGCTTCCAACTGCCCAGTAGCGTCCTTCACGAGCCTCCTACACAGAGGCCGATCTTGACACCGCTGGTACCAGTCATCGGCAAGTCCACTCAGCTCCACGTCCTCCTGTAACACATCGCTCCATCTCTTCTCTAACCCGTGCCGCGCCCGTTTAGCCCCCTCGATCCGGCCGAAAAAAAGCTGTTTAGGAATGCGATGGCTGGGCATGCGGGCTACATGACCCAGCCACCGCAGCCTTGCCTGCCGGAGGAGCTCATCGATGGGACTTTGTCCAGATCTTTCAAGGATTTGTGAACTCCTCATACAATCCAGCCTGGTTAAACCCAGGATGGATCGTAGGCAGGCCAGCCTAAATGTTTCCAACCGACGAAGATGCTCCATTAGGAGGGTCCACGTTTCGCAAGCATAGCGAAGGGAGAGAATGACTGTGGCCGAGAAGACCTGAAGCTTTGTGCGGAGCGACAGACCGGGTAGCTTACACTCAGCGTTACACAACCGATGAAAAGATATTGCAGCTCGACTGATTTGGAGTGAGACCTCTGCTGTTAAACTGGAGCCGGTCATAAACACACTGCCCAGGTATGGGAAACTCTCCACTCTCTCCACTACTGCCCCATCACCGATTGGGAGTTGTGGGGGTGGAGTGCCCGATGGTACAAAATACCCAGACAGTTGCTTAGTTTTGGTGGGGCTGATGGTAAGGCCCCACCTCTTAGTGGCACGCTCCAGTCTCAGCAGCAGCGTCTCCATCTCCTCCTCTGAATGAGCAGCTATTACCAAATCATCGGCATACATAACGTGGTTGACCAATAGGGAGCCATCCCTTGATCGCACCCGGGCATCGATCAGCCTCCCATTATATCTGTACCAAATGGAAATTCCCCCGGCACAGCTATTGAAGACTTCACAAACTACGTGATCAAAATAGATGTTAAATAATGTGGGAGCCAGAGGACATCCCTATCGCACCACAAGGTGTACAGGGAAAGGCTCTGATTCCCGGCCACGTAGTTTTACCCAGGCCCGCTCACCATCATGAAGGTCCTTAATGATCGTGAGCAGAGGGTCAGGGACTCGTAAAGCACGAAGAATAACCCAGAGCCCAGGCTTTGACCAGGTCAATAAAGCAGAGACGTAGGTCTTGTTGGAATTCCCTACACCTCTGATGTAGCAGACGGACAGAAAATATGGCATCCGTGCAGGACCGCCTTTCCCTGAAACCGCATTGGGGCTCCGCAAGCCTCTCCTCAGCGTGCCTAGCAAGGCGATGTTGAATAATCCTTGCCAGGACCTTTCCCGGCACACTGAGGAGTGATATGTCCCTGGAGTTGTTACAGTCTGTGTTGTCCCCCTTCTTAAAGAGGGGGACCACCAGGGCATCCTTCCAATCCTGCGGAACCCGTCCAGTGGTCCAAACTGTTGTTATGATGTCATGTCGGGCAGTCTGTGCACAAACGCCACCCTCCCTGAGCATTTCGCTTGGGAGATCATCTCTGCCCGGTGCCTTTCCTAGTCCCAGACTCTGGACACACCTACACACACACCTCTATACACTCACACACACCAACACACACACCTCTAGACACTTACACACACCTACACACCCCTCTATACACGTACACACACCTACACCTACACCTCTATACACTTACACACACCTACACACACACCTCTATACACTCACACACACCTACACACACACCTCTAGACACTTACACACACCTACACACAACAACAACAACAACAACCGCCATTCGCCACTAAGTGGCGGTGACGTCACCACGATGCTTGTGCCAGGCCAAGTGCACCTTGAGGCCACGTGAAGTGTCGAAAGCCCGCTGGCAGGAGGTCACGGGGCAGACCCAGGTGCCACTGGTCGACTGACCGAGATGACCGAGATGACTGGCTGATGCACCACCTGTGCCCCCTACTGTGCCAACTTGCTGTGCTTTAGCCACCCGGCGCTCCGCTCGTTGTTGTGAGCGTCGCTCCTCCGCCCTCCGTTGTTGTTGGAGGGCGACTGCCTCCAACTGCCCAGTAGCGTCCTTCACGAGCCTCCTCCACTGAGGCCGATCTTGACACCGCTGGTACCAGTCATCGGCAAGTCCACTCAGCTCCACGTCCTCCTGTACCACATCACTCCATCTCTTCTCCAGCCCGTGCCGCGCCCGTCTAGCCCCCTCGATCCGGCCGAACAAAAGCTGTTTAGGCATGCGGTGGCTGGGCATGCGGGCTACATGACCCAGCCAACGCAGCCTTGCCTGCCGGAGGAGCTCACTGATGGGACTTTGCCCAGATCTTTCAAGGATTTGTGAGCTCCTCACACAATCCAGCCTGGTTAAACCCAGGATGGATCGTAGGCAGGCCAGCCTAAATGTTTCCAACCGGCGAAGATGCTCCACCAGGGGGGTCCACGTCTCGCAAGCGTAGAGAAGGGAGGGAATGACCGTGGCCGAGAAGACCTGAAGCTTCGTGCGGAGCGACAGACCAGGTAGCTTCCACACAGCGTTACGCAACCGATGAAAAGATATTGCCGCTCGACTGATTCGGAGTGAGACCTCTGCTGATAGACTGGAGCCGGTCATAAGCACACTGCCCAGGTATGGGAAACTCTCCACTCTCTCCACAACTGCCCCATCACCAATTGGGAGTTGTGGGGGTGGAGTGTCCGATGGTACAAAATACCCAGGCAGGTGCTTGGTTTTGGTGGGGCTGATGGTAAGGCCCCACCTCTTAGTGGCACGCTCCAGTCCCAGCAGCAGCGCCTCCAACTCCTCTTCTGAATGAGCAGCTATTACCAAATCATCGGCATACATAACGTGGTTGACCAATAGGGAGCCATCCCTTGATCGCACCCGGGCGTCGATCAGCCTCCCATTATATCTGTACCAAACGGAAATTCCCCCGGTACAGCTATTGAAGGCTTCACGAACTACGCGGTCAAAATAGATGTTAAATAATGTGGGAGCCAGAGGACATCCCTGTCGCACCCCAAGGTGTACAGGGAAAGGCTCCGACTCCCGGCCACGTAGTTTTACCCGGGCCCGCTCACCATCATGAAGGTCCTTAATGATCGTGAGCAGAGGGTCAGGGACTCCGAAAGCACGAAGAACAACCCAGAGTCCAGTCCTACTGATGGTATCATAGGCCTTGACCAGGTCAATAAAGCAGAGATGTAGGTCTTTTTGGAATTCCCTACACCTCTGCTGTAGCAGACGGACAGAAAATATGGCATCTGTGCAGGACCGCCCTTTCCTGAAACCGCATTGGGGCTCCGCAAGCCCTCCTCAGCGTGCCTAGCAAGGCGATGTTGAATAATCCTTGCCAGGACCTTACCCGGCACACTGAGGAGTGAGATGCCCCTGTAGTTGTTACAGTCTGTGCGGTCCCCCTTCTTAAAGAGGGGGACCACCAGGGCATCCTTCCAGTCCTGCGGAACCCGTCCAGTGGTCCAGACTGTTGTTATGATGTCATATAGGGCAGTCTGTGCACAAACGCCACCCTCCCTCAGCATTTCGCTTGGGAGATCATCTCTGCCCGGTGCCTTCCCTGGTCTCAGACTCCGGATCGCCCTCAGTACTTCCTCAACAGCTGGAACCTCAGCCAGCCACTCACAGGGGGTGACCTCTTCCAATATTTGAGGCACCGCAGCCTCAGCAGGGTTATCCCCACTTTGTGCCATGATGTTTTCCTGGCTGAGAGAATTTCCCTCCCCCAGGACCTCACAGAAATGCTCAGCAAATCTGCAAACCTGTTCCTGGGGGTCGGAGATTGGATCACCGTTTTTTCCTCTAATGATGGTAATAGGTGTGGCGCTGCAGGTTACTTTTTTGATGGAGTTAAATAGTGATTTGTGATCACGGGCCACTGAGGCAGACTCCATCTCCTCAGCAACCCGCGACCACCACCCATCCTTACAACGCCTTACGGCTCTCCGAACTTCCGAGCGAAGGCTGCGGTAAACCTCCTCATTCTCTGACGTGGGATGCTGTAGGCGATGAGAGTGGGCCTGTCGCTTTTTCTCAATTAACCTGAACACCTCCTCTGTCAGCCAGGGTTTCTGGGGAGGTCTGGACCGCGTACCCAAAGCAGCCATTGCAGCTGCATGAGTCACAGTCCTAAACCTCGCCCATTTACCCTCGACATCAGGTGGAGTGGGGGACGATGCCAACCCCAGCTGCAAGCGATGATGAAATTCTCGCTTGCAACTTTCATCAGCTAACTGAGACCAGGCCACTTTTGGTTGGAATGGGATCCTGGGTGTACACCCACCACCGGAGTGGAAGAAAGGCAGGCGCATCTTACAGATGACTAGTCGATGGTCAGAGGACAGATCAGCTCCACGGTAGGTCCTGGTGTCAAGGACATGGGTTCGCATCCGCTGGTCCGTCACTATGTAGTCCAGCAGATGTTCTTGCTTGGACCCGGCATGTATCCATGATGTTGTGTGGATGCGCCGATGCCGGAAGAGCGTGTTGGTAATTACAAGCCCATGGGCTGCACAAAAATCTAGCAGCCTCCTACCGTTATTATTGAGCTGATCTGGCCCATGCCTTCCAATCACTCCAGACCAGGTGTCAGCATCATGACCAACTCGGGCATTGAAGTCACCCAACAAGATGACTCTGTCCCGAGTGGCCACTTTAGCCAGCACCTGTGACAGGAGGTCATAGAAAGCGTCTGACTCATCGGCTTTGCTTGCATCCCTCCACGGATGTTCGTCTTCGGTGGGGGCATAAGTAACCACGACCACCACTCCTCGCCTCTGGTTGATGGGAAGGCGAGCCCAAAGTATCCTGGGGCTTACAGCTTCCCACACCTCACCGCCACGCTCCCACGCCCCCTTCATTCTTTTGTTCAGAAGAAGAGCCACACCCTGTTGTTTGGCAGTCTCCTGCCCCGAGTAGAGGACTGTCCACTGTTGTATGTGTTGTGATTATGAAATTTTGATGAAAATAATAAAAATTAATAATTTTCCGAAAAATGCGCAAATCGCATTAATTATGATAGTGTGTGTATTAATACGCATAAATTATGATAATGCGTGTAATTATATGCATAAATTATGATAATCACGGAGATAATCGTAGTAATTTATGCGGAGGCTTGCGATTATGTTAATGTGTGCAGTTATGATAATTTGCTTAGTTTCGTTTATCCAGAGTTATCAATCAGGATAACACGATTATCATAGATTCATTTACCGATTATCCTAGTGTGTGTTATAATATTTTAGGTCTCCATTTTCATATCTCATCACAGGATACAGTTGTCAAGAATAAGACAGTTTTGCATGGACTTGGAAGGAACACTCGATATGCTTCTGGATTACAATTTTATTCTAACAAGCACGTGACATTCTATCATGCAGGTCAAACATGCGTCAATAATTCATGGGCAAGATTATGCAATTAACTAATATGAACGACAAAAACTTATGCAGTTGTGACATTATGCAATTATGCAATATGAATAACGAAAACTCTTATGCATTTGACTAAAATGAATGAATAAACACTTATGCATTTAGCTAAATTGAATAACTAAAAATTCTTATGCATTTGCGATATTATGCATTAACTAATATGAATAACCAAAACTCTTATGCAATTACGAGATTATGCATTTGACTAAAATGAATGAATAAACACTTATGCATTTAACGAACTGAATGACTAAAAACACTTCTATCAATTGTAACCTCTACTTTTCCTACCAGGCATCATTAGTTCGCCCATGTATTGATCACAATCGGCGACTGGTCGAGTTTGAAAACAAGCATGACACACTTCATATGGCGGTAATAAAAAGCACTTATTGTATCCCAGAGGCGAAAGTATATGTCAATAGATTCATCGGCAAGTCTAAAATCCTTTTTAACGGAATGTTTGATACAATGGTGGGTGAGGGCGTGTGGGCGCGAGAGCGAATCTGGCTCTGTTTTAATTAACTCTTCGGCGAGATTCTGGGACAAAGGAAACTGGTTTGACAAGATTTCTCTGTGTTTTCTTGAGTCTGTATGTGGGGAGCGATACGACCTCTGTTGTTTGTGCGAGCGGCAGCTGAGACTTTCTCCGCTGTGAGGTGAGCGGCGGCGCTCGTTCAGAAGACTTTGACTCTTTTTCTCCACGGCGGGATGACGAGTCGGTTTGGGTTGATGCTGGTCGATCTGGGTGTCGCTCGTTGTCGCTCGGTGTCGCACGGTGGCGCACGGTGGCGCACGTTCAGCGCAAAGTGGTGCACGGTGGCGCACGGTGGCGCACGGTGGCGCAAGGTGGCGCAAGTTGGCGCTCGTTCAGCGATCTCCGCCTTTCCTGCGGGTTGTTCGCTGGTCGTCACTCTGACGAGGAGCGATGCTTCGTTCGTGGCAGGGTGGACGTTGGCGTCTTTGTTGGCTTCACTCGCAGCTCTGCGACTCAGGGTAGCGATTCTTCTCAGGTGGTGCAGACCTCGGCTTGTAGCTACGCGTCGCTACTCCGCGACCCTCGTCATTCTCAATGATGAAAACTTCTTGACGATCTGTGGTGGAGCCGAAGATGGGCTCGTGGCCCGGATGATCTCTGGTGGAGCTCGTGGCCCGGACGATCTCTGTGATGGGGGCCAGAGCCCCTGACGATCTGTGATGGAGGCCAGAGCCCCTGTCGATCTGAGTTGTATGGATTTTCCTTCGGTTTATATCGGAAACTTCCACTCGGCTTCCCGAGTTGTTCAAAGGCTGTGTCATAAAACCTTCCTGTGGGCTGAACCATCTGCGTCCGTGTGTGTGTCCGTCCGTGTGTTTCGCGTGCGTGTTTGTCCGTGTTGTGGGGAGACAAAGGCGGTTGTTTCCACGGTGGGAGCACCCGGCGCATGCGCTTATTTATTCGAAGACGTGTTTATTTCCTTTGAGCCATTGCCCCCTTTATGGGTGTCATTTCCTAGCTTGGTGCCTGTGTGTGGAGATCCTCTCGGAAAGACAAAGGCGGCCGTGTTGCTCGCTTCCCATGGGTGTTGTGTTTGGTTAATTTTGAGAGCCTTCTCCGCCCTTGATTCCTCTTCTACTTTAATTCCGTACTTATTATTTGACTTCTTGTGATTATTTAATCTGATATCCCGGCTTATCTTTGTTCAGAATATAATTATCTCTTCCTCCGTGTCTCCTGGTTCTGCAACCCCCCGCCTGCAATTCCCCCCCCTCCCTTGTTCCTCTTGTGTGAATTTAGGGGAGTTTTTTTTTTTATTACCTTATTGCCCCCCCTGTCATGTCCTCTTTCCTTTGAAATGAGGTATGCGCGCATCTGTGGAAGTGTGGGGGCCTCTGTGGAAGTGTGGGGGCGTGTTCGTTCCCACGTGGCCCCGTGTCTATTAAAAAAACAATATTATATATGATGGCAGAATAAGCCTTAAAAAAAAATAATATAAAAAAAAAAATAATATTAAAAAAAAAATAAAAAGGGGGTACATACACAACAGTCCGCCCGTTTGAAAATTATCAGGGGTCGATTTGGCCACTGGCGAATTTTCAAACAAAGTAATGCCCCCTTTTTATGTCATGAATCCCATCAGCCGCCCTTACTCTCGGCGGTTATTTCTTACGACGCGCGTGCACGTATTACCATCTTAACCTGGTTACATCTGAAATAAGCAAAGAAAATAAACAACACGTTAACATCGATATTGCGTTACATCGGTTCTCATACATCATAACTGACGAACATTCATTTTTGTTTTGTTAAATCCTGGGAAACGCTAGGTAGCGGTTTCGAACGCATTTATGCGTTACCTTCCTCATGTTGCCTGGTTTACCACTTATCACTTTGATAATTTGATCACGGTTTTCGGGTTCGTTTTTGTAGTTTCCTCTCTCACTCTCTCGCGTCGTGGGAGTGTGTGGTGAAAAATTGTGCTGCACGTAACCAGAATTCGCGCACACGACCCATTTTGACACTTGGTTCGTGGCATTCGCTCTCTCTGCGATTACATGCACATTTGCCGAGTCAGTGTGTCGACTTAATTCCGTGCCTCGTAATGTTGCCCTCTTTGTTTTACGAGTGTGTTAGATTCCAACACCATTCCTGATATGTCATGAACATTCGTCTCCATTTTAGCACTCCGATCCACATACATTTTGGTTTCCCTTGGATATTTTCCATTCAAAGGCTCACGCCTGCGCTCCTCAGGGCGTGTCTCTGTGTTCTCTCTTTGTCTCTGCTGTCTGCTATCCACCGTCCGATCACACTTCAATTCAGCCCTGTCACTTGCAGCCTGCTCAGGGTTTAACACCTCGGCGGGTGGGGCGCGTGTTGGCCGCTCGCTCGCACTCACTGTGGATGGTTCATCACGTATTTGGACCGCATTCTGTGTTATTCCTCTATTCCCTCTTGGTATAGCCGGTGGAAGAATTGGTCGGAATTGGATCGATTGTGTTTGACCTCCCATCCTGCGATTCTCCTGAATGTTCGCATCCATACCTCCGCGGTCTGTGTAACACCTTCCCGCTAGGTGGTTATCTTGCCATCTCTGTGCGTAATTTGAACCTTGCGTGTGTCGTGGGATGGGGTGTTGATATGGTTCTGCTCTGAACCTCTCCCTCCTGCGATTCTCGTACATTTTTGGCCAAGTATTTCTCCCATTTGGGTGCCACATTTTTCCTGGATTGTTACCTCGCCATCTTTGTGGGTAATTTTGATCTTGTGTGTGTCGTGGCATGGGGTGTTGATATGGTTCTGTTCTGAACCTCTCCCTCCTGCGATTCTCCTGAATGTTCGGCTTTGTGCCGCTCTCATTCTCGTGCCAACCTCTCTCTGGGTTATTTTGCCATGTGTGCGTGCGTTTCTGCTCCGTCCTGCATGGTGGGACTGCTCGGTGATTTTTATTCCTCTCTGAGAGGCTGGGTTCCTCATCCCTCTCCCTGTGTTCTGGATCCGAATTATGATTCTTAGCTCTGTATAACCATGCCATGTACGCCTTGCTCTCTATGCGGCGTAAGGATGCGGTTTCTGGATTCAAAACCATTCTCACCCTTTCTGTAATCTCTGGGCTCAAGGATTCAAAAAACATAATTTTGAACATTTTATCTCCTTCGTGGTATTGATTCACATCGCCTGCGTAATACGCTCTTTTAAATTGGACGAGGTAGTCACGTGGATCTTGGTCCATGCTCTGGGTCATCGATTTTACAGCATAAAACCCCTCAGTGAGTGTCGAATATTCTCCAAACTTCCAAATCACTGCCAGGCTCAGTTGTTTAAAATCATTTCTAACCTTGCGTGGCAGTGACTTTACCCATGGAATGGATTCTTTATGTAAGGTCCGTTTCAACAAACTCGCTTTTTCATCCCGTCTCCTCAGCCCTCTAATCATTGCCTCCTCTTCTACGGTTGCGATATGTGTGTGGATATCCATAGTCTTATTGTGGGGGTCAAAATCGGGAATTCTGACTAGAGCCTTGTCCATCAATTTAAGGGTTTTACTGGTGAATAGGTATTCCGAAAGTTGATCGCCGACAGCGTCATCATAAAACAAGTTATCATCAGGCAATCTGTCACTTTGGTCTGTGCCGTGTCGGGCGTGTTGCCATTTCCCTTCAGTTTTTGCCTCTGCCCTTAGTGGAGCATGTCCTGTCGACTTTATTTTAACATTTTTCCTCCCTCTCTCGAATTGTGAGGGTTTCCCTTTGTCAAGGATTTTTTGTTCGATATCTTTAATTTTTGTGCGATCAATCCCTGGACTCTGTCCACGTACCCAAGAGTGTGATTTAATGTCACTTCCATATTTATTCTGTGGATCCACGTCTGTGAGTTTCGCTGGTGTCGCGAGCACTGATTTCTCTCCCGTTTCCTTTCCAAATTTTCCCTCATTCCACAATCCCTGTCTGTATGCCTGTGTGAGAAGGAATGAGTCCTGTCCTGCCTTCTCTGCAGTTTTTGCATCGTGTTCGCCTTCGTTACATTTTATCCAGTCAATTAGTTTCCCCCGAGGTGTGTTCGTGTTATCGATACAGCTCCCTTCCCATATGTCTCTCTGACTGTACTGCTTTGTAACAGATTGGTCGGTACGTTTAAATACGAGCTCCCCGTATCCCGTAACCCATTCAAAAATTATTCTTAATCCCAGCATCTCAAGGTGTGGCGGGAGTTACTTTGACATTCCCTTTCAGAGTGCATATAAAACAATTATCTCACAGAGTGTAGTCAATTCGACTCGAGCTATCTGTTATTTTCCGATTCAGAGTGCGTACCTCTAACACCATTTATCACAGGATGCAATTGGTTTGATACGATATTATCTTAATTCCACTGTCTCTGTTTTAACCTGCTATTCTGGGTTTTAACCTTAGAGGGCGTTTTTTGTTTTCCGCCCGTTCACAATTACCATGCAATGTTCGATCCTGATATTCTGGTTAACACGAAGTGATTCATTCCATCATCCATGCAAAACACTGTCTGTGAGAGATCCCGGACGACGCCACCCATTATGTTGTATGTGTTGTGATTATGAAATTTTGATGAAAATAATAAAAATTAATAATTTTCCGAAAAATGCGCAAATCGCATTAATTATGATAGTGTGTGTATTAATACGCATAAATTATGATAATGCGTGTAATTATATGCATAAATTATGATAATCACGGAGATAATCGTAGTAATTTATGCGGAGGCTTGCGATTATGTTAATGTGTGCAGTTATGATAATTTGCTTAGTTTCGTTTATCCAGAGTTATCAATCAGGATAACACGATTATCATAGATTCATTTACCGATTATCCTAGTGTGTGTTATAATATTTTAGGTCTCCATTTTCATATCTCATCACAGGATACAGTTGTCAAGAATAAGACAGTTTTGCATGGACTTGGAAGGAACACTCGATATGCTTCTGGATTACAATTTTATTCTAACAAGCACGTGACATTCTATCATGCAGGTCAAACATGCGTCAATAATTCATGGGCAAGATTATGCAATTAACTAATATGAACGACAAAAACTTATGCAGTTGTGACATTATGCAATTATGCAATATGAATAACGAAAACTCTTATGCATTTGACTAAAATGAATGAATAAACACTTATGCATTTAGCTAAATTGAATAACTAAAAATTCTTATGCATTTGCGATATTATGCATTAACTAATATGAATAACCAAAACTCTTATGCAATTACGAGATTATGCATTTGACTAAAATGAATGAATAAACACTTATGCATTTAACGAACTGAATGACTAAAAACACTTCTATCAATTGTAACCTCTACTTTTCCTACCAGGCATCATTAGTTCGCCCATGTATTGATCACAATCGGCGACTGGTCGAGTTTGAAAACAAGCATGACACACTTCATATGGCGGTAATAAAAAGCACTTATTGTATCCCAGAGGCGAAAGTATATGTCAATAGATTCATCGGCAAGTCTAAAATCCTTTTAACGGAATGTTTGATACAATGGTGGGTGAGGGCGTGTGGGCGCGAGAGCGAATCTGGCTCTGTTTTAATTAACTCTTCGGCGAGATTCTGGGACAAAGGAAACTGGTTTGACAAGATTTCTCTGTGTTTTCTTGAGTCTGTATGTGGGGAGCGATACGACCTCTGTTGTTTGTGCGAGCGGCAGCTGAGACTTTCTCCGCTGTGAGGTGAGCGGCGGCGCTCGTTCAGAAGACTTTGACTCTTTTTCTCCACGGCGGGATGACGAGTCGGTTTGGGTTGATGCTGGTCGATCTGGGTGTCGCTCGTTGTCGCTCGGTGTCGCACGGTGGCGCACGGTGGCGCACGTTCAGCGCAAAGTGGTGCACGGTGGCGCACGGTGGCGCACGGTGGCGCAAGGTGGCGCAAGTTGGCGCTCGTTCAGCGATCTCCGCCTTTCCTGCGGGTTGTTCGCTGGTCGTCACTCTGACGAGGAGCGATGCTTCGTTCGTGGCAGGGTGGACGTTGGCGTCTTTGTTGGCTTCACTCGCAGCTCTGCGACTCAGGGTAGCGATTCTTCTCAGGTGGTGCAGACCTCGGCTTGTAGCTACGCGTCGCTACTCCGCGACCCTCGTCATTCTCAATGATGAAAACTTCTTGACGATCTGTGGTGGAGCCGAAGATGGGCTCGTGGCCCGGATGATCTCTGGTGGAGCTCGTGGCCCGGACGATCTCTGTGATGGGGGCCAGAGCCCCTGACGATCTGTGATGGAGGCCAGAGCCCCTGTCGATCTGAGTTGTATGGATTTTCCTTCGGTTTATATCGGAAACTTCCACTCGGCTTCCCGAGTTGTTCAAAGGCTGTGTCATAAAACCTTCCTGTGGGCTGAACCATCTGCGTCCGTGTGTGTGTCCGTCCGTGTGTTTCGCGTGCGTGTTTGTCCGTGTTGTGGGGAGACAAAGGCGGTTGTTTCCACGGTGGGAGCACCCGGCGCATGCGCTTATTTATTCGAAGACGTGTTTATTTCCTTTGAGCCATTGCCCCCTTTATGGGTGTCATTTCCTAGCTTGGTGCCTGTGTGTGGAGATCCTCTCGGAAAGACAAAGGCGGCCGTGTTGCTCGCTTCCCATGGGTGTTGTGTTTGGTTAATTTTGAGAGCCTTCTCCGCCCTTGATTCCTCTTCTACTTTAATTCCGTACTTATTATTTGACTTCTTGTGATTATTTAATCTGATATCCCGGCTTATCTTTGTTCAGAATATAATTATCTCTTCCTCCGTGTCTCCTGGTTCTGCAACCCCCCGCCTGCAATTCCCCCCCTCCCTTGTTCCTCTTGTGTGAATTTAGGGGAGTTTTTTTTTTTATTACCTTATTGCCCCCCCTGTCATGTCCTCTTTCCTTTGAAATGAGGTATGCGCGCATCTGTGGAAGTGTGGGGGCCTCTGTGGAAGTGTGGGGGCGTGTTCGTTCCCACGTGGCCCCGTGTCTATTAAAAAAACAATATTATATATGATGGCAGAATAAGCCTTAAAAAAAAAATAATATTAAAAAAAAAATAATATTAAAAAAAAAATAAAAAGGGGGTACATACACAACAGTCCGCCCGTTTGAAAATTATCAGGGGTCGATTTGGCCACTGGCGAATTTTCAAACAAAGTAATGCCCCCTTTTTATGTCATGAATCCCATCAGCCGCCCTTACTCTCGGCGGTTATTTCTTACGACGCGCGTGCACGTATTACCATCTTAACCTGGTTACATCTGAAATAAGCAAAGAAAATAAACAACACGTTAACATCGATATTGCGTTACATCGGTTCTCATACATCATAACTGACGAACATTCATTTTTGTTTTGTTAAATCCTGGGAAACGCTAGGTAGCGGTTTCGAACGCATTTATGCGTTACCTTCCTCATGTTGCCTGGTTTACCACTTATCACTTTGATAATTTGATCACGGTTTTCGGGTTCGTTTTTGTAGTTTCCTCTCTCACTCTCTCGCGTCGTGGGAGTGTGTGGTGAAAAATTGTGCTGCACGTAACCAGAATTCGCGCACACGACCCATTTTGACACTTGGTTCGTGGCATTCGCTCTCTCTGCGATTACATGCACATTTGCCGAGTCAGTGTGTCGACTTAATTCCGTGCCTCGTAATGTTGCCCTCTTTGTTTTTACGAGTGTGTTAGATTCCAACACCATTCCTGATATGTCATGAACATTCGTCTCCATTTTAGCACTCCGATCCACATACATTTTGGTTTCCCTTGGATATTTTCCATTCAAAGGCTCACGCCTGCGCTCCTCAGGGCGTGTCTCTGTGTTCTCTCTTTGTCTCTGCTGTCTGCTATCCACCGTCCGATCACACTTCAATTCAGCCCTGTCACTTGCAGCCTGCTCAGGGTTTAACACCTCGGCGGGTGGGGCGCGTGTTGGCCGCTCGCTCGCACTCACTGTGGATGGTTCATCACGTATTTGGACCGCATTCTGTGTTATTCCTCTATTCCCTCTTGGTATAGCCGGTGGAAGAATTGGTCGGAATTGGATCGATTGTGTTTGACCTCCCATCCTGCGATTCTCCTGAATGTTCGCATCCATACCTCCGCGGTCTGTGTAACACCTTCCCGCTAGGTGGTTATCTTGCCATCTCTGTGCGTAATTTGAACCTTGCGTGTGTCGTGGGATGGGGTGTTGATATGGTTCTGCTCTGAACCTCTCCCTCCTGCGATTCTCGTACATTTTTGGCCAAGTATTTCTCCCATTTGGGTGCCACATTTTTCCTGGATTGTTACCTCGCCATCTTTGTGGGTAATTTTGATCTTGTGTGTGTCGTGGCATGGGGTGTTGATATGGTTCTGTTCTGAACCTCTCCCTCCTGCGATTCTCCTGAATGTTCGGCTTTGTGCCGCTCTCATTCTCGTGCCAACCTCTCTCTGGGTTATTTTGCCATGTGTGCGTGCGTTTCTGCTCCGTCCTGCATGGTGGGACTGCTCGGTGATTTTTATTCCTCTCTGAGAGGCTGGGTTCCTCATCCCTCTCCCTGTGTTCTGGATCCGAATTATGATTCTTAGCTCTGTATAACCATGCCATGTACGCCTTGCTCTCTATGCGGCGTAAGGATGCGGTTTCTGGATTCAAAACCATTCTCACCCTTTCTGTAATCTCTGGGCTCAAGGATTCAAAAAACATAATTTTGAACATTTTATCTCCTTCGTGGTATTGATTCACATCGCCTGCGTAATACGCTCTTTTAAATTGGACGAGGTAGTCACGTGGATCTTGGTCCATGCTCTGGGTCATCGATTTTACAGCATAAAACCCCTCAGTGAGTGTCGAATATTCTCCAAACTTCCAAATCACTGCCAGGCTCAGTTGTTTAAAATCATTTCTAACCTTGCGTGGCAGTGACTTTACCCATGGAATGGATTCTTTATGTAAGGTCCGTTTCAACAAACTCGCTTTTTCATCCCGTCTCCTCAGCCCTCTAATCATTGCCTCCTCTTCTACGGTTGCGATATGTGTGTGGATATCCATAGTCTTATTGTGGGGGTCAAAATCGGGAATTCTGACTAGAGCCTTGTCCATCAATTTAAGGGTTTTACTGGTGAATAGGTATTCCGAAAGTTGATCGCCGACAGCGTCATCATAAAACAAGTTATCATCAGGCAATCTGTCACTTTGGTCTGTGCCGTGTCGGGCGTGTTGCCATTTCCCTTCAGTTTTTGCCTCTGCCCTTAGTGGAGCATGTCCTGTCGACTTTATTTTAACATTTTTCCTCCCTCTCTCGAATTGTGAGGGTTTCCCTTTGTCAAGGATTTTTTGTTCGATATCTTTAATTTTTGTGCGATCAATCCCTGGACTCTGTCCACGTACCCAAGAGTGTGATTTAATGTCACTTCCATATTTATTCTGTGGATCCACGTCTGTGAGTTTCGCTGGTGTCGCGAGCACTGATTTCTCTCCCCGTTTCCTTTCCAAATTTTCCCTCATTCCACAATCCCTGTCTGTATGCCTGTGTGAGAAGGAATGAGTCCTGTCCTGCCTTCTCTGCAGTTTTTGCATCGTGTTCGCCTTCGTTACATTTTATCCAGTCAATTAGTTTCCCCCGAGGTGTGTTCGTGTTATCGATACAGCTCCCTTCCCATATGTCTCTCTGACTGTACTGCTTTGTAACAGATTGGTCGGTACGTTTAAATACGAGCTCCCCGTATCCCGTAACCCATTCAAAAATTATTCTTAATCCCAGCATCTCAAGGTGTGGCGGGAGTTACTTTGACATTCCCTTTCAGAGTGCATATAAAACAATTATCTCACAGAGTGTAGTCAATTCGACTCGAGCTATCTGTTATTTTCCGATTCAGAGTGCGTACCTCTAACACCATTTATCACAGGATGCAATTGGTTTGATACGATATTATCTTAATTCCACTGTCTCTGTTTTAACCTGCTATTCTGGGTTTTAACCTTAGAGGGCGTTTTTTGTTTTCCGCCCGTTCACAATTACCATGCAATGTTCGATCCTGATATTCTGGTTAACACGAAGTGATTCATTCCATCATCCATGCAAAACACTGTCTGTGAGAGATCCCGGACGACGCCACCCATTATGTTGTATGTGTTGTGATTATGAAATTTTGATGAAAATAATAAAAATTAATAATTTTCCGAAAAATGCGCAAATCGCATTAATTATGATAGTGTGTGTATTAATACGCATAAATTATGATAATGCGTGTAATTATATGCATAAATTATGATAATCACGGAGATAATCGTAGTAATTTATGCGGAGGCTTGCGATTATGTTAATGTGTGCAGTTATGATAATTTGCTTAGTTTCGTTTATCCAGAGTTATCAATCAGGATAACACGATTATCATAGATTCATTTACCGATTATCCTAGTGTGTGTTATAATATTTTAGGTCTCCATTTTCATATCTCATCACAGGATACAGTTGTCAAGAATAAGACAGTTTTGCATGGACTTGGAAGGAACACTCGATATGCTTCTGGATTACAATTTTATTCTAACAAGCACGTGACATTCTATCATGCAGGTCAAACATGCGTCAATAATTCATGGGCAAGATTATGCAATTAACTAATATGAACGACAAAAACTTATGCAGTTGTGACATTATGCAATTATGCAATATGAATAACGAAAACTCTTATGCATTTGACTAAAATGAATGAATAAACACTTATGCATTTAGCTAAATTGAATAACTAAAAATTCTTATGCATTTGCGATATTATGCATTAACTAATATGAATAACCAAAACTCTTATGCAATTACGAGATTATGCATTTGACTAAAATGAATGAATAAACACTTATGCATTTAACGAACTGAATGACTAAAAACACTTCTATCAATTGTAACCTCTACTTTTCCTACCAGGCATCATTAGTTCGCCCATGTATTGATCACAATCGGCGACTGGTCGAGTTTGAAAACAAGCATGACACACTTCATATGGCGGTAATAAAAAGCACTTATTGTATCCCAGAGGCGAAAGTATATGTCAATAGATTCATCGGCAAGTCTAAAATCCTTTTTAACGGAATGTTTGATACAATGGTGGGTGAGGGCGTGTGGGCGCGAGAGCGAATCTGGCTCTGTTTTAATTAACTCTTCGGCGAGATTCTGGGACAAAGGAAACTGGTTTGACAAGATTTCTCTGTGTTTTCTTGAGTCTGTATGTGGGGAGCGATACGACCTCTGTTGTTTGTGCGAGCGGCAGCTGAGACTTTCTCCGCTGTGAGGTGAGCGGCGGCGCTCGTTCAGAAGACTTTGACTCTTTTTCTCCACGGCGGGATGACGAGTCGGTTTGGGTTGATGCTGGTCGATCTGGGTGTCGCTCGTTGTCGCTCGGTGTCGCACGGTGGCGCACGGTGGCGCACGTTCAGCGCAAAGTGGTGCACGGTGGCGCACGGTGGCGCACGGTGGCGCAAGGTGGCGCAAGTTGGCGCTCGTTCAGCGATCTCCGCCTTTCCTGCGGGTTGTTCGCTGGTCGTCACTCTGACGAGGAGCGATGCTTCGTTCGTGGCAGGGTGGACGTTGGCGTCTTTGTTGGCTTCACTCGCAGCTCTGCGACTCAGGGTAGCGATTCTTCTCAGGTGGTGCAGACCTCGGCTTGTAGCTACGCGTCGCTACTCCGCGACCCTCGTCATTCTCAATGATGAAAACTTCTTGACGATCTGTGGTGGAGCCGAAGATGGGCTCGTGGCCCGGATGATCTCTGGTGGAGCTCGTGGCCCGGACGATCTCTGTGATGGGGGCCAGAGCCCCTGACGATCTGTGATGGAGGCCAGAGCCCCTGTCGATCTGAGTTGTATGGATTTTCCTTCGGTTTATATCGGAAACTTCCACTCGGCTTCCCGAGTTGTTCAAAGGCTGTGTCATAAAACCTTCCTGTGGGCTGAACCATCTGCGTCCGTGTGTGTGTCCGTCCGTGTGTTTCGCGTGCGTGTTTGTCCGTGTTGTGGGGAGACAAAGGCGGTTGTTTCCACGGTGGGAGCACCCGGCGCATGCGCTTATTTATTCGAAGACGTGTTTATTTCCTTTGAGCCATTGCCCCCTTTATGGGTGTCATTTCCTAGCTTGGTGCCTGTGTGTGGAGATCCTCTCGGAAAGACAAAGGCGGCCGTGTTGCTCGCTTCCCATGGGTGTTGTGTTTGGTTAATTTTGAGAGCCTTCTCCGCCCTTGATTCCTCTTCTACTTTAATTCCGTACTTATTATTTGACTTCTTGTGATTATTTAATCTGATATCCCGGCTTATCTTTGTTCAGAATATAATTATCTCTTCCTCCGTGTCTCCTGGTTCTGCAACCCCCCGCCTGCAATTCCCCCCCTCCCTTGTTCCTCTTGTGTGAATTTAGGGGAGTTTTTTTTTTTATTACCTTATTGCCCCCCCTGTCATGTCCTCTTTCCTTTGAAATGAGGTATGCGCGCATCTGTGGAAGTGTGGGGGCCTCTGTGGAAGTGTGGGGGCGTGTTCGTTCCCACGTGGCCCCGTGTCTATTAAAAAAACAATATTATATATGATGGCAGAATAAGCCTTAAAAAAAAAATAATATTAAAAAAAAAAATAATATTAAAAAAAAAATAAAAAGGGGGTACATACACAACACCACCCCTCATGGTGACAGGAGCCAGAACCGGTCCACCGGACCTCCTGAATGCCACAGAGATCCAGGCGGTACCGGTCCAGCTCCCGACAGAGGAGTGGCAGCCTCTCCTCCGCAGTGAGCGTTCGAA
>NC_083824.1:305258-310258 GCF_015708825.2 Lethenteron reissneri | reverse complement strand
TCCACTCCAAACCACCACCACCCCCACCACCACCTCCACCTCACCACCCACCACCTCCCACCACCACCACCACCTCCACCACACCACCGCCACCACCAGCCACCTCGCACACCACAACACCGTCCGCCACCTCCCACAGCCCAAACTCCCATCCACCACCACCTCCACCACCACCTCCACCACCACCTCCACCACCACCACCTCCACCAACCACCCGCCACCACCACCCTCCACCACCTCCTCCACCACCACCTCCACCACCAACCTTCACCACCCTCCACCACCACCACCTCCACCACCTCCACCACATCCACCACCACCTACCCAGCCCTCCACCACCCTCACCACCATCCCACCACCACCTCCAACACCAACATCCACCACAACCACCTCCACCCACCCACCTCCACCACCGTCCACTCACCTTCACCACCTCCTCCACCACCACCACCGTCCACACCATCCACCAACACCATCCTTCCACCACCCTCCACCACCACCACCGTCCACCACCACCTCCCACTCACCACCTCCAACACCTCACCACCACCACCACCTCCCACCAACACCTCCACACCCACTCACACCACCAGCCATCCACCAACCTCCCCACCACCACCACCATCCATCCACCACCACCCACCACCTCCATCACCACCACCACCTCCCACACCAACCACCTACCACTCGCACCACCACACCACCTCCACACCACCACTCACCTCCACCACCACCCACCTCACCACCACCCACTCCACCACCACCTCCACACACCTCAGCCACTCACCCTCCACCACCATCCACCACCACCTCCATCAACCACATCCACCCAAACCAACACCTCCATCACCCATCACCCCACCACCATCCACAACCTCCTCCACCACCACCCAATCCACACCTCCACCACCTCCACCACCACCACCACCTCCACCACCCACCTCCACCACCACCTCCACCCACCCTCCACCACCACCTCCACCACCTCCACCATCCACCACCTCCACCCCACCACCTCCACCACCACACCTCCACCACCACCTCCACCACCCACCACCACCACCTCCACCACTCCACCTACCACCACCACCACCTTCATCCACCACCTCCACCACCACCACTCACCACCTCCACCACCACCTCCACCACCACCACCTCCACCATCCACCACCACCACCTACCACCACCACCTCCACCACCCTCCACCACCACCCCACCTCCACCACCCCACCACCACCACCACCACCTCCACCACCACCACCTCACCACCACCTCACCACCACCACCTCCACCACCCACCACCACCTCCACCACCACCTCCACCACCTCCACCACCTCCACCACCACCTCCACCACCACCACCACCTCCACCACCACCACCTCCACCACCACCACCACCTCCACCACCACCCCTCCACCACCACCATCCCACCACCTCCACCACCACCTCCACCACCACCTCCACCACCTCCACCACCACCACCACCTCCACCACCCACCACCACCATCCACCTCACACCACCTCCACCACCACCTCCCCACCACCCTCCACCACACCACCTCCACCACCACCACCTCCACACCACCACCTCCACCACCACCACCTCCCACCACCACCTCCACCACCACCACCACCTCCACCACCACCTCCACCACCCCATCCACCACCTCACCACCACCCTCCACCACCACCACCACCACCACTCCACACACCACCTCCACCCCACCACCCTCCACCACCACCACCTCCACCACCCACCACCTCCACCACCACCTCCACCACCACCTCCACCACCTCCACCACCACCTCCACCACCTCCACCACCACCTCCACCACCACCACCTCCACCACCACCACCTCCACCACCACCACCTCCACCACCACACCACCACCACCTCCACCACCACCCTCCACCACCTCACCACCACCACCACCACCTTCACCACCACCTCCACCACCACCACTACCACCTCCACCACCACCTCCACCACCACCACCTCCACCATCACCACCACCACCTTTACCACCACCACCTCCACCACCTCCACCACCGCCACCTCCACCACCACCACCTCCACCACCACCACCTCCACCACCCACCACCCACCACCTTCACCACCACCACCTCCACCACCACCACCACTTCCACCACCACCTCCACCACCTCCACCACCTCCACCACCACCTCCACCACCACCACCTCCACCACCACCACCTCCACCACCTCCACCACCACCAGCGGCAGAGGTCGCGAGACGAGGCGGCTTCTCGCGAGGTCGTCCCCCCGCTGGTGAAGAGGAGAGCCGCTGGGCTGGACACAAGTCACATGGCGCGACTTTCCCGCCTGTCGAGGTTCTTTTAGGCCACAGGGTGATTGGCCAATGTGTTGAGTTTGTCGTCTTGAATTGCGTTCGTGCGTCGCTGCCAACGCAGCTTCACCCAATAATCTGCAGTCCCAGAGACTCGCCCACGAGAGGGCGCTGCGTCTCCGCCGTGCACCGCAGTGGCGGCAGCAGCAGCAGCGCCAGGCTCCTGCCACTGCGCTACACGGTCCTGTGCTGAAGCAGGCCCATAGATCTACTCTCATCACCCAGGAATGTCTGTCCTTAACGCTCGTGACGTCACTCCACATCCACCAGCCCCCCTCATTAATATTCATGAGCAGGTGACGTCCTCCACATGGACACCCCCCCCCATTCATAATAGTGGGTGACGTCACTCCACATGGGGAGCCGAGGCGCCTCCTCCCCCCTCCTCGGCGTCAACTCACAACCCTCACGACAAAGGCAGAACAACCCTGACGTCACGCAATCTCCATAACGCAGTTGAGACATCAAAGTAAAAAGGACGTCATGATGAACAAGGGATGATAACCTGTAAATGAAATAGGTCCGTGTCACCGCGGCCTTACAGATTGCACACGAATGGATGCAATGAATATCACGTCGCGGTCTGCTTTGTCGCTTGCAAGTTTCACATTTACTGCAAAACACCCGTCCTTGGACGGGCAAAAGGCTCGTCTAACAGAGTGGTTCCCTGTCAGTAACATCTGGCAGTTCACCAGTGTTGGTTCAAGCGAGCCTGACTGCTGATGAGACACTGAGAGACGAAGCCTGTTTCAGGGTGCTGTTTGCGCTGAGTTAATGTTGATGATGAGATGCACTCTGAGAAGGTTCGCTTTGTGTGCGTGGAGAAGTGGCGATGTGGAGGCTGTACAGCCCGGTTGTCTTGTTCCTTGCGTTGCAGCAGCAACATCAGCAGCTGTAGTTGTGCGTTCGTCCACTAGAGGGCATCACGTGCCTTGTGGAGAACCTGCAGTGCCCCTACATCCTATAGCCCTGACCCTATAGCCCTGTCCCTAACCTATTACTGTTGTTGTCCTTCCCCGGCACTTCGGATTAGCACGGTTGGCTATGTACGGTGCGAAAGAAGTTCAGCATACATCATGTTCATCTCAGGCTGCCTTCAATAGCTGCCCCCAGACATGAGTTATCATTTGTGGTCAAGTGGCTTCTGAAATATAAGCTAATACCTCATTGGATTTTACCTGATAAGATAACAAAAATTGCTTAGTAACTTTTTTACTGATTTGTTTACTCTTCCTATACCTTGCACTCCGATCGTATTTTTTGGATTGTTTGTTGCTGTAACGTTCAAACCCGCCCCTACTGGAAATCTCTGAAGAAAGCTTTATAGCTCATCGGATTCCTCCAGTATGATTACGTATTCAGATTTTGATTCTCATTTACATATCTAGGGCAGCTCGTGTTGGTAGTGAGCCCCGATGAAGGCCAGCAAGGCGCTCGACGGGGACGGAGTGGTCACAACCGTGTCTGGTCCTCAGACCCACCCACCCAATCACTCAATCATTCAAATACGCAATTACCCACGGACATATTCACCCACTCACTAAATTACCCACTCAACCACTCACTCAACGACTCACCCACCCACTCACTCACCCACTCAAGTACTCACTCAGTCACCTACTCACCCACTCATTCAATGATTCACCGACTCTTTCACTCGCTCACCCACCCACTCACCCATCAACTCACCCACCCACTCACCCATCCACTTACCCACCTACTATCTTACCCACCCACCTACTAACTCACCCAACCGCTGACCCACCCACGCACCCACTCGCCCATTTACTAACCCACCCATCTGCTCACCCACCCACCCACGAACCCACTCACCCACCCAATCACCTCCCCACTCACCCACCACTCATTCACCCACTCATTAACCCACTCACCCATCCAACCACTCACTCAAATATCCACTAATTTACCCATTCACCCATCCAACCACTCAATTATACACTCACACACAGACTCCAGAACTCACCCATTCACCCAATCACTCATTAAAAATTCCACTCACCCACGTTCTCATTCCCAACTCGCTCAATTACCCACTGACCCACCCAAGCACGAAATCATGTATCCACCTCCCTATTCATTGAATTACTCATTCAACCACTCATTCATTCAAACTAACTCACTGACCCGCCCACTCACTCATCCACCCACCTAATCATTTACCAACTTAACCACCCACTTACTCATTAACACATTCACACATCCACCAATCTACACACTGAATTACCCACTCATTCATCCACCTACCACACACCCACCCACCCACTCACCCACCCACTCACCCTCCCACCCACTCACCCTCCCACCCACTCACCTCCCACCCACTCTCCCACTCACTCTCCCACTCACTCTCCCACTCACTCTGCCACTCACTCTCCCACTCACTCTCCCACTCACTCTCCCACTCACTCTCCCACTCACTCTCCCACTCACTTCACCATCTAGCCACTCACATCTCCCACTCACTCTCCCACTCACCTCTGCCCACTCACTCTCCACTCACTCTCCCACTCACTCTCCCACCACTCTCCCACCCACTCACCCACCCACTCATTCATCCACTAATTTACCCACCCACCCACTCTCACTTACCCACACACCCACTCACGCAC
>NC_083824.1:287354-304758 GCF_015708825.2 Lethenteron reissneri | reverse complement strand
CCAGTCCCTGCTATCAGTGAGAATGTAGAGCTGGAAACCAGTCCCCTGCTATCAGTGAGAATGTAGAGCTGGAACCAGTCCCTGCTAAGGTGAGAATGTAGAGCTGGAACCAGTCCCCCATATCAGTGAGAATGTAGAGCTGGAAACCAGTCCCCTGCTATCAGTGAGATGGAGAGCTGGAACAGCCCCTGCTATCAGTGAGGATGTAGAGCTGGAACCAGTCCCCTGCTATCAGTGAGGATGTAGAGCTGGACCAGCCCCTGCTATCAGGTGAGAATGTAGAGCTGGACCAGTCCCCTGCTATCAGTGAGGATGTAGAGCTGGAACCAGTCCCCTGCTATCAGTGAGATGTAGAGCTGGAACCAGTCCCCTGCTATCAGTGAGATGTAGAGCTGGAACCAGTCCCCTGCTAAGAGGGAAATGTAGAGCTGGACCAGTCCCTGCTATCAGTGAGGATGTAGAGCTGGAACCAGTCCCCTGCTAGAGTGAGAATGTAGAGCTGGAACCAGCCCCTGCTATCAGTGAGATGTAGAGCTGGAACCAGTCCCCTGCTAAGAGTGAGGAGTAGAGCTGGAACCAGCCCCTGCTAGAGTGAGATGTAGAGCTGGAACCAGTCCCCTGCTATCAGTGAGATGTAGAGCTGGAACCAGTCCCCTGCTAAGAGTGAGAATGTAGAGCTGGAACCAGTCCCCTGCTATCAGTGAGAATGTAGAGCTGGAACCAGCCCCTGCTATCAGTGAGGATGTAGAGCTGGAACCAGTCCCTGCTATCAGTGAGGATGTAGAGGAACCAGTCCCCTGCTAAGAGTGAGAATGTAGAGCTGGAACCAGCCCCTGCTATCAGTGAGGATGTAGAGCTGGAACCAGTCCCCTGCATCAGTGAGAATGTAGAGCTGGAACCAGTCCCTGCTAAGAGTGAGATGTAGAGCTGGAACCAGTCCCCTGCTATCAGTGAGGATGTAGAGCTGGAACCAGTCCCCTGCTAAGAGTGAGAATGTAGAGCTGGAACCAGCCCTGCTATCAGTGAGGATGTAGAGCTGGAACCAGTCCCCTGCTATCGTGAGGATGTAGAGCTGGAACCAGTTCCCTGCTAAGAGTGAGAATGTAGAGCTGGAACCAGTCCCTGCATCAGTGAGAATGTAGAGCTGGAACCAGTCCCTGCTAAGAGTGAGATGTAGAGCTGGAACCAGCCCCTGCTATCAGTGAGGATGTAGAGCTGGAACCAGTCCCCTGCTATCAGTGGGAATGTAGAGCTGGAAACCAGTCCCTGCTAAGAGTGAGAATGTAGAGCTGGAACCAGTCCCTGCTATCAGTGAGAATGTAGAGCTGGAACCAGTCCCCTGCTATCAGTGAGATGTAGAGCTGGAACCAGTCCCCTGAAGAGTGAGAATGTAGAGCTGGAACCAGTCCCCTGCTATAGTGAGATGTAGAGCTGGAACCAGTCCCCTGCTATCAGTGAGAATGTAGAGCTGGAACCAGCCCCTGCTATCGAGTGAGAATGTAGATGGAACCAGTCCCTGCTATCAGTGAGAATGTAGAGCTGGAACCAGTCCCCTGCTATCAGTGAGGATGTAGAGCTGGAACCAGCCCCTGCTAGAGTGAATGTAGAGCTGGAACCAAGCCCTCTATCAGTGAGATGTAGAGCTGGAACCAGTCCCTGCTAAGAGTGAGATGTAGAGCTGGAACCACCCTGCTATCAGTGAGGATGTAGAGCTGGAACCAGTCCCCTGCTATCAGTGAGGATGTAGAGCTGGAACCAGTCCCCTGCTATCAGTGAGGATGTAGAGCTGGAACAGTCCCTGCTAGAGTGAGATGTAGAGCTGGAACCAGCCCCTGCTATCAGTGAGAATGTAGAGCTGGAACCAGTCCCTGCTATCAGTGAGGATGTAGAGCTGGAACCAGTCCCCTGCTAGAGTGAATGTAGAGCTGGAACCAGTCCCTGCTATCAGTGAGGATGTAGAGCTGGAACCAGTCCCTGCTAAGAGTGAGAATGTAGAGCTGGAACCAGCCCCCTGCTCAGTGAGGATGTAGAGCTGGAACCAGTCCCCTATCAGTGAGGATGTAGAGCTGGAACCAGCCCCTGCTAAGAGTGAGAATGTAGAGCTGGAAACCCCCTGCTATCAGTGAGGATGTAGAGCTGGAACCAGTCCCTGATATCAGTGAGGATGTAGAGCTGGAACCCAGTCCCTGCTAAGATGAGATGTAGAGCTGGACCAGTCCCCTGCATCAGTGAGGATGTAGAGCTGGAACCAGCCCCTGCTAAGAGTGAGAATGTAGAGCTGGAACCAGCCCTGCTATCAGTGAGGATGTAGAGCTGGAACCAGTCCCCTGCTAAGAGTGAGGAATGTAGAGCTGGAACCAGCCCCTGCTATCAGTGAGGATGTAGAGCTGGAACCAGTCCCTGCTATCAGTGAGGATGTAGAGCTGGAACCAGTCCCCTGCTAAGAGTGAGAATGTAGAGCTGGAACCAGCCCCCTGCTATCAGTGAGGATGTAGAGCTGGAACCACCCCTGCTATCATGAGGATGTAGAGCTGGAACCAGCCCCTGCTAAGAGTGAGAATGTAGAGCTGGAACCAGTCCCTATCAGTGAGGATGTAGAGCTGGACCAGTCCCCTGCTAAGAGTGAGATGTAGAGCTGGAACCAGTCCCCTGCTAAGAGTGAGATGTAGAGCTGGAACCAGCCCTGCTATCAGTGAGAATGTAGAGCTGGAACCAGTCCCTGCTAAGAGTGAGAATGTAGAGCTGGAACCAGTCCCTGCTAATTGAGTGAGATAGAGCTGGAACCAGTCCCCTGCTATCAGTGAGAAGTAGAGCTGGAACCAGTCCCCTGCTAAGAGTGAGGAATGTAGAGCTGGAACCAGTCCCCTGCTATCAGTGAGAATGTAGAGCTGGAACCACCCCTGCTATCAGTGGATGTAGAGCTGGAACCAGTCCCCTGCTAAGAGTGAGAATGTAGAGCTGGAACCAGTCCCTGCTATCAGTGAGAATGTAGAGCTGGAACCAGCCCTGCTATCAGTGAGGATGTAGAGCTGGAACCAGTCCCTGCTATCAGTGAGATGTAGAGCTGGAACCAGCCCTGCTATCAGTGAGGATGTAGAGCTGGAACCAGTCCCCTGCTAATCAGTGAGAATGTAGAGCTGGAACCAGTCCCCTGCTATCAGTGAGAAGTAGAGCTGGAACCAGCCCCTGCTATCAGTGAGGATGTAGAGCTGGAACCAGTCCCCTGCTAAGAGTGAGGTAGAGCTGGAACAGTCCCTGCTATCAGTGAGAATGTAGAGCTGGAACCAGCCCCTGCTATGAGTGAGATGTAGAGCTGGAACCAGTCCCTGCTATCAGTGAGAATGTAGAGCTGGAACCAGTCCCTGCTATCAGTGAGATGTAGAGCTGGAACCAGTCCCTGCTAAGAGTGAGAATGTAGAGCTGGAACCAGTCCCCTGCTAGAGTAGAATGTAGAGCTGGAACAGTCCCCTGCTAGAGTGAGAATGTAGAGCTGGAACCAGCCCTGCTAGAGTGAGAATGTAGAGCTGGAACCAGTCCCCTGCTATCAGTGGATGTAGAGCTGGAACCAGCCCTGCTAAGTGAGAATGTAGAGCTGGAAAAGCCCCGCTATCAGTGAGAATGTAGAGCTGGAACCAGTCCCCTGCTATCAGTGAGGATGTAGAGCTGGACCAGTCCCCTGCTAAGAGTGAGAATGTAGAGCTGGAACCAGTCCCCTGCTATCAGTGAGGATGTAGAGCTGGAACCAGCCCCTGCTAAGAGTGAGAATGTAGAGTGGAACCAGCCCCCTGCTATCAGTGAGGATGTAGAGCTGGAACCAGTCCCCTGCTAAGAGTGAGATGTAGAGTGGAACCAGTCCCTGCTATCGGAGGATGTAGAGCTGGAACCAGTCCCTGCTATCAGTGGATGTAGAGCTGGAACCAGTCCCCTGCTAAGAGTGAGAATGTAGAGCTGGAACCAGTCCCCTGCTATCAGTGAGGATGTAGAGCTGGAACCAGTCCCCTGCTAAGAGTGAGAATGTAGAGCTGGAACCAGTCCTGCTAAGAGTGAGATGTAGAGCTGGAACCAGTCCCCTGCTAAGAGTGAGATGTAGAGCTGGAACCAGTCCCCTGCTAGAGTGAGAATGTAGAGGGAACCAGTCCCTGCTATCAGTGAGATGTAGAGCTGGAACCAGTCCCTGCTATAGTGAGAATGTAGAGCTGGAACCAGTCCCCTGCTAAGAGTGAGAATGTAGAGCTGGAACCAGTCCCTGCTAAGAGTGAGAATGAGCTGGAACCAGTCCCTGCTATCAGTGAGGATGTAGAGCTGGAACCAGTCCCTGCTATCAGTGAGAATGTAGAGCTGGAACCAGTCCCTGCTATCAGTGAGAATGTAGAGCTGGAACCAGTCCCTGCTAAGAGTGAGAATGTAGAGCTGGAACCAGTCCCTGCTATCAGTGAGGATGTAGAGCTGGAACCAGTCCCTGCTATCAGTGAGGATGTAGAGCTGGAACCAGTCCCCTGCTAGAGTGAGAATGTAGAGCTGGAACCAGCCCTGCTATCAGTGAGGATGTAGAGCTGGAACCAGTCCCCTGCTAAGAGTGAGAATGTAGAGCTGGAACCAGCCCTGCTAGAGTGAGATGTAGAGCTGGAACCAGCCCCTGCTAAGAGTGAGAATGTAGAGCTGGAACCAGTCCCTGCTAAGAGTGAGAATGTAGAGCTGGAACCAGTCCCCTGCTATCAGTGAGATGTAGAGCTGGAACCAGTCCCCTGCTATAGTGAGAATGTAGAGCTGGAACCAGTCCCTGCTAAGAGTGAGAATGTAGAGCTGGAACCAGTCCCCTGCTAAGAGTGAGAATGTAAGCTGGAACCAGCCCTGCTATCAGTGAGAATGTAGAGCTGGAACCAGTCCCCTGCTATCAGTGAGAATGTAGAGCTGGAACCAGTCCCTGCTATCAGTGAGAATGTAGAGCTGGAACCAGTCCCCTGCTAAGAGTGAGAATGTAGAGCTGGAACCAGTCCCCTGCTATCAGTGAGGATGTAGAGCTGGAACCACCCCTGCTAAGAGTGAGAATGTAGAGCTGGAACCAGTCCCCTGCTATCAGTGAGGATGTAGAGCTGGAACCAGTCCCTGCTAAGAGTGAGAATGTAGAGCTGGAACCAGTCCCTGCTATCAGTGAGAATGTAGAGCTGGAACCAGTCCCTCTATCAGTGAGGATGTAGAGCTGGAACCAGTCCCCTGCTAAGAGTGAGAATGTAGAGCTGGAACCAGTCCCCTGCTATCAGTGAGGATGTAGAGCTGGAACCAGTCCCTGCTAAGAGTGAGAATGTAGAGCTGGAACCAGTCCCTGCTAAGAGTGAGAATGTAGAGCTGGAACCAGCCCTGCTAGAGGAGAATGTAGAGCTGGAACCAGTCCCCTGCTAAGAGTGAGGAATGTAGAGCTGGAACCAGTCCCCTGCTATCAGTGAGAATGTAGAGCTGGAACCAGTCCCCTGCTATCAGTGAGAATGTAGAGCTGGAACCAGTCCCCTGCTAAGAGTGAGATATGGAGCTGGAACCAGTCCCCTGCTATCAGTGAGAATGTAGAGCTGGAACCAGTCCCCTGCTATCAGTGAGAATGTAGAGCTGGAACCAGTCCCCTGCTATCAGTGAGAATGTAGAGCTGGAACCAGTCCCCTGCTATCAGTGAGGATGTAGAGCTGGAACCAGCCCTGCTATCAGTGAGAATGTAGAAATGGAACCAGTCCCTGCTATCAGTGAAATGTAGAGCTGGAACCAGTCCCCTGCTAAGAGTGAGAATGTAGAGCTGGAACCAGTCCCCTGCTATCAGTGAGATGTAGAGCTGGAACCACCCCTGCTATCAGTGAGATGTAGAGCTGGAACCAGTCCCTGCTAAGAGTGAGAATGTAGAGCTGGAACCAGTCCCCTGCTATCAGTGAGAATGTAGAGCTGGAACCAGTCCCCTGCTATCAGTGAGATGTAGAGCTGGAACCAGTTCCCTGCTAAGAGTGAGAATGTAGAGCTGGAACCAGTCCCTAAGAGTGAGGATGTAGAGCTGGAACCAGTCCCCTGCTATCAGTGAGAATGTAGAGCTGGAACCAGTCCCCTGCTATCAGTGAGAATGTAGAGCTGGAACCAGTCCCCTGCTATCAGTGAGAATGTAGAGCTGGAACCAGTCCCCTGCTATCAGTGAGGATGTAGAGCTGGAACCAGCCCCTGCTAAGAGTCAGAATGTAGAGCTGGAACCAGCCCCTGCTAAGAGTGAGAATGTAGAGCTGGAAAAGCCCCCTGCTATCAGTGAGGATGTAGAGCTGGAAAAAAGCCCCCTTCTATCAGTGAGGATGTAGAGCTGGGACCAGGTCCCCTGCTAGCAGTGAGGATGTAGAGCTGGAACCAGTCCCCTGCTATCAGTGAGGATGTAGAGCTGGACAGTTCCCTGCTAAGAGTGAGAAGTTAAGGCTGGAAACCAGTCCCCCAGCTATCAGTGAGAATGTAGAGCTAGAACCATCCCCTGCTAAGAGTGAGGATGTAGAGCTGGAACTAGTCCCCTGCTATTAGTGAGATGCAGAGCTGGAACTCAGTCCCCTGCTATTAGGTGAGAATGTAGAGCTGGAACCAGTCCCCTGCTAAGAGTGAGAATGTAGAGCTGGAACCAGTCGCCTGCTATCAGTGAGAATGTAGAGCTGGAACCAGTCGCCTGCTATCAGTGAGAATGTAGAGCTGGAACCAGTCCCCTGCTAAGAGTTAGAATGTGGAGCTGGAACCATTCCCCTGCTATTAGTGAGAATATAGAGCTGGAACCAGTCCCCTGCTATCAGTGAGAATGTAGAGCTGGATCCAGCCCCCTGCTATCAGTGAGAATGTAGAAATGGAACCAGTCCCCTGCTATCAGTGAGGATGTAGAGCTGGAGCCAGCCCCCTGCTATCAGTGAGGATGTAGAGCTGGAACCAGCCCCCTGCTAAGAGTGAGAATGTAGAGCTGGAACCAGTCCCCTGATATCAGTGAGATGTAGAGCTGGAACCAGTCCCCTGCTAAGAGTGAGAATGTAGAGCTGGAACCAGCCCCTGCTATCAGTGAGGATGTAGAGCTGGAACCAGTCCCCTGCTATCAGTGAGGATGTAGAGCTGGGACCAGTCCCCTGCTATCAGTGAGGATGTAGAGCCGGGACCAGTCCCCTGCTAAGAGTGAGAATGTAGAGCTGGAACCAGCCCCCCCTGCTATCAGTGAGGATGTAGAGCTGGAACCAGTCCCCTGCTATCAGTGAGGATGTAGAGCTGGAACCAGTCCCCTGCTAAGAGTGAAAATGTAGAGCTGGAACCAGTCCCCTGCTATCAGTGAGGATATAGAGCTGGAACCAGTCCCCTGCTAAGAGTGAGAATGTAGAGCTGGAACCAGCCCCCTGCTATCATTGAGGATGTAGAGCTGGAACCAGTCCCCTGCTAAGAGTGAGGATGTAGAGCTGGAACCAGCCCCCTGCTAAGAGTGAGAATGTAGAGCTGGAAAAAGCCCCCTGCTATCAGTGAGGATGTAGAGCTGGGACCAGTCCCCTGCAATCAGTGAGGATGTAGAGCCGGGACCAGTCCCCTGCTAAGAGTGAGAATGTAGAGCTGGAACCAGTCCCCTGCTATCAGTGAGGATGTAGAGCTGGAACCAGCCCCCTGCTAAGAGTGAGAATGTAGAGCTGGAACCAGCCCCCTGCTATCAGTGAGGATGTAGAGCTGGAACCAGTCCCCTGCTAAGAGTGAGAATGTAGAGCTGGAACCAGCCCCCTGCTATCAGTGAGGATGTAGAGCTGGAACCAGTTCCCTGATTTCAGTGAGGATGTAGAGCTGGAACCAGTCCCCTTCTAAGAGTGAGAATGTAGAGCTGGAACCAGCCCCCTGCTATCAGTAGGATGTAGAGCTGGAACCAACCCCCTGCTATCAGTGCGGATGTAGAGCTGGAACCAGTCCCCTTCTAAGAGTGAGATTGTAGAGCTGGAACCAGTCCCCTACTATTAGTGAGAATGTAGAGCTGGAACCAGTCCCCTGCTAAGAGTGAGAATGTAGAGCTGGAACCAGTCCCCTGCTAAGAGTGAGAATATAGAACTGGAACCAGTCCCCTGCTATCAGTGAGAATGTAGAGCTGGAACCAGTCCCCTGCTAAGAGTGAGAATGTAGAGCTGGAACCAGTCCCCTGCTAAGAGTGAGAATATTGAACTGGAACCAGTCCCCTGCTATCAGTGAGAATGTAGAGCTGGAACCAGTCCCCTGTGCTATCAGTGAGGATGAAGAGCTGGAACCAGCCCCCTGCTATCAGTGAGGATGTAGAGCTGGAACCAACCCCTGCTATCAGTGAGGATGTAGAGCTGGAACCAATTCCCTGCTAAGAGTGAGAATGTAGAGCTGGAACCAGTCCCCTGCTATCAGTGAGAATGTAGAGCTGGAACCAGCCCCCTGCTATCAGTGAGGATGTAGAGCTGGAACCAGTCCCCTGCTAAGAGTGAGGATGTAGAGCTGGAACTAGTCCCCTGCTATCAGTGAGAATGTAGAGCTGGAACCAGTCCCCCTGCTATCAGTGAGACGGTAGAGGCTGGAACCAGTCCCCTGCTATCAGTGAGAATGTAGATCTGGAACCAGTCCCCTGCTATCAGTGAGGATGTAGAGCTGGAACCAGCCCCCTGCTAAGAGTCAGAATGTAGAGCTGGAACCAGTCCCCTGCTAAGAGTGAGAATGTAGAGCTGGAACCAGCCCCCTGCTAAGAGTGAGAATGTAGAGCTGGAACCAGTCCCCTGCTATCAGTGAGAATGTAGAGCTGGAACCAGTCCCCTGCTATCAGTGAGAATGTAGAGCTGGAACCAGTCCCCTGCTAAGAGTGAGAATGTAGAGCTGGAACCAGCCCCCTGCTAAGAGTCAGAATGTAGAGCTGGAACCAGTCCCCTGCTAAGAGTGAGAATGTAGAGCTGGAACCAGCCCCCTGCTAAGAGTCAGAATGTAGAGCTGGAACCAGTCCCCTGCTAAGAGTGAGGATGTAGAGCTGGAACCAGCCCCCTGCTATTAGTGAGAATGTAGAGCTGGAAAAAGCCCCCTGCTATCAGTGAGGATGTAGAGCTGGAACCAGTCCCCTGCTAAGAGTGAGAATGTAGAGCTGGAACCAGTCCCCTGCTATCAGTGAGAATGTACATCTGGAACCAGTCCCCTGCTATCAGTGAGGATGTAGAGCTGGAACCAGCCCCCTGCTAAGAGTCAGAATGTAGAGCTGGAACCAGCCCCCTTCTAAGAGTGAGAATGTAGAGCTGGAAAAAGCCCCTGCTATCAGTGAGGATGTAGAGCTGGAAAAAGCCCCCTGCTATCAGTGAGGATGTAGAGCTGGGACCAGTCCCCTGCTATCAGTGAGGATGTAGAGCCGGGACCAGTCCCCTGCTAAGAGTGAGAATGTAGAGCTGGAACCAGTCCCCTGCTATCAGTGAGAATGTAGAGCTGGAACCAGTCCCCTGCTAAGAGTGAGAATGTAGAGCTGGAAACCAGTCCCCTGCTATCAGTGAGAATGTAGAGCTGGAACCAGTCCCCTGCTATCAGTGAGAATGTAGAGCTGGGACCAGTCCCCTGCTATGAGTGAGGATGTAGAGCTGGAACCAGCCCCCTGCTAAGAGTGAGAATGTAGAGCTGGAACCAGCCCCCTGCTATCAGTGAGGATGTAGAGCTGGAACCAGTCCCCTGCTATCAGTGAGGATGTAGAGCTGGAACCAGTCCCCTGCTAAGAGTGAGAATGTAGAGTTGGAACCAGTCCCCTGCTATCAGTGAGGATGTAGAGCTGGAACCAGTCCCCTGCTATCAGTGAGGATGTAGAGCTGGAACCAGCCCACTGCTAAGAGTGAGAATGTAGAGCTGGAACCAGTCCCCTGCTATCAGTGAGGATGTAGAGCTGGAACCAGTCCTCTGCTATCAGTGAGGATGTAGAGCTGGAACCAGTCCCCTTCTAAGAGTGAGAATGTAGAGCTGGAACCAGCCCCCTGCTATCAGTGAGGATGTAGAGCTGGAACCAGTCCCCTGCTAAGAGTGAGAATGTAGAGCTGGAACCAGTCCCCTGCTAAGAGTGAGAATGTAGAGCTGGAACCAGCCCACTGCTATCAGTGAGAATGTAGAGCTGGAACCAGCCCCCTGCTAAGAGTGAGAATGTAGAGCTGGAACCAGTCCCCTGCTAAGAGTGAGAATGTAGAGCTGGAACCAGTCCCCTGCTATCAGTGAGGATGTAGAGCTGGAACCAGCCCCCTGCTATCAGTGAGAATGTAGAGCTGGAACTAGTCCCCTGGTAAGAGTGAGAACATAGAGCTGGAACCAGTCCCCTGCTATCAGTGAGAATGTAGAGCTGGAACCAGTCCCCTGCTAAGAGTGAGAATGTAGAGCTGGAACCAGTCCCCTGCTATCAGTGAGGATGTAGAGCTGGAACCAGCCCCCTGCTAAGAGTGAGAATGTAGAGCTGGAACCAGCCCCCTGCTATCAGTGAGGATGTAGAGCTGGAACCAGTCCCCTGCTAAGAGTGAGAATGTAGAGCTGGAACCAGTCTCCTGCTATCAGTGAGGATGCAGAGCTGGAACCAGTCCTCTTCTATCAGTGAGGATGTAGAGCTGGAACCAGTCCCCTTCTAAGAGTGAGAATGTAGAGCTGGAACCAGCCCCCTGCTATCAGTGAGGATGTAGAGCTGGAACCAGTCCCCTGCTAAGAGTGAGAATGTAGAGCTGGAACCAGTCCCCTGCTAAGAGTGAGAATGTAGAGCTGGAACCAGCCCCCTGCTAAGAGTGAGAATGTACAGCTGGAACCAGTCCCCTGCTAAGAGTGAGGATGTAGAGCTGGAACCAGTCCCCTGCTATCAGTGAGAATGTAGAGCTGGAACCAGTCCCCTACTATTAGTGAGAATGTAGAGCTGGAACAAGTCCCCTGCTAAGAGTGAGAATATTGAACTGGAACCAGTCCCCTGCTATCAGTGAGAATGTAGAGCTGGAACCAGTCCCCTGCTATCAGTGAGAATGTAGAGCTGTAACCAGTCCCCTGCTATCAGTGAGAATGTAGAGCTGGAACCAGTCCCCTGTGCTATCAGTGAGGATGAAGAGCTGGAACCAGCCCCCTGCTATCAGTGAGGATGTAGAGCTGGAACCAGTTCCCTGCTATCATGAAAATGTAGAGCTGGCACCAGTCCCCTGCTAAGAGTGAGAATGTAGAGCTGGAACCAGTCCCCCTGCTATCAGTGAGGATGTAGAGCTGGAACCAACCCCTGCTATCAGTGAGGATGTAGAGATGGAACCAATTCCCTGCTAAGAGTGAGAATGTAGAGCTGGAACCAGTCCCCTGCTATCAGTGAGAATGTAGAGCTGGAACCAGTCCCCTGCTATCAGTGAGGATGTAGAGCTGGAACCAGTCCCCTGCTAAGAGTGAGAATGTAGAGCTGGAACCAGTCCCCTGCTAAGAGTGAGGATGTAGAGCTGGAACTAGTCCCCTGCTATCAGTGAGAATGTAGAGCTGGAACCAGTCCCCTGCTATCAGTGAGAATGTAGAGCTGGAACCAGTCCCCTGCTATCAGTGAGAATGTACATCTGGAACCAGTCCCCTGCTATCAGTGAGGATGTAGAGCTGGAACCAGCCCCCTGCTAAGAGTCAGAATGTAGAGCTGGAACCAGCCCCCTTCTAAGAGTGAGAATGTAGAGCTGGAAAAAGCCCCCTGCTATCAGTGAGGATGTAGAGCTGGAAAAAAGCCCCTGCTATCAGTGAGGATGTAGAGCTGGGACCAGTCCCCTGCTATCAGTGAGGATGTAGAGCCGGGGACCAGTCCCCTGCTAAGAGTGAGAATGTAGAGCTGGAACCAGTCCCCTGCTATCAGTGAGAATGTAGAGCTGGAACCAGTCCCCTGCTAAGAGTGAGAATGTAGAGCTGGAACCAGTCCCCTGCTATCAGTGAGAATGTAGAGCTGGAACCAGTCCCCTGCTATCAGTGAGAATGTAGAGCTGGGACCAGTCCCCTGCTATGAGTGAGGATGTAGAGCTGGAACCAGCCCCCTGCTAAGAGTGAGAATGTAGAGCTGGAACCAGCCCCCTGCTATCAGTGAGGATGTAGAGCTGGAACCAGTCCCCTGCTATCAGTGAGGATGTAGAGCTGGAACCAGTCCCCTGCTAAGAGTGAGAATGTAGAGTTGGAACCAGTCCCCTGCTATCAGTGAGGATGTAGAGCTGGAACCAGTCCCCTGCTATCAGTGAGGATGTAGAGCTGGAACCAGCCCACTGCTAAGAGTGAGAATGTAGAGCTGGAACCAGTCCCCTGCTATCAGTGAGGATGTAGAGCTGGAACCAGTCCTCTGCTATCAGTGAGGATGTAGAGCTGGAACCAGTCCCCTTCTAAGAGTGAGAATGTAGAGCTGGAACCAGCCCCCTGCTATCAGTGAGGATGTAGAGCTGGAACCAGTCCCCTGCTAAGAGTGAGAATGTAGAGCTGGAACTAGTCCCCTGGTAAGAGTGAGAACATAGAGCTGGAACCAGTCCCCTGTAATCAGTGAGGATGTAAGGCTGGAACCAGTCCCCTGCTAAGAGTGAGAATGTAGAGCTGGAACCAGTTCCGTGCTATCAGTGAGAATGTAGAGCTGGAACCAGTCCCCTGCTATCAGTGAGGATGTAGAGCTGGGACCAGTCCCCTGCTATCAGTGAGGATGTAGAGCTGGGACCAGTCCCCTTCTAAGAGTGAGAATGTAGAGCTGGAACCAGCCCCCTGCTATCAGTGAGGATGTAGAGCTGGGACCAGTCCCCTTCTAAGAGTGAGAATGTAGAGCTGGAACCAGCCCCCTGCTATCAGTGAGGATGTAGAGCTGGAACCAGCCCCCTGCTATCAGTGAGGATGTAGAGCTGGAACCAGTCCCCTGCTAAGAGTGAGAATGTAGAGCTGGAACCAGTCCCCTGCTATCAGTGAGGATGTAGAGCTGGAACCAGTCCCCTGCTATCAGTGAGGATGTAGAGCTGGAACCAGTCCCCTTCTAAAAGTGAGAATGTAGAGCTGGAACCAGCCCCTTGCTCTCAGTGAGGATGTAGTGCTGGAACCAGTCCCCTGCTATCAGTGAGAATGTAGAGCTGGAACCAGCCCCCTGCTAAGAGTGAGAATGTAGAGCTGCAACAAGTCCCCTGCTAAGAGTGAGAATGTAGATCTGGAAACCATTCCCCTGCTATCAGTGAGGATGTAGAGCTGGAACCAGCCCCATGCTATCAGTGAGGATGTAGAGCTGAAACCAGCCCCCTGCTATCAATGAGAATGTAGAGCTGGAACTAGTCCCCTGCTAAGAGTGAGAATGTAGAGCTGCAACAAGTCCCCTGCTAAGAGTGAGAATGTAGAGCTGGAAACCAGTCCCCCTGCTATCCGTGAGGATGTAGAGCTGGAACCAGCCCCATGCTATCAGTGAGGATGTAGAGCTGAAACCAGTCCCCTGTTATCAGTGAGGATGTAGAGCTGGAACCAGTCCCCTGCTAAGAGTGAGAATGTAGAGCTGGAACCAGTTCCCTGCTATCAGTGAGGAGAATGTAGAGCTGGAACCAGTCCCCTGCTATCAGTGAGGATGTAGTGCTGGGACCAGTCCCCTGATATCAGTGAGGATGTAGAGCTGGAACCAGTCCCCTTCTAAGAGTGAGAATGTAGAGCTGGAACCAGCCCCCTGCTATCAGTGAGGATGTAAAGCTGGAACTAGCCCCCTGCTATCACTGAGGATGTAAGAGCTGGAACCAGTTCCCTGCTATCAGTGAGAATGTAGAGCTGGAACCAGTCCCCTGCTATCATTGAGGATATAGAGCTGGGACCAGTCCCCTGATATCAGTGAGGATGTAGAGCTGGAACCAGTCCCCTGCTAAAAGTGAGAATGTAGAGCTGGAACCAGTTCCCTGCTATCAGTGAGAATGTAGAGCTGGAACCAGTCCCCTGCTATCAGTGAGGATGTAGAGCTGGGACCAGTCCCCTGCTATCAGTGAGGATGTAGAGCTGGGACCAGCCCCCTGCTAAGAGTGAGAATGTAGAGCTGGAACCAGTCCCCTGCTAAGAGTGAGAATGTAGAGCTGGAACCAGTCCCCTGCTATCAGTGGAGGATGTAGAGCTGGAACCAGTCCGCTGCTATCAGTGAGGATGTAGAGCAGGAACCAGACCCTGCTAAAAGTGAGAATGTAGAGCTGGAACCATTCCCCTGCTAAGAGTGAGAATGTAGAGCTGGAACCAGTTCCCTGCTGTCAGTGAAGATGTAGAGCTGGAACCAGTCCCCTGCTAAGAGTGAGAATGTAGAGCTGGAACCAGTTCCCTGCTATCAGGGAGAATGTAGAGCTGGGACCAGTCCCCTGCTATCAGTGATGGTGTAGAGCTGGAACCAGTCCCCTTCTAAGAGTGAGGAATGTAGAGCTGGACCAGTTCCCTGCTATCAGTGAGAATGTAGAGCTGGAATACCAGTCCCCTTCTATCAGTGAGATGTAGAGCTGGAACCAGTCCCCCTTCAGAGTGAGAATATAGAGCTGGAACCAGTCCCCTGCTATCATGAGGATGTAAGAGCTGGGACCAGTCCCCTGCTATCAGTGAGAAAGTAGAGCTGGAACCAGTCCCATCCTCTAAGATGAGAAGTAGCTGAACCAGTCCCCTGCTATCAGTGAGATGTAGAGCTGGAACCAGTCCCCTGCTATCAGTGATGATGTATGCTGGAACCAGCCCCCTGCTATCAGTGGAGGATATAGAGCTGGAACCAGTCCCCTCTAAGATGGAAATGTAGAGCTGGAACCATCCCCTGCTATCAGTGAGATGTAGAGCTGGACCAGTCCCCTATCAGTGAGATGTAGAGCTGGAACCAGTCCCCTGCTAAAAGTGAGAATGTAGAACTGGAACCAGTTCCCTGCTTATCAGTGAAATGTAGAGCTGGAACCAGTCCCCTGCTATCAGTGAGGATGTAGAGCTGGAACCAGTCCCCTGCTATCAGTGAGGATGTAGAGCTGGACCAGCCCCTGCTAAGAGTGAGAATGTAGAGCTGGAACCAGTCCCCTGCTAAGTGAGATGTAGAGCTGGAACCAGTCCCCCTGCTATCAGTGAGGATTAAGCTGAACCATCCCTGCTATCAGTGAGATGTATAGCTGGAACCATCCCCTGCTAAAAGTGAGAATGTAGAGCTGGAACCAGTCCCCTGCTATCAGTGAGATAGAGCTGGAACCAGTTCCCTGCTATCAGTGAAGTGTAGAGCTGGAACCAGCCCCTGCTACGAGTGAGAATGTAGAGCTGGAACCAGCCCTGCTACAGAGAATGTAGAGCTGGACCAGTCCCCTGCTATCAGTGAGGATGTAGAGCTGGAACCAGTCCCCTTCTAAGATGAGAATGTAGAGCTGGAACCAGTCCCCTGCTATCATGAAGATGTAGAGCTGGACCAGTCCCCTGCTATCAGTGAGATGTAGAGCTGGAACCAGTCCCTTCTAAGTGAGAATTAGAGCTGAACCAGTCCCCTGCTATCATGAGGATGTAGAGCTGGAACCAGCCCCCTTCTAAGTGAGATGTAGAGCTGGAACCATCCCCTGCTATCAGTGAGGATGTAGAGCTGGAACCAGTCCCCTGCTAAGAGTGAGAATGAGAGCTGGACCAGTCCCCTGCTATCAGTGAGATGTAGAGCTGGAACCAGTCCCCTGCTAGAGTGAGAATGTAGAGCTGGAACCAGTCCCCTGCTATCAGTAGTGTAGAGAAGCTGGACCAGTCCCCTGATATCAGTGAGATGTAGAGCTGGAACCAGTCCCCTGCTAAGTGAGAATGTAGAGCTGGAACCAGTCCCTGCTATCAGTGAGATGTAGCTGGAACCAGTCCCCTGCTATCATGAGGATGTAGCTGGACCAGTCCCCTGCTATCAGTGAGGATGTAGAGCTGGACCAGCCCCCTGCTAAGAGTGAGAATGTTGAGCTGGAACCAGTCCCCGCTATCAGTGAGATGTAGAGCTGGAACCAGTCCCCTATCAGTAGGATGTAGAGCTGGAACCAGTCCCCTGCTAGAGTGAGAATGTAGAGCTGGAACCATCCCCTGCTAAGAGTGAGAATGTAGAGCTGGAACCAGCCCCTGCTAAGAGGAGAATGTAGAGCTGGAACCAGTCCCCTGCTAAGAGTGAGAATGTAGAGCTGGAACCAGTCCCCTGCTATCAGTGAGAATGTAGAGCTGGAACCAGTCCCCTGCTATCAGTGAGAATGTAGAGCTGGAACCAGTCCCCTGCTAAGAGTGAGAATGTAGAGCTGGAACCAGTCCCCTGCTAGAGGAGAATAGAGCTGGAACCAGTCCCCTGCTATCAGTGAGAATGTAGAGCTGGAACCAGTCCCCTGCTATCAGTGAGAATGTAGAGCTGGAACCAGTCCCCTGCTATCAGTGAGAATGTAGAGCTGGAACCAGTCCCCTGCTAAAGTGAGAATGTAGAGCTGGAACCAGCCCCTGCTATCAGTGAGGATGTAGAGCTGGAACCATCCTGCTATCAGTGGATGTAAGCTGGAACCAGTCCCCTTCTAAGAGTGAGAATGTAGAGCTGGAACCAGTCCCCTGCTATCAGTGAGGATGTAGAGCTGGAACCAGTCCCCTGCTAAGTGAGAATGTAGAGCTGGAACCAGTCCCCTGCTAAGAGTGAGATGTAGAGCTGGAACCAGTCCCCTGCTAAGATGAGAATGTAAGCTGGAACCAGTCCCCTGCTAAGAGTGAGAATGTAGAGCTGGAACCAGTCCCCTGCTATCAGTGAGAATGTAGAGCTGGAACCAGTCCCCTACTATTAGTGAGATGTAGAGCTGGAACCAGTCCCCTGCTAGAGTGAGAATGTAGAGCTGGAACCAGTCCCCTGCTAAGAGTGAGAATATAGAGCTGGAACCAGTCCCCTGCTATCAGTGAGAATGTAGAGCTGGAATCAGTCCCCGCTATCAGTGAGAATGTAGAGCTGGAACCAGCCACCTGCTATCAGTGAGAATGTAGAGCTGGAACCAGTCCCCTGCTAAGAGTGAGAATGTAGAGCTGGAACCAGTCCCCTGCTATCAGTGAGATGTAGAGCTGGAACCAGCCCCTGCTAAGAGTGAGAATGTAGAGCTGGAACCAGCCCCTGCTATCAGTGAGATGTAGAGCTGGAACCAGTCCCCTGCTAGTGAGAATGTAGAGCTGGAACCAGTCTCCTGCTATCAGTGAGGATGTAGAGCTGAACCAGTCCCCTTCTATCATGAGGATGTAGAGCTGGAACCAGTCCCCTTCTAAGAGTGAGAAGTAGCTGGAACCAGCCCCCTGCTATCAGTGAGGATGTAGAGCTGGAACCAGTCCCTGCTAAGAGTGAGATGTAGAGCTGGAACCAGTCCCCTGCTAAGGTGAGAATGTGAGCTGGAACCAGCCCCTGCTAAGAGTGAGATGTAGAGCTGGAACCAGTCCCCTGCTAAGAGTGAGGATGTAGAGCTGGAAC
>NC_083824.1:201380-286854 GCF_015708825.2 Lethenteron reissneri | reverse complement strand
CACACACCCACAAAACACCCTCACACACACACACCCACAACACCACACACACACCACACACACAACACAACCACACACACCACACACACCACACACCCAACCCACACACCCTCTCACACCACACACCAACCCACACAACCTCTCCACACCACACACAACCTCTCACACCACACACACAACACGCACACAACACACACACCCACACAACACACAACACACATCACACACCACACACACACAACACACATCAAACACCACACACACACAACACACACACAACAGATACACACACCAACACACCACCACACCACACACACCACACACACCACAACACACAGACAACACAACACAACACACACACATACACAAACACACACACACATATACACAACAACACACATATACACACACACACACCACCGCAGCCACACAACACCACACACCACACACACACACAACCCACACAACCCTCTCACACCACACAACCCACAACCCTCTCACACCACACACAACCCACACAACCCTCTCACACCACACACACACACACAACCCTCTCACACCACACACACACACACAACTCTCTCACCCACAACACACACAACTAAATGTTTGTTTCGCCGTATTTAGTAACGCCGAATTCGGCTAGAAACGTTCGTCTGGAACTCGCCCTTCACCGCACGCCATTTCCGCAGAGAAGTTTTAATCCCCTTGGGACGATAACTCATGGACGACTTGTGGCTTTAGTCCGTTCACTTACCGCCCCCTCGGTTATCCACTGCTGGATGAAGGCCTCCTGACACCGTGTCGGTAACGGGGGGTGGGTTGAGGATTACGGAGGCATGCCTGGCCAAGCTGGCAAGCAGACACCGTTCAGATGTCACTCCGCGGAAAACCCTGAGCCGAGATTAACAAACAAACACACTCAACCATATATATGTACAAATACTGTTTTCTATGGTATTTCTCTCACTTGATACAGCAATCGTGCTGTGACGGTTCCACCTGAAGACGGAAGCTTGTGTTGCCTCCGAAACGTCGTGATTTTTATTTTATTTTACTTTTATTAATTTTTATTTTTTACCTACGTGACTTTACCGAAAAAAAAACTAAAAATATAAACAAAAAAACAACTCGGATCGATGGGCTGATGAGAGCGCGGTGCCCTAACCGCAGCGCCACCACTCTGTGGCACAATTGAAAATAAATCATTGCCATTCTCACCCAAGGATGATCGATACACATTCGGGCATTTTGTGTTGCTCAGCTGGTATGGTGAGTTTTGTCACAACTGGTTAGGTTCTGTGTAGTTTTCATAACAGAACACATGCCGTGTCCTGGGATGGATTGGCCAGGGTGAATAAAACGTCAATTTGCTTCCCCAAATATAAAACACGAACGCCAAAAACAAAGTGGGAAAAACACACAAAGTTCAATGTTTGTACTGTTTAATTCCTGCCACGGTTTAATACAACAAAACACCGCTGTTCCAAACGCCCGTTCCCGATCAGTAACACTGAAAGGGGGTTTAGGGATTGAAAGGGGGACACGTTTACCGGGGAAAATTCTCTCCTAGAGAGAGAGAGGGCCACAGTGAAGACCGGACCGCAACTAACACACCGGGTTTCACTGCACACGATTCACGCACTGCGGTGCGACTTTGCTAGTCATTGTTCACAGGAGTTCATCACCGCTTTCAGGCCCTGGACTGGACATCTGACCGCTATCTCTGCGAGACGACCCGCCACTCGTCTGGCCAGCGGTCAACATGGACACACCCTTCATTCATCAATCGTCCATCGGTGTACGTCTAACACACCAACATGCTCATGAATGCAAATTATTTAACCAGGAAAGCGTGAGTCTCAAGGCTCTCTTTTCAGGAAGGTCCTACAGCTTTTGGCACGTTTGGCCAATTCCATGAATGAGTGTTTGCCCTTATTCAAAACAAACACCAGACTACCAAGTCAGGGGGGGGGGGGGGGGCACACACACACACTCACCACTGCCATCTCCTGGCCACAACACCTGGCAAGCCCCTGGTGGTCACCCATCCGAGACCTCACGAGGTTCTAACCCGCTTGGCTTTTGAGGTTGGGCGCCCTTATGCTAATGTGACTGTAGATTTGGTCATCACCAGACTTGGAAAGGTTGCAAAAGCGTCGTGCAAACTCTGTCCCACACAATTTCAAGTGCCCCCCCCTACCCCCACTATTAATCTTCTCATAGCCAAGCCCGCTCACAACCCGTCCCTCCCATCCACAGCCCCCCCCCTCCTCCGATGGGGCTTAATTAGAGGTCATTGTGATTAATGGGCCGAAACCAGGAGCCGAGCTTGACGATGCCTTGGGGGATAGATGCACGCGCGCGTGTGTGCGTGTGTGTGCGCGTGTCTTGTGTGTGCGCGTGTGTGCGTGTGTGTGCGTGTGTGTGCGCGTGTGTGCGCGTGTGTGCGTGTGTGCGCGTGTGTGCGTGTGTGCGCGTGTGTGCGTGTGTGTGCGCGTGTCTTGTGTGTGCGCGTGTGTGCGTGTGTGTGCGTGTGTGCGCGTGTGTGCGCGTGTGTGCGTGTGTGCGCGTGTGTGCGCGTGTCTTGTGTGTGCGCGTGTGTGCGTGTGTCTTATGTGTGCGCGTGTGTGTGCGTGCGCGTGTCTTGTGTGTACGCGTGTGTGCGTGTGTGTCTTATGTGTGCGCGTGTGTGTGCGTGTGTCTTATGTGTGCGCGTGTGTGTGCGTGCGCGTGTCTTGTGTGTACGCGTGTGTGCGTGATGTCGTAGCCACCCCTGCATGGACCCCCCACCCATCCCAGCCACCCCGCCTGGCATTGGCGGCTCTGCAAATTCTAGATTTGAAGCTTTCGTGACTGCAAGGATTCATATTCTTAGTTTTTTTTCGGTAAAGTCACGTAGGTAAAAAAAAATAATTAATAAAAGTAACATAATTTATTTTATTTTTATTTTACTTTTATACATTTTTATTTTTTACCTACGTGACTTTACCGGAAAAAACCTAAGAATATGACTCTGCAAATGTCAGTGATGAACATGAAATCGGCGCAAGAGCGAGAAAGCCGGGTGGTGGTGGTGATGATGGCAAGCAGCTTGAGGAGCCCCAGCACATGATAGCCAACCGAACGCGAAGCTAATGCCTAACCCCGGGGTTGCCACTATATTAAAAAAACTTTCATGATCGCGATACGATATTAAAATTAGGATGAGTATCGCAATAACAGTTCCTTGTACGATTGCAATTTGTTTAATTGTTGTTTTCATTGATTTGAAGTCCTTTGATCAAGAATTAAGAATACTGCTCCTTCAAAGATCTTCGACTGCAGTTTCGCTCAACACAATCCCATCACGAGTCGACGGAAATTGCCGGGACTTAAAAATGTGTCCGATTGCTTATAACGGTGGCGTTACATAACCAACTATGCCGTCGATCCGAACCATGTAATAATCCTTCTGGAAGGAAAATAAATATTGAAGAATGTTTTCTGATAAGGCAAGATAATAGTGATATATCTTGCAAAGCGGGCAGTAAGATTATCGCTGATTTAATCATGTGTGACATCGTTGTAGTATCGCCGGAAACACAACCGATCCAGAACCGACAAGCAACACTTATCACTGTCACGAACCATTCAAACATTGACCCATCGATTAAAAAGCGATCGTGCAGCTCATGATACATTTAAAAAAATTATGCGTGTAGTAACTAATAATGCAAATCACGTCGACGGAACGACAATCAAAACAAACAAGCCACAATGGGAATTTAAAAAACATTCGTAAAAAAAAACGTTACTCAGAATCCTAACAATTCCTTGAATCACACGTGAAGTGGAGGTGAATTGTTACCCGTCTACCTCGTGCTGACCTTAGCCCTAACCCCTAACCCCTGACAGCCCCCCACTCCACTAGCAAAGGACCCCCCCCCCCCTCATTTTCATTTCGTTTGCTTCTCAATTTGTGTCGTTGTTGTTCGAAGGAGCCACGCTCGCACGCAAAGGCCGGGATCGATCCACAAGAGGGCGCATTTGTTCACTAGGGGCAGAGGGCATGACAACACATTCGCTCCTGTTGTGGCGAATGTGCAATAACAACCACGGGCTCCAGATGTCTCTAAAGAGCAGCTTCAAACGAGAGGGGCGGGAGGGGGGCCATGATTAACTCTCACGCTTTCTCTGTTTCCTTTTTTAAAACACATGAAGCAATATTTTAAAAAAATGACACGTACTCTGTAAACAGTGTCGTCCGCTGTGCGGAGAGAGATGTCAATTAAAAAACACGTGAAGTTTACTCACCACAACGGTGCTCACTAAAAGGGGTTTGTCATTGACAGAAGTCTGCCTGCTGAGGATAAAAAGACGTCGCAATGGAAGCGTCCGTCTCCAAGCACGAGACCGCTGCTGGAAAACAAAACAATTTTAAACCTCCCCCGCGTCTTCGTTTTTGACTCCGCGAATTCCGACTCTTGGCACAAGTGCGCCACTCCCCCAGCCAACAACAGCATGGCCACACGCCGGCTGGAAAGCAAATAGCTGGACGGAACGCCAGTTTTTTTTTCTTCCTCCCCAAACACGAATTATGAAAGAAAAAAATCCCCACCTCGATTCAAATGAAATGGTCCGTGACCAACTCTCACACTTGCAGACCGGCAGTCAGCTGTGGAGCAAACCAAATCCCTCGGAGGAAGGGGGAGGACGGTGGCTGTGGCTTGGGGAAAGAAACTTTGGGGTTTTTTGTGCGGCCGGATCCACCCCCCCCATGGTTTTGTCGGAGACGCGCAGAGGGAGAAGTCGCAGGGGCGCCTCCGAGCAGCGTGCGCTTCGCACTCACTGCTGCTTCTTGCCACCGCCGCTTTGCAGGCCGTTCTCCTGAGCCTCGCTGCACGCGACGGGGAAGGGGGAGAAAGCGCCGATGAGGTTTGTGATTTCGGCGCGAGCTTTGCCGAACACACCGATAAATCCGCACGAGACGTACACAACAACAACAACGGAGGTGGCACGCGCGTGCTCCACAAAGTTCGCCAAGCCAACGAGGGAATCTGTCGGAGGGGACGCGAGTGGAGGCCACAGCAGAGCGGTGTGTGTGTATGTGCGTGTGTGTGTGTGTATGTGCGTGTGCGTGCTTCGGGAGGTTATTGAAGGTGGACCGATTAAAAAAATTATGACTTAAAAGAGCCGTACGAGAGCATATATAGATTTTGGAAAGCTGAACAGGACGGTGCAAAGTCAACATACCATTATCCCTTAAGAAGAGTGTTTAATCGGTGTATATTACCTGCTATGACGTATGAATTGCAAATACTGGGCATTGACAAAGTGTCCGCTTGCGGTTACAGCGAGAAAACAGAAAGATGGTCACGTGGATTAGAGAACTTTTTACGTAGAACTTTTTTCGCACCATATGTAGCCAAGCGTGCTAATAGGAGGTGCGGAGGGGGAAAACAACAAACTAAACACAAAAATCAGTTAGAAAGAAATGAGTTCCCAATCTAGACGATTTAAAAATGCATAGCTCCAGTGGCTTCCTAATATCGGAAGGAAGAGCGTTCCAGACGGCCACAGGAGCGCATCTGAAAAGCACGCCATGCGGTGACCACCGCCTTTGTTCGATGGCCAGCCAAATGCACGTTACAGACGTCGCGTTGGCCAATGAGGAAACAACGTGGGCTGGGGCAGGACACGTTGTCGCTGGAGCGGACGATCGACGGCCGGCGAGCGAGACTGACGACAGGGTGGCAGCTAAAGCGGGGAGGACGGACGCCCCGAGGCGACGTCCACCACGGAGACGGAGCGGTTAAAACCGCTCGCGTGCCGATGCTCAATCGCTCGCCGCTATATATCGCAGGACCACGACGGATGGCATTGGCTTGGGGAGGCATTAGTCCAGGTGGTGAAGAGATCCGGGATGATCGTGATTTGAGGGCGGGCACAAGCCGGCATGAGTAGGTTAAACGTTGAGTTTTATAAGGGCACCACGGGGTGACCAGCCCCTCCCCACCCAGCCCCACCCTTCCCATCCCCCACCCAGTCCCACCCTCCCCACCCAGCCCCTCCCCACCCTCCCCCACCCAGCCCCTCCCCACCCTCTCCCACCCAGCCCCTCCCTGCACGATGGACGGACAGAAACAATAATCCCCTATGGGCTGGTGGAACCAGGAGGTTCCTACCAGTATAAATAAATAAACATTCTAAATCATGACAATTACAAAAACTCGTGCGCGGTTTCAGTGCCGTTGTCCAAATAAATAAAATGCGCCTCCACTTCTGGATTGTTCTGATGGCACAGCCGTGATAGTGCGAGTGGAAAAATCCGGGATGGAGGAGGGGAGTAAAAAGCCCATTGACTAAAAAAATAAGCGTGCACATTTGGTATTTGGTCTATTCTACATTGCGCAACGGCGAGTTCACGAAGCCGCTGTGGTCACACACTTTGCAATCTTTGCTCAACATTTCCCTCTTGAGTTGACAGCTGCGGAACCGGTGTTGCGAGTGAGAAACAAATGACAAACGGCGATGGGTGGACGTGCGGCCTGCGGTCTTCAGTGCGATCAACTTTTAAACAGAGGTGCGGTTCATATTCTTAGGTTTTTTCGGTAAAGTCACGTAGGTAAAAAAATTTAAATTAAAATTTATAAAAGTAAAATAAAAAAATAAAAAAATAAAAATTCACGACGTTTCGGAGGCAACACAAGCTTCCGTCTTCAGGTGGAACCGTCACAGCCAGGACAGCTGTATCAAGTAAATGAGAGATTACAAGAGCTACCACTCCGTATATATAATGGTTGAGGGGGGAAGGGCCCGGAAAGGCACACCATCCTACCCATGTGCTCAACCGATTTTCACTCGATTGACGGAAGGAAAAAACTGGGAAGAGCCACGCGAGAGGTGCAGAGGAGCGAAAGATGGATTCGGATGGAAACTGCGGCGAAGCGGCCTCGCTCACTCACCCTTTTCCTTTGCCGCGTTTCGCGTGAGACCGGCGCTCCCCCTGCGTCATTGCCTCCCCCTCCGGGCCCGTGCTCACTCGCTCATTCACGTCGAACTCGCGCAGATCGTCCACTTCCTTCATCTGCCCCGTCAGCACCTTCGCCACGAAGGCCACGATGAACTACGGGGCGAGGGGGCAGGGGTGAGGGCGCCGGTAACAGGGAACAGATCAGACAATAAAACGACACCTCTGCCACGTGTTTATGGGCTTGGGCAGGTCGGAGTTCTTAGATTGCTGTTGCCCCCGCCAACTTTGCGGCTAACTGACAGGCGATTTTCTTTGCCACGTGTGCCCTTTGTATTTACCTGATAAGCTTACAGATTAATGCTGCATTTCCAGAAGGCAACGAAACACCGCATTCTGAGAATTCACAGCGAGTCCGTAACCTCGTTGGGTTTATTCGTTTTTTTTTTCCCAGCGCTTTGCCTATCTGCGGCTGTGCGACGTCTGTACGGGTAAAATAATTGAGGTTTTTTCTTTCTCTTTCCACATTTGAGAGTCCAAACGGTTAAAACCGGCAGCTATTACGGCCTCTGATTAGATGTTCCGATGTCGGCTGCGTGGAGTCTACACAAGCATGTATTAGACAAGAAAGGTCAACCGTACATTTGTATCATTACCCACACACACACACACGCAATAGTTATCACGCTATCTACTGGACCGACTGTTCCTGTCAATTATGCAACTTAAAAAATAATATCTATCGTCTATCAGTGTTGCCGTTGCAACAGCTTATTGTGCATACAATATTAATGAGGTACAAAGTGTGCAGCGTGTTCTTGCATAAACGCTCTGGACACACCACCTTGAATATGCCCGATTTCGTCAGAACTCAGGTCTTGAACCTGGCTAGTGGCGGGACGTGATAGGCTGGGGCTGTGAGGTGGCCAGCAGGTGGCAGTACAGCAATGGATTATTGAATCCATCCGTGCAACGCTCTGCGTGTTACCCCCAGGGTTGCACACGCTCGGCCGCCTCTGTCTCCCCAGTGGCGATGTTTACATTCCGGTTAGCACGGTTGGCTACGTACGGTGCGACAGCAGTTCAACATACACACACACACCGCACAGGGTACGTATTTGAGGCCGAGTTGACCTAGGGAAGGGCCCAGGATCGGTTCAGATAATCGTCGCTGATGTTGGCGGCCGCGAGCGGGAATCAAACTGGGGTCGCCCGGGTCCAGAGCGCAGCATGGTAACCAAGACGGCGGTCACTGCATCGCGCCGCTCTCAGATGCCCTTCTGCGGCCGTCTGGAACGGTCTTGCTTCCGATATGCACTTATAAATCGTCGTCATCTAGATTGAAAACTCATTTCTTCAGCACTGCTTTGAGTGTTTAGTTTGCTGTCCTTGCCCCGCAACTCCGATCAGCGCGGTTGTCTATGTACGCCGCGAAAGAAGTTCTACACACACGTAGATACGTGACTAGCGGACTGCAATTAGAATACCGAGGGTCGCCGGTTCGACTCAATCTCCCGTGCTCGACAGTTGAATAATGGGGCGAGTTTTTTTTATTTGACAAGAACCTGGGGGGGGGGGGGGGGGGGGGGTGGAGCGGGCTGGAGGGGGATGTCAGGGGGGGGGGGGCTCCGACTGACCGAGAACCAGTAGACGTTCATGCCGGTGAGTATGATGAGCAGGGTGTTGAACAAGAAGTAGAAGGGCATGTTCGGGATGACGGTGAGCACCGTGACGGCGGTGGTGTGCACCACCTTGAGCGGGAACCAGTAGAGGCGGCACACGAACCTGCGTGGCCACGGCACCACCGGGGTGGGGGGGGGCAGAGTGGGGTGGGGGGGGGAGCAGACGGTGGGCAGAGGAAACGTGCGGCCACTCCGCCAAACCCGGAGTCGCATCGAGAAACTTACCACGGTGAGGGGCGGTCGATAAATGTCAGGTTTTTTTGTTGTTAAATAGGGCCCCACGTGAATAAGTAAAACGTAACAATGCGAAGCGTTTTGTCTCGTAAATATCAATAACAGCAATTATAATAATTGCGGAGCGTCGTTTGTGCAAATTGCAGCGCGAAATGCTGCACGGCGAGAACCACACTGGTGTAAAAAATGGCATGACAACACCACAGAGACACACAGCATGAACACAATACAGGGGCAAGCAGGTGAACACAACACGAACCAGCAAGAACACCACAGTGACACACAGCATGGACACCACAGTGACACACAGCATGAACACCACAGTGACACACAGCATGAACACAATACAGGGTACACAGGTGAACACAACACGAACCAGCAAGAACACCACAGTGACACACAGCATGGACACAATACAGGGTGCGCAGGTGAATACAACACAAACCAGCAAGAACACCACAGAGACACACAGCATGGACACAATACAGGGTACACAGGTGAACACAACACAAACCAGCAAGAACACCACAGAGACACACAGCATGGACACAATACAGGGGCAAGCAGGTGAACACAACACGAACCAGCAAGAACACCACAGTGACACACAGCATGAACACAATACAGGGGCAAGCAGGTGAACACAACACGAACCAGCAAGAACACCACAGTGACACACAGCATGGACACAATACAGGGGCAAGCAGGTGAACACAACACAAACCAGCAAGAACACCACAGAGACACACAGCATGGACACAATACAGGGTACACAGGTGAACACAACACAAACCAGCAAGAACACCACAGAGACACACAGCATGGACACAATACAGGGTACACAGGTTAACACAACACGAATCAGCAAGAACACCACAGAGACACACAGCATGGACACAATACAGGGTATGCAGGTTAACACAAGACGATCCAGCAAGAACACCACAGAGACACACAGCATGGACACAATACAGGGTACACAGGTGAACACAACACGATCCAGCAAGAACACCACAGAGACACACAGCATGGACACAATACAGGGTATGCAGGTTAACACAACACGAATCAGCAAGAACACCACAGAGACACACAGCATGGACACAATACAGGGTACACAGGTTAACACAACACAAACCAGCAAGAACACCACAGAGACACACAGCATGGACACAATACAGGGTACACAGGTTAACACAACACGAATCAGCAAGAACACCACAGAGACACACAGCATGGACACAATACAGGGGCAAGCAGGTGAACACAACACAAACCAGCAAGAACACCACAGAGACACACAGCATGAACACAATACAGGGGCAAGCAGGTGAACACAACACGAACCAGCAAGAACACCACAGTGACACACAGCATGGACACAATACAGGGGCAAGCAGGTGAACACAACACAAACCAGCAAGAACACCACAGAGACACACAGCATGGACACAATACAGGGTACACAGGTGAACACAACACAAACCAGCAAGAACACCACAGAGACACACAGCATGGACACAATACAGGGTACACAGGTTAACACAACACGAATCAGCAAGAACACCACAGAGACACACAGCATGGACACAATACAGGGTATGCAGGTTAACACAAGACGATCCAGCAAGAACACCACAGAGACACACAGCATGGACACAATACAGGGTACACAGGTGAACACAACACGATCCAGCAAGAACACCACAGAGACACACAGCATGGACACAATACAGGGTATGCAGGTTAACACAACACGAATCAGCAAGAACACCACAGAGACACACAGCATGGACACAATACAGGGTACACAGGTTAACACAACACAAACCAGCAAGAACACCACAGAGACACACAGCATGGACACAATACAGGGTACACAGGTTAACACAACACGAATCAGCAAGAACACCACAGAGACACACAGCATGGACACAATACAGGGTACACAGGTTAACACAACACAAACCAGCAAGAACACCACAGAGACACACAGCATGGACACAATACAGGGTACACAGGTGAACACAACACGATCCAGCAAGAACACCACAGTGACACACAGCATGGACACGATACAGGGTATGCAGGTTAACACAAGACGATCCAGCAAGAACACCACAGAGACACACAGCATGGACACAATACAGGGGCAAGCAGGTGAACACAACACGAACCAGCAAGAGCACCAGTGACACACAGCATGAACACAATACAGGGTACACAGGTGAATACAACACGATCCAGCAAGAACACCACAGAGACACACAGCATGGACACAACACAGGGTACACAGGTGAACACAACACAAACCAGCAAGAACATCACAGTGAAACAGCACGGACACGATCTGTCGAACAGAAAGTAGTAATTTTTGTATAACTTTAGTATATATTCATATAATTTTGATTCATGTGTTTTTTTTCTGACTGTACGGCGAACGAAAATACACAAATGCACACCACGTTTTCACATTGAAAATAGGTACATTTCAAAATATCACTGTCCTGGTCACAAAAGCAAAGTTTGTGGGGAATAACAGCCATTTTCTGTACTTTTGAGGCATAAGCAATTAGGAAATAACACTTACTACCCAGGAACGAAATGTTTTTTTGTCACACAGTGTAATGCGCGTCTTGCAACGCGTCACGTAATCCAAGCGTCCTGCATGGTCTTTCCAAACACCGCTGCCCTCCTTTTATTGCACATTTGTTTGTTTTTATTTTCTTCTCATTTGGACACAGTTTGGTTCACTCCACGTGACGACATATAACACCCGCGCACTACTTGACTGTATACATGCGCAAACATTTTTTACACCCTTGGCTTAAAGCTTTCGTGACTGCAGGAACTCATATTGTTTGGGTCTTTCGGTAAAGTCACGTAGATAGGTTAAAAGAAAATAACAAAAAAAAATAAAAAAACTACGACGTTTCGATCGCAACGCAAGCGGTCGTCATCAGGAGGAAAAAAAGAGAGGAAAGCTGCTGAGGCAGACGGTTTAAAAGGTTTTGAAGGTTTAACCAAAACCTTTAAAACAGTCTGCCTCTGATGACGACCACTTACACCCATTACATTAAAGACGGTGGTCACTGCATCGCCCTCTTTCAGACGCGCTTCCGTGGCCGTCTGGAACGCTCTTCCTCCCGATATTAGGAAGCGACTGGAGCTCTGCACTTGTAAATCATCATCGAGATTGGAAACTCATTTCTTTAGAACTCGTTGGTTGTAGGTTTTCCCCTTTGTTCTGGTAACAAAACCGGTGTTAAGATGTTAAAACACCAAACTGAAACTTTTTACAAGGAATCATGTCTGCATTAACCACAATACTTGTGGTCAGAATGCAAACAAAAAACATACTCTGATAATGTATGCATTGTCTTTGAAACTGATTGGTCCACACACCTGTTTTGTTGCCAGAAAAAAAGGGGAAAACCTATCCTCATATTTTGGTATTGCCAAAGGAGGTCCCATGATCGTTTGTTGTAGTTCATTGAGTGTCCTTCCCTGCACATCTGATTAGCAAGATTGTCTACGTGCGGTGCGAAAAAAGTTCAACATACACACATTATTCAGTTACTTCAAAAGGGCTTTCCCAGAGTTATCGGGGGTTGTTTAACCATACTTCACACTACGCTGGTCAGTGCAGGTTTAATCAAGAGCGGTGGTGGTGGTGGTGGTGGTGGTGGCCAACATTGGTTGAGAAATCTCTCGCCGTGGCTGGGAATCCAACTCAGGTAGCCGGGTCCGTAGCGCTAGTCACTGCGACAGCGCTCCGCTCTACTCGGTAATGATCTGGACAAATCGTAAAGAAGAATTAGTTCTCACTGGCAACGTACAATGCATTTTTCTCTTTAGATTAATAATCAATGAGTATGTGAATGTTTACTTGCCTAATCATTACACATACACTCGAAGACAAAGATCCCCCATATAGCCTTTAACAGATTACTTGGGCAAGTGCTGTTGGCGATCACCCACGATGGCCGGCACGGCACACGAGGGAGTGATGGTGGCCGCCTTTGTCTCCCTCCTGCTGATGTCTCATACACACCACTCCAAGTACTCATTTAAGGCTGAGTCGATCTATGGGAGTCTCAGGACTGGGTCAGCCAAATCCCCACTCGATGTTGGCTGCGAGCGGAAATTGAACTCGGGTCTCCGCTGGGTCCCTCACGCAGCGCGCTAACCCACACAAAGACAAAGATCCCCAGTATAGCCTTAACAGACTGTTGGGGCAAGTGCTGTTAGCGAGCACCTATGAAGATCGGCGCGGCACACCAGGGGGTGGGTGGCCAGCGCCAAGCCCGGCCGCCTTTGTCTTCCGAGTTGCGATGTTTACTACACACCTCACCAGGTACTCATTTGTGGCTGAGTCGACCTAGCGGAAGCCCAGGACCGGTTCAGATAATCGTCACTGGTGTTGGCCGTGAGCGGGAATTAAACTCGGGTCACCGGGTTCAGCGAGCAACGCGCTGACCGTTGCACTATCCTCTCCCCACACGTGCACACGTAGGCATGCGCACACACACGCGCGCACACACGTAGGCATGCGCACACACACGCGCGCACACACGTACGCATGCGAATCATAAAAAAAAAACTTCTAAGAAGCCGTGCTGGCAGTGGTGTACAAGTGGTGTACAAGGGTCGGAGAGCTTATCACATCTAAAAGTTAACATATATAAATATATATCTGCTGTCTTTCCGCTATGAAGTCCATTCCCTGAAATGTTAACCTAGCATATGTATTAGTTTCCTTACGTAACAGAGTACAGGCCCTCTTCTAGATTTGAAGCTTTCGTGACTGCAAGGATTCATACTCTTAGTTCTTTCGGTAAAGTCACGTAGGTAAAAAATGAAATAAAAATTACTAAAAATAAAATAATAAAATCACGACGTTTCGGAGGCAACACAAGTCTCCGTCATCAGGTGGGACCGTCACAGCCAGATTTGCTGCACTTGATGCACATGATGCAGCAAATCATAGCTGTGACGGTCCCACCTGATGACGGAGACTTGTGTTGCCTCCGAAACGTCGTAATTTTATTATTTTATTTTTATTAATTTTAATTTCATTTTTTACCTACGTGACTTTACTGAAAGAACTAAGAGTATATACAGGCCCTCTGTCAATTCACTGGTGGGTTGGGCAAGAGACGGGCCCACGGCCGGTTCGGATGTCGCTCGCCACCCATGTCGGCCGGAGCCGACAATCGAACTCGGGTCGTCGGGCTCGGAGCGCAGCGACCACTGCCCCACCGCTCCGCCCCGAATATGCGATGCAAAACAATGATTAAGGTTTGGATTTAAAGCTTTCGTGACTGCAGGGATTCATATTCTTGGTTCTTTCGGTAAAGTCACGTAGAAGGGAAACAATAATTTTTTTTATTGTTTCCCTTCTACGTGACTTTACCGAAAAAACCAAGAATATAATGACAAAGGGGGCGAGTGAATTTCCTTAATTGTATGCAAGCACTTACATACATAAGTTCATATCTATAAATATTTTCTAAGCGGTTTCCTGCTCAAATGAACAACAAAGCGATGCTCAGCTCTCATTTACAGCCCTGAGTCAGTGGCGGAAATTCCACGTTACTATGCTGCTACTGCTGCTGCTACGGCTGCTGCTACTACTACTGCTACTACTGCTGCTGCTACTGCTGCTACTGCTGCTGCTGCTACTACTACTACTGCTGCTGCTACTACTACTACTGCTGCTGCTGCTACTGCTGCTGCTACTGCTGCTACTGCTGCTGCTACTGCTGCTACTACTGCTGCTGCTGCTGCTACTACTGCTGCTACTGCTACTACTGCTGCTGCTACTGCTGCTACTACTGCTGCTGCTGCTACTGCTACTACTGCTACTGCTGCTACTGCTGCTACTGCTACTACTGCTACTGCTGCTACTGCTGCTGCTACTGCTGCTACTGCTGCTACTACTGCTGCTGCTGCTACTGCTACTACTGCTACTGCTGCTACTGCTGCTGCTACTGCTGCTACTGCTGCTGCTACTGCTGCTACTGCTGCCCCCTGTAATCCAGCACCATGGAGGCAGCAGCGAGGGTTGGCGGATCACCGCACAGATGGGTTGTGAAGCTCCCTTACGGCGGACGTCGCCTTACGCTGGCTCGCCAGGCGAAGGTGCTGCGAGCAAGTGAACTAACCGCCATCTGTGCGGTTGGGGATCGAGCGCTGCCCCCTCGCACAAGGCGTGGGGGTTTTCTCCGGGTGCTCCGGATTTCCTATGAAGCCCTTGGTTGGGTCCGCTGTGCCCGATAAAAACGTAAGAGATAATAATCGTCATTCATTATTTGAAAACATCTTAAGATGAAAACCCAATGCAGCGTGAACTTCCTATAACTCCGTGTAGCTTCCTGGAATTTTTTTTTACTTAACCAACCTAACCAGGATTTTAATTCTCAACCTCACGAGTATAGACTGACATACACACATACGCACATGCAAAGCCATCTATACACACGTGATATCCGTACAAACATGTTTACACGCACAATGAAAGTTGCACTCGGCACAGCCGTCAATAACGCTACCATATAACATGGAACTATATCGTGAGCTTAACGCCGAGTAAGTTTGCAGAGCCAATATAATCATTAATAATTGATTTGTGGGTGAGGCCACGCCAACGACCTGCCCACGATTCTGCCGAGATGATCGACACCATTCCACGGGGGCCTCCGCCACCAGATGCACCCAGTCACGGAACTGTATCGTGACCTAACAATTGGGGAATGCGGCCCCTTACTACTCAAAGAGGACGATGGTAAGCGCTCTCACTGTCCTGACACGCAGGCATCCCCACACACGTGCAGCGTCGTAAGCGCTCACGCACGCAAACAAGACAAAGGTTGTGTGTTCAGCCCCGCGGGCAGTTGGGGAATAAGTACGTGTTGTACGAATGCCTGTTTAAGACCGGCACGGCACACAACGGTGGGTGGATGGGTGGGTGGGTGGCCAGCACCACACCTTCCGTGTCCCCACGTGCGGATGTTGAAACTGGGTGGAGAGGCAAATATGTCGGGGCCGTTGTTGTGTCGTGCTCTGTTCGTTTATTTTGCTGCCCACGTTCTTGACGATGGCGATCCGCGGTTAGTTTACGGTCGCGTGTTTTGTTCTAGTAACGCGTCGATCCATAATCCGACGCAGAGGGTCGCTGCCTGACCATAAACATCCGGCAGTTTTGGCAAAAAATTCGTTTAAGCGCATCCCGACTGTTGAGTGAGAGAATTAAATGTTGAAACCGCTCCAAAGGTTACTTGCGTCAGAACTAATTATGCCGGCAAGAAATCCACTCCCAGAAGGCCGCGTGGCCTTCGATGGGATGTTATGGTGGGGGGGAAAAAAAGGTTCACGTTTTGAACACGTGGGAAGGGGCGCACAGTGCACCGTCGGTCATTTTAGTTTACCAAGAAGGTGGCTCACAGCAGGTCCACGTGACAGAATGCCTGCAGCGCGAACGGAGCCGGGGGGGGGGGGCGGCTCGGACTGTAACGCAGTGGAGCAAACCACGGCGCCACCACTCCCCCGTACGCAAATATTTGAAATGCCGTCACTCATCGCACACAAGCGCTCGGACGGCGTTGCCTCAAGGAGCTCGGGGCCCAGCGATGATCCCTTGGAATGTGGCTCATCAGTGACCCCGCCCCCCCCCCTTAATAGAGGTTTTATTTTGGGTTAGATCGCGTAAAATTGGATAGCAAATCCACAACATTTACCATCTCTCCAACGCACAAGCGGTTAGTGCTGTACGAGTAACGACTTGGCACATTCCCTTTACGTGACAACCCTTACTAGTTGGCTGTGTCGGGTGGTGGCGGCTTTAACGACACATTCATATATTCACGCGATCTAACCCAACAAAAAAATCAAACCTGTATTATGGATGATACTGATCGTGAAAGCCTCCTACTCGGTGTTAAACTGAACCCCACCGCCACCACCACCCCGAGAGACACCCCCTGTCGGGAACAGAGACCCGACGACGACGACGGAACGTCAGTGACACTGCCTGCAAAATATATATGATGGCTATGGCTGGCGTTTCGGGCGATGGACCTGCTTCAGAGCAGACGTTCGCTGCACGTATATATATATACACACAAGCCCAACCGTCTGTGAGTGAGGCCAAAGACACAGCCTTTGTCTCCCGTCTACGCGTGCCATTAAGACGGGTCGTTGACCGAAATGTCACCTGCTGTGTCCGCTTCCTTGTAAGGGCGCACCAGCGCGCCGCTTTACCGAACCTCCGGTTGGCTACGTGCGGTGCGAAACAAGTTCAACACACACACGTGCGTTACATTTACGTTATACATATGGTATTGTTTGTGCGTTGTTGTGATGCACTTCCGTGCTTCCACTCCTTTGACCCATGCCTTCACCAACCTGGCACTGCCCAATGCGGTGAGGTACGTAAATAACATCACAGGGGGTGGGGAAGCACTCATCCAGCAGTAGATTGACAAAATGGCTGTAATATATATATGTACCCCGTGCGACATCATAACACACGTGGTCCATTTATGGATAAACCCACTAAAATAATAGCGTAGCAAATTCGAGAAAACAACATTGTATTGCAAAGCCTCTCCTATAAATTAAATCCTTTTTAACAGCGCTTCTCTCCTGGGTATGGAGCAATTGCTTTTGCAATAAGGTCAACCGGAATCAGTGGGCCATTGACAAATGGATACAAACACGTGTAACAGGTTCCATCCCCAGGGGGCTCGCATCAAATCGCATCAAATAGCATCAGATAATGTCCACCGTATAATTGCACTGTCGCACGTGTCAGCGACGTGGAAAAGTCAGCCAAGTGAGTAAAAGCCGCGGGCAAGTGACCGAAACCCGTCCCTCACACCCAGTGGGCCCTGGCACGGTTGCCACGACCCCCACGGTGAAAATAATGAAGCCGAGGGCCCTCTCACCTGTCCAACGTCTCCCTTCTTTTGGTATCCCAGCGCCCGGACCCCCTCCCTCCGGCTCACGGGCCTCGGTGCAGTTGCACCGCCTGCGTACTCGACAACTAAACCCCCGGCACGGTGGGGTGGTGGGGGAACCATGTCCTAATTCCCCCACCGTTTGTAGGTCCGCGCCCGGGCCGCCCCCCACCTCCGGCCCACGGGCCTCGGTGCGGTTGCACCGCCTGCGTACTCGACAGCCCCCCCCCCCCCCCCCAGTGGCGGCCGAGGGCTCCTCACCAGCTGGAGCCGAAGGCGGCGCAGCCGAGGTCGGCGATGCGAGCGTGGACCCAGCGCTCGCGTTCGCTGCCCCCGCCGCGGTGCCGCAGGTAGACGTTGACCTTGGTGAACTCGAGCAGGAAGTCGCTCGTGTCGTGCAGGAAGAGCACCAGCAGCCCGATGTTGTGGAACCTGCGGGGGTGCCAGCAGCGGAGCGTGCACGGATAAGTCACATTCAAGCAAATGCACGCAAGCGAATGCACGCACGGACGCACGCGGACGCACGCGGACGCACGCATGGACGCACGCGCACGCACGCACGCACGGATGCGCAGCTTCACATCCTGCGAGCACGCAGTAACACAGAGACAAAGATGCAACCGAGCCACCTGACCGGTTCAGATACACTGTGTTCAGTATGGACTGTACAAGTAATCTGAAACCTGTTCCTAGAATACACATACATGTGTACACCGGGCATGAGATTTTTAAACAATGATTTTTCATTTGTTGGAATTTCGAATTTTTTGGGACAATTTTAGATATCCATTTGTATTTTCCGTACTTGTACGAATGACGATTATATTTACATCATGCTCATGGCAGCAAATGTTACGATTTAAATAGTTTTGCATGTTAAATTGTGGACTCGTATACATTTACGTAACATTCCAACAGAAACACAATCAGTTGATGAGAATTTTTACGCAAATACTTTAAATCATCTATCCACATATGCAGGATATGTACGGACGTGATGTCACCCAGTTCTATCAGTTCCGATGACATCACGATTTTAAATCAGTTGGAACACATTTTTTTCCAGATATTCCGAGACTTCGCTCCATTTTCGGATAATTTTGGATTGATCTAAAAAACAGGAGCACATCTCCAGTTGACAACGGAGCCCCTTTGTAAAAACCACTGCTGGATGGAGGAAAATCGTCAGGGCGTGCGGGTCGTGCGGGCTATCTTTACAAGATCTCACCACGCCGGTCGGTTGCCGAGCATAGACGTGGAAGCACTCAAGCACAGAACAACAAGAAGACACTTTGCTTCGCTGCCTCTCTGCTGCCCACAACGTAGCCCCGCAGCAGCCTATGACACCTGTTTTATGCACCGCGGCAGTCAGCCCATCCAAGCACAATCCAGGCTCAATCCCGCTTAGCTTCTGAAGCTCTGCACATATGCGCGTTGAACTTCTTTCGCACCGTGCGTCGCCAACCGCGCTAACCGGTGGTGCGGGGGAAGGACAACAAACTAAACACAAAAGAAACTAAACTATTGTTTAGTTTCTTTTGTGGGTGGTTTGGTCACAGGCGGGCGGCTGTGTTCGCAGGCACTCCCATGACCAGCCATGGGACGGGTGGACGGATGAGGACAGAAGTACGGGGTGGGGTCAGTGCTACCGACCGACTGAAAACTATAAAAAAAAACTTTTTATTTTACCAGGTAAAGACCACTGAGCTATATATATTGCTCTTTTTATCAGAAGCGATCTGGTCACAAATGGTAGCTCAAATAAGTGGCTTATCGCGTGGCAATTTATAGCAGCCAAATAATCTAAATGGAAAAATCAAGAGGACCCGGAGATAAATCGACGCGACCACTGGGAGAGCACGCATACTCCAAATATACAGGCGTCGTCAGGGTCGGGATCGAATTCACGACCTCCTGCAAACCAGGCGAGGTAGTAAACATCTCCTAGCCACCGATCGACTGACCTGAGGGCGTAGGAGAAGCCGATGAGCGACAGGGTGATGATGTGGTGGAGGATCATGACGGGCGAGTCGCGGCGCCACGTGTCCAGGCACAGTGTCCCGTACACCGAGTGGAGGTAGAAGCTGCCCTGGAGCATGTAGGCGAGGTGGATGTCGCTGGGCACCTCCATGCCCACGTACCAGCCTGCGCCAGGGAACGAGCCACCGGGTTAAAGCCGATTCCTACGCTCGTAACGCACATGCTATGTGTGCTTTCGTCGAATTGTTTGGCGAGATGAGAATGAGTTATATTAAAAAAATAATTGTAGAATACTGAATGGCCATGTCACATGGCCTGTAGTCCGGCACAGCGGAGGCAGCAGCGAGGGTCGGTGGATCACGATAATCTTGTGAAACTGCTTCTTGTGGGCGTCGAGGGGTTGTCGTGCCGTGGCTCGCCGTGAGAATGCGGTACAGCAAAGTGCAGACATCTGTCCCTTCCGTGCGGAATAAAACGTTGCCCCCACGCACGCGTGCGTTTTCTCCGGGTTCTCCGGTCTCCTCCCGCATGTATGAACACTCGTTAATTAACGGAATTAACAAAGTGTTTATACATGTAGAGGACTGCAGACCTTTGGCAATTGTAGGCACCGAGCTAATCGCCTGGCTGTCCGTGCAGCTCGTCTGCGATTCCTCAGTGATTGTGAGATGCGAGTTGCTCGATGAACAATGGAATATAAAATTAAACATGATTCTTTTATGAAGGAGATTTTTTCTTCTAGAACACGATGATTTTGAATGAATGAGACTAAATAAATTGACCAACCTCATAAATACACACCACAAAATATGAGTTGCAAAATAAATCAGCAGACAATACACCTTCCCATATCTGTCCCTCCACATATATAACTAACGAGGGGGTGGGTGGCCAGCACCATGCCCGGCCGCCTTTGTCTCCCCAGTGGCGATGTTCACACACCACACCAGTTACTCGTTTGAGGCTGAGTCGACCTAGGGGAGGCCCAGGACCAGTTGAAATAATTGTCAACGATGGTGGCCGTGAGCGGGAATCGAACTCGGGTCGCCGGGTTCGTAGCGTGGCGTGCTAACCACTACACTACAATGCGTGACGCTTCCTCACGCGCGGGTCACGTGACAAATACGACGTCAAAGCTCACTTGTGTAAAAAATATCTGCATTATTGAGCTCCCCCCCCCCAAAAAAAAAACAAAGTGTATTTTTATAATTGTTGCATGGTGTGCAGTCTGGAAAGTACCCACATGGCAAATTTCAAGTTTGTTGCATGTCGGGAAGTACGCTAAACATTTTGAACAGACACATAATCACAACTTTGCATTTTATATAATTATATATGTGGAGATGTGTTTTCGTAAACATCCCATCATCCACACGACCTTCTGGGCTTACATCATTTCAGCAGCATTAGCTCAACACAAGTGAACTCTGGACCGCTTACGACATTCAGCGTCCCCTCATTAAATGGTGATATTATAAACGGCCGATGTTCAAAAGTATTGAAGGCTGTTTTTTTTCAGAAATAAAAAAATTAATAACAAAAACGAGTCACAACCTCAGGTCCACCTCTGATGACCGCCTATTTCTGTCTAAAAATAAACCTGCCCACTGTATCGTGCAGCGTCTTGACCTGCGGTTGCATTTGGGAGACTATTTAAGTCCACATTGTGTTGACTCGCACTCACAGACTCGCTTAGAGATTGACAGATGACATATAAACCTATGACTGACCATGTGCTCATCTAGATACCAATAGACCCTAATAACCAAAGTCAACTTTTTCATTTTACCAGGTAAGGCCCACTGAGCTATGCAGCTTTTTTTCAGAAGCGCCCTGGCCACAAATGATAGCTCAACGAAGTGGCTTATCGCCGTGGACATTTTTTGCAGCCAATTGGTCGAAACGCATATCTCTAAATGTGGAGGGACCCGGGACAGAACATGCAAACTCCAAATATGCAGAAGGCGTCAGGGTCGGGATCGAACCAACGACCTCCTGTATACCCGGCGAGGTAGTTAACATCTCACCACCGTGGCGCCCTCACAGAGACCCACAGACTTACATATAGATCAATGACTAAACACCTCGCTCTATCAAATAAATACACCCACACTGTTTTCACACAGCTGCTTGAGGTGCAGTTGCATTTAGATACTTGCTACATGAAGACACAATGTATACATATTATACTTTGTTACCGCCCTGCTCGGAACCACATTAATTCAGGTGACCACAGCAGGTTTTCGTAACTACGGAGAGACTCTATCAAGGCTACTGCTAATCACCTTTGGCGGGTGCCCATTAGCGGTTTTATCGGGTGCGTCGCGTGCGAGATATCGACTTGGCGCTATCTTAGCGAAACGTCCCTGAGGAGTCCATCGCGTCCCCACCGCAGCCACTGCCGGTGAGACTTTGGACACGGCCGACACGAGTCGCAAATCCGCGGCCGCCACTTCGACGATCGCAGCGCGGCGGCACAATCACCTCGCCGTATGTCACTTTGTTTTTTCCTCCCTCCCTCCCTCCCCCAGTCATATATTCCGATTGAGCTCCATAGCTCATCGGATTTCTCCAGAATGAATAAAAATTCTGATTCTGGGTCCCCATTAGCAAATCACCCACAATGCACCCCCCCACACTCCATCTGGTCAGCTATCATTATTCTTTTTTAACGCTAAACGTTACATTTTTGAAAAACACCACGAGCCGATTTTTGTAACTTGTAAAACTGTCACCATAACTGACAGCCAAGCGGCATCAAATCCTCTGAAAATGAAATGCACACTGTCCATCGCGGGACGCTTGACTGGTAAAAAATGTCAACTATGGCTGTGGACGTGCACAGGCAGGTAGGAGTCCGAGGGTGTAAACCACACTCCGAATTACCACCACATCGTTACACTGTGACCAAATCACCCGGTATGCACCCGATCCTGTCATATCGTGGAAGCTAAGCAGGTTTGAGCCTGGAGATGGTGCGTGGACGAGTTGTTTGACTTCATATTTGACTTGTTTAACTTTTAAAATGAAATGTAAAAGTTTAATTTTCCTTTTACCAGGTAAGGCCCACTGAGCTATATAGATCCTTTTCAAAAACAACCTGGCCACAAATGATAGCTCAACTTAGTGGTTTATCACGTGGAAATGTATAGCAGCCAAATACTCTAAACGCCGTGATGTTGATTCTAAATGTCAGGGGAAAACCGGAGGACCCGGAGAAAAATCCACGCGACCACAAGAAGATAGACACCGCAGACTCCAAATATACAGCAGCAGGCGTGAGGGTCGAGATCGAACCCACAACCTCGTGCATACCAGGCGAGGTAGTTAATGTCTCCTAGCCACCGTGGCGGACGGTCTCGTTTAGCCGGTTGCCCGGCTATTCTGCGAGGGACATCCGTGGTGTGCGAGCACAGCAGCAGCCCACGCAACAACAAAAGACAAACTCACCCATGGGTGACCAGCCGCATGCCACGCTGTTCGCTGTGCACTGTGCTTACGTGGCGGACAGCAACATCGCTTGTTGTACTTGACTTCTATGTCCCCCCCCTTCCCCCACACACGTCGATGCGGTGAAGTATGGGTGAGACAAGCCTCAAGACCTGCACGTGTGGTGGGGGGGGGGGGGATGCCCTCATCCAGCAGTGGATTGACAAAAAAAGGGGCTGTCTGTGTGCATTCTAATTGCCCGCATGGCATCATGTCAAGAGAACGAAGGAATTCCATTCTCGAACTCTCACAGGTGGGCAGTGCACCACCTTGTGTGAGAGAACGGCTCGGGAAGGTGGCCAACTCCGAGTGAAGTCGCTTCCATCGGTAAAGAAGAGCTTCATAGCTCGTCGGATTCCTCCTGGAAAAATAAATATTCTGATTCTGCATCTTTGTTCACACCGTAGATGCGTTCCTTTGCTATGCACCTTCGATTAACACAGTCAGCTAAAGAAGTTCAACATGCACACATACACCTCGCAGCATTTGCTGCACGTCCATTAAACTCGAACGTATCATTCTGAGAGCTGGAATTCGCCAATTTTTTGTTTTGTTTAAACGAGGCGGTGAAAACGAGACTAAAGGGAAAAAGTTAAATGTTGCGATTAAAATTGTGGACCACCAGTCGTGGCTCTCGTCGACTGGCGGAGCGGTGATGACGGCCTGAGTCAGCGGTGGCAATCCGAGGCTCGGGAGCCAGCCGCATGCGGTGGCTCTTTCAGGACTGGTGCTTCGTGACGTCATTCATCGAGGACCACCTCCGTCTCGTATTTACACGCATTGGCGGCTCTTGAACCGTTTAGTGGTTTTTTTTCCCCGACGGATTCGAAAACAAGTTCTCTTCTTGTCATTTGGGTTGCCGAATCCCGGCCCAGGGTGAATCGCGAAGATCGCCGGCGTCGCGAAAGTTACCGTCGCGGCACCGAATCGCCGCAAATCCCCGCCGCGGCGCCGGTTGCGCGAGCGGCCGCGCTCACCGGTGAACGCCGACAGCGGCTGTGCGAAGAAGTTGTAGTCGCGCATGAAGAGCAGGTAGCCGCTGTAGAGCCACGCGCCCAGGTAGAAGACGAGCTTCCACGCGTTCTCCGGGAACTTGGCCACATCCTGGGGGCGCAGCCGCAGCTTTGCCGCCAGCGGCTGCGACAAAAACACGACGGAGTGAGCGTCATCGTTGGGCAGCTACGTGTGCCGCAGATACGCGCGTGGCCCCTGATCCGGCACTGCGGACCAGAGGTCGCAAACGGGTTTTGATTCCTTACCCGAACCCGGCCGCACCAGGGTCGCAAACGGGTACCCGTACCCGTACCCGGCCACGGGTAGCCGGGTATCGGGTAGGGTACGGGTATCGGGTACCCGGTTGCGACCTCTGCTGTGGACGCCAGCGAGGGTTGGGGGATTGCCGCGCACATTTTGAGAGACTCCCTTCCCCGTCGCGAGTCCAGGGTTTCCTCCCGCACGCATAAACACTCGCTAATTGGCAGAAAATTCGTAAATATAAAACCCATTACATCGCGCCTTAGGGATTGCGACGCGTCCTACCGTTTTTTCAGGATGTCTGCAGCCGCATTCAGGGCTTCAGACACGGAAAGCTTCGCCACGCGGGGTCACATGGGATCACGGTGGGGAGGGGGGGATCGTGGTTTACTGGCGCTTGGGGATAAAACAGGAATGTATAAAATTCCACAAAACAGAAACAAGGGCGGTTGTTTAGTGGAGGGCCTAAATGCGGTGCTGTGAGAGTTCGGGAGCTCACAAGAGAGACGTGTGTGTATGCCTCTGGTCTAGAAGTCACAAGCAAAACTGTCGAACACCCTTTTCCTGTTCCACACGCACGCAACCGGCCCCACTGTTCGACGCTGGGTTTTTACGCAGAGTCGGCAAATTTGGACAAAAACAAGCCGGCCATCCACTTCCGGAGCGCGTGGCCCAAAATACTCCGTTTGAAACTGTAATGACTTGAAGGGATTTGAATCGACTCCTTTATAAAACTGCTGTGCCGCTGGGGATTGTTTTAATTGCTATTGTTAGACATGATGTTAGCTTTTCGATTAAAAGCTTTCGTGACTGCGGGGATTCATCTTCTTGGTTCTTTCGGTAAAGACAGACCTGTTCTTCACCTGAGGACGGCTGCTTGCGTTGTGGCCAAAACGTCGTGAGAATTGTATTTTAGTACGTTTCATTTTTATCGTTTTATTATTTCCCTTCTACGTGACTTTACCGAAAGAACCAAGAAGATGATGTTATCTGTTTCTGCAATGTGCACGGATAGAGTTTTGGAAGGGAGTTCAGATGGCGGCGTGGATTTCAAGGAACGCAAAGGACTTGCTCTCTGACCCCGTCTCTGTTACAGTCGCTCCGTCAGCTACTGCTGCCACCACTGAGTCGGGACAAAGTTCAACGCGCTTATCGGCCCCCGTGCCAGAAACCCAAATACTGCGCTGGGGCGAGATAAATCCCTTCGTCCCCGCTTCACCCCCTAAACCCCATCAGCAGCCACGCGCACTGCATAGCCACACTGCCAGCACGTGTCAAGGAATGATGCAACGTGGCGCGAGGGGGACATTGTCAGTGGTGAGAGGTGGCCAAAATGTGAAGTGGGCTTTTTGTTTTGTTTAAATCGTGACCCTAACGCTTAGCTCTCCGACGCGTTTTCGGGTATCTGCCTTAGGCATGTGGAGCGAAACGTCAGACAACGGACAACGAGCAGTACCACCCGAAAATAGGGCAGAGAACTACATAGCTGCACAACCGCGAAAACCTCCAAAGTAGTGTTTCTGTGTTTTAATTGTATTCCGCATGTTCACGTGCAGTCCTGATGTGTATCCACTGCTGGATAAGAGCTTTCCTTGATCCCGTGCAGTTGATGGCGGTTATTTGACCATATTCTTGAGTTTTTTCGGTAAAGTCACGTAGGTAAAAAATTCAAATAAAATAAAAATTACGACGTTTCGGAGGCAACACAAGCCTCCGTCTTCAGGTGGAACCGTCACAGCACGCTCGCTGCATCAAGTAAATGTATTCACCTGAAGACGGAGGCTTGTGTTGCCTCCGAAACGTCGTGATTTTATTTTTTAATTTTATTTTAATTTTTTACCTACGTGACTTTACCAAAAAAACCCAAGAATATGAATCATTGCAGTCACGAAAGCTTCAAATCTAGAATTATTTGACCATACTTCACCATGCTGGTTCGGGTGGCTTGATGATAGCAGACAGCAAAGATGTTGATACGGTAACGCAAGTAAATTTTTGAGTTCGATCGCGTAAATATTATAAATGTGTCGTTAAACCCGCCACCACCCGACACACGGCCAACTAGTAAGGGTTGTCACGTAAACAGAACGTGGCCAATTCGTCACTAGTACAGCACTAGTGTGCAGTGTATAGTGTAGTGTATAGTGTAGTGTATACTGTAGTATACTAGTACAGCACACCGGTGTGTTGAAGAGCCAAGCCACAACAAACCTTACTAGTTGGCTCTGTCGGGTGGTGGCGGGTTTAACGACACATTTATATATTTACGCGATCTAACCCAAAAAACCTCTTATGGATGATATTGGTCGCTAAGGAACTACGTGTTAAACTACAATTAAATTTGCTGCACGACAATGTAGGCCCGCGGCAGCCTATAGCACCTGTTTCAAGCGTGGCGGTCACCCATCAAAGCAGTGCGTAGGCTCAACTTAGCTGAGCTTACAGAGTATGTCCGATCGGGCGCAATCCGGGCGATTCTGTCGTAGGCTGATTACGGTATATTGATTTTTTAGTAAATACGACAGCAACATAGAAACAATGGGGAGGTGAAATGCATAATAAAATAAATACAAATAATATTCTTTTATTATTTTAATTCTATAATTAATTCTATAATTATTTCAATTATTTTTATTTATTTATTTTTACCTACGTGACTTTACCGAAAAAACCTAAGAGTACGAATCCTGGCAGTCACGAAAGCTTCAAATCTAGAAAGCTTCAAATGCAGTTGCTTGCCACGTGAAAGTGAAGCCGAATTAGGCAGCGGTCTCCAGCAGAAGACGTGATCGTGGCTGGGGCCCAACTTGCCGGCGGACAGGGTTGTTGCTTTCTGGCAAGCGAACCGCGAGTGACATTCGAGGCCCCGTGATGACAGGGTCCCGGACACCCCACGGCGTTACGCGTTTTCATAATAAAAAGTTTTTTTGGGGTGAGATCGCGTAAATATGAATGAGTCCGCTAAACCCACCACCATCACCACCACCCGACACGGACAATTGATAAGGTTTGTCACGTAAACAAAACGTGGTCAGTTAGTTAGTTACTGCAGCACACCGGTTGCGTGTTGGAGAGTAAACCCACAACATTTACAGTTAGAGTATTGTGACGTTTCGCTGGCGATTAATACAACCACAACAACCACCACCACCACCACCACCACAGCAACCACCACAACAACCACCACAACAACCACCACAATAACCACCACAACAACCACCACAATAACCACCACAACAACAACCAACACAACAACCACAACAACCAACACAACAACCACAACAACCACCACAACCACCACAACAACCACCTCAAAAACCACAACCACCACAACCACAACAATCACAACCACCACAACAACCACCTCAACCACAACAACCACAACCACCACAACAATCACCACAACAACCACCTCAACCACAACCACCACAACAACCACCACAACCACCACAACAACCCCCACAACCACCTCAACCACCACAACAACCACCACCACAACAACCACCACAACAACCACCACAACAACAACCACAACAACCACAACAACCGCAACCAGCAACCTCGCCAGGCGATTTGCTTATTAATCGCCAGCGACACGTCACGATACTCCGCGTGTAGATGTTGCGGGTTTACTCTCTAACACGCAGCCGGTGTAATGGGATAAGTATCTAATTGGCACGTTTTATTTACGTGACAAACCTTACTAATTGGCGGTGTCGGGTGCAGGTGGGCTCAGGACACCTTTACATCGACTCGATTTCACACAAAGCACCTTTATTATGAATAACACTGGTCAACACACTTTTTCTGGCATAAGGTATTCCAACGGGGTTAAGGTAATTTTGGGGTGCTGATTCCAAATCTGGCATCAGTTTGTGTCTATCACATGAGGTTTTTGAGATATAAAAGATTGCATTTTCAATAAAAAGTGCAGAAGAAAAATATTAAATAAATGTGGACATCTACATAAAATTATATTATATACACACTATCCTAAAAATACAGCACCATATTTTAACACTAAAGCAGTCACTGCCTCGCAACAACTTGCAATCATAAGTGACAGAGTTAATTTCGGGTAAAATCAATGAAAATGGGGTATGCCGATAGCATAAAAATGAGATGTGATAGAGCAAATCTGAGATCAGATTTCGAATCAGCACCCTGAGATTAGTCTTGAACAACTGCAAAAATTCAGGCCAGAATTTTTTTAAATCCTTTATATTAAGTTCACTTGCTTGCTTGCGCGCTTACGACCGTGCAAATCTTTCGGTCGTTTTTTAACCCACTTCCCGTGATCCAATCGAGCTGACATTTTGCACACAGACTCGTGCGTGACAATTTATTTTCGTGAAAATGTTTTTCCATAACTTTACACTTTTTAGGATTGTTTTTATATTTAATTACCAATTGCTTAATGGTGGCAGGCAATCATCTGACCCATAGGTGGCAGCCATCTCAAACCAGAGGACGAGAGGACTCTAGCCGCCACGCATATAAAGGATTTATAGTGAAAAACTTTGTTTTTACGGGTTAATTTTTTATTTGTTGATCAGTGTAATAGTTGTCGCAAAATCTTCCTCCTACTGCTACTGCTGCTGTGCGTGAAACCGCGTGGGGGTCTCTGTGGCCGCGCTGTGGTGTCTGCGCTCTCCGATTGTAGGGCTCCGTGCACGACGTCCGACGTTTCGGTTCGATACCCGCGCTGGCAGCTTCTGCTTAAAAGAACCCCCGTCAATAATAATCGGCGACCTGTTGGGGCAACGCTCCTCCTTCTTCTGAGCAGCTGCAGCAGCAGCACATTGTTTAAGAGGGCCCACAATGTGAACTTCCGTCTACTGTATATGGGGTAAGCCTTTGGCGGACCCCCCCCCCCACCCTATGCACTCCTCGTTGGTGGCGTTATCCTCAAGACAGAACAACAACAAACATGTGCCGGTTCTTACGGCCACAGCGGAGTGTGCGCGCTCATCTTAGTCGACACACACCAGCGTTGTTGTTGTTGTTGTCGTCGTTAAATGGTTCCCTCTCTCCTCCCCAGTTAGTGCTGCTCAGCACTGCCCGCCCGGCACAATAAAACGACGACACGACACTACACTATCTCTGTCGGCGATCTCCCGCATGCCGCAATGAGCCCCCTCGTCTCGAGCGGGTGGCGAAGCGCGGCTCGGCACGGGGCTCTGGTGCAAGACGCGACTTGGGGCACCCCACACCCACCCACACCCACCAACACCCACACCCACCCACCACCCTCCAACCCACCCACACCCACCCACCAACACCCACCCACACCCACCCACCAACACCCACCAACACCCACACCCACCCACCACCCTCCAACCCACACCGACCCACTTTCCTCCAACCCACACCGATCCACCTCCCCTCCAAAACCCTTCAACCCACCCACCCCCAACCCACCCACCCACCTCCAACCCACACCCACCCACCCCCAACCCACCCACACCCACCCCGCTTCAACCCACCCACACCAACCCACCCAAACCCCTCCAAACCACCCACCAACCCACCTCCAACCCCCACCTCCAACCCACCCACCATGTCCAAATTCCACCCCGGCGAGTCTGCGCGAACCCTTCTCCACCGTGACCCCCGCTGCTGCCACTGCTGCCGCTGCTGCCACTGCTGCCGCCGCTGCTACTGCTGCTGCTGCCACTGCTGCTGCCGCTGCCACTGCCGCTGCCGCTGCCACTGCTGCTGCTGCCGCTGCTGCTGCCGCTGTCACTGCCGCTGCCGCTGTCACTGCTGCTGCTGCTGCCACTGCTGCTGCCACTGCCGCTGCTGCTGCCACTGGTGCTGCTGCTGTCACTGGTGCTGCTGCTGCCGCTGCTGCTGCTACTGTCGCTGCTGCTGTCACTGCTGCTGCCGCCGCCGCCGCCGCCGCCGCCGCTGCTGCTGCTGTCACTGCTGCTGCTGCTGCTGCCACTGCTGCTGCTGCTGCCGCTGCTGCTGCTGCTGTCGCTGCTGCTGCTGCCCCATGGCCTGCGCCCTCGGCAGTGAGCCCCGCGTGGCGAGGCAGCCTGGGCACGGCAATCCCGAGCCGCCCTGACCCCCCACGCACCCACAATCACCACCCTCCACAACTCGATCCCACCTCTGGCAGCCCTGACCCCCCACGCACCCACAATCACCACCCTCCACAACTCGATCCCACCTCTGGCAGCCCTGACCCCCCACGCACCCACAATCACCACCCTCCACAACTCGATCCCACCTCTGGCAGCCCTGACCCCCCACGCACCCACAATCACCACCCTCCACAACTCGATCCCACCTCTGGCAGCCCTGACCCCCCACGAACCCACAATCACCACCCTCCTCAACTCGATCCCACCTCTGGCAGCCCTGACCCTGCTCAACCAGGGGTCGGCAAAACCAAACATAACAAGATGAGGCTGATTTTTGTTTCGAATTCGGTGTAAAAAAAAAAAACTCTAAATATTTTCGGGGTCGCGGTGCTCGTGATGAGTACGAGACGGAGCGGGGGGGGGGTCCGTAAATGAAGCCCCACCACATCCGCAGGTCGCCAAACCCTGCGGCGCTAAACCTCTCCCACTCACCTCGTCTCGTCTCATCCACCACAGTCTCCTACCCCATCCACCACAGTCTCTTACCCCTCGTCTCGTCTCATCCACCACAGTCTCCTACCCCTCGTGTCGTCTCATCCACCACAGTCTCCTACCCCATCCACCACAGCCTCCTACCTCATCCACCACAGTCTCCTACCCCTCGTCTCGTCTCATCCACCACAGTCTCCTACCCCTCGTCTCGTCTCATCCACCACAGTCTCCTACCCCTCGTGTCGTCTCATCCACCAGTCTCCTACCCCTCGTCTCGTCTCATCCACCACAGTCTCCTACCCCATCCACCACAGTCTCTTACCCCTCGTCTCGTCTCATCCACCACAGTCTCCTACCCCTCGTCTCGTCTCATCCACCACAGTCTCCTACCCCTCGTGTCGTCTCATCCACCACAGTCTCCTACCTCATCCACCACAGTCTCCTACCTCATCCACCACAGTCTCTTACCCCTCGTCTCGTCTCATCCACAGTCTCCTACCCCATCTACCACAGTCTCCTACCTCATCCACCACAGTCTCTTACCCCTCGTCTCGTCTCATCCACAGTCTCTTACCCCATCCACCACAGTCTCCTACCTCATCCACCACAGTCTCTTACCCCTCGTCTCGTCTCATCCACAGTCTCCTACCCCATCCACCACAGTCTCCTACCTCATCCACCACAGTCTCTTACCCCTCGTCTCGTCTCATCCACAGTCTCCTACCCCATCTACCACAGTCTCCTACCCCATCTACCACAGTCTCCTACCCCATCTACCACAGTCTCCTACCCCATCTACCACAGTCTCCTACCCCATCTACCACAGTCTCCTACCCCATCTACCACAGTCTCCTACCCCATCTACCACAGTCTCCTACCCCATCTACCACAGTCTCCTACCCCATCTACCACAGTCTCCTACCCCATCCACCACAGTCTCCTACCCCATCTACCACAGTCTCCTACCCCATCTACCACAGTCTCCTACCCCATCTACCACAGTCTCCTACCCCATCTACCACAGTCTCCTACCCCATCTACCACAGTCTCCTACCCCATCTACCACAGTCTCCTACCCCATCTACCACAGTCTCCTACCCCATCCACCACAGTCTCCTACCCCATCTACCACAGTCTCCTACCCCATCTACCACAGTCTCCTACCCCATCACCACAGTCTCCTACCCCATCTACCACAGTCTCCTACCCCATCTACCACAGTCTCCTACCCCATCTACCACAGTCTCCTACCCCATCTACCACAGTCTCCTACCCCATCTACCACAGTCTCCTACCCCATCTACCACAGTCTCCTACCCCATCTACCACAGTCTCCTACCCCATCCACCACAGTCTCCTACCCCATCTACCACAGTCTCCTACCCCATCCACCACAGTCTCCTACCCCATCTACCACAGTCTCCTACCCCATCTACCACAGTCTCCTACCCCATCTACCACAGTCTCCTACCCCATCTACCACAGTCTCCTACCCCATCTACCACAGTCTCCTACCCCATCTACCACAGTCTCCTACCCCATCCACCACAGTCTCCTACCCCATCTACCACAGTCTCCTACCCCATCTACCACAGTCTCCTACCCCATCCACCACAGTCTCCTACCCCATCTACCACAGTCTCCTACCCCATCTACCACAGTCTCCTACCCCATCTACCACAGTCTCCTACCCCATCTACCACAGTCTCCTACCCCATCTACCACAGTCTCCTACCCCATCTACCACAGTCTCCTACCCCATCCACCACAGTCTCCTACCCCATCTACCACAGTCTCCTACCCCATCTACCACAGTCTCCTACCCCATCTACCACAGTCTCCTACCCCATCTACCACAGTCTCCTACCCCATCCACCACAGTCTCCTACCCCATCTACCACAGTCTCCTACCCCATCTACCACAGTCTCCTACCCCATCTACCACAGTCTCCTACCCCATCTACCACAGTCTCCTACCCCATCTACCACAGTCTCCTACCCCATCCACCACAGTCTCCTACCCCATCTACCACAGTCTCCTACCTCCTGGACCCTAAGCGCCCACCCATGGATCACACGCGGATTTCCCCTCTTGGCCCCCTCGTCACTTCCACCGCCCTCATGCCTCACCGATCCCTTCCCCTGCCCCCCCCCCAGACTCCACATCCCTTCCCCTGCCCCCCATTCCCATCTGGAACCCTGCCCCCATAACAAAGACATCCCCCGCGTAACCCGAACAGACTGTTGGGGCAAGTGTCGTTAGCGAGCAGCAGCTGAGAAGCCCGGCACGGCACACACGAGGGGGACGGGGTGACCAGCACCACCCCGGCCGCCTTTGTCTCCCCCAGTGTCGACGTTTACACACCGCACCAACTACTCATTTGAGGCCGAGTCGACCTAGGCGAGTACCCACGCGACCGGGCTGGGACGACCGCCACCGCTGTCGTCCGTGAGCGTGGAGGAGGAATTGAACTCGATGTGACCGCGCGGTTCACCACCACCGCTCCCCCCTCTAACCCCGTCCGTGTCATCTTCTTGGTTCTTTCGGTAAAGTCATCACGTAGAAGGGAAGTAATAAAATAATAAAAATAGAACATAATAAAATATTATGTTTTATTTTTATGAATAATAAAATATTATGTTTTATTTTTATTATTTTATTACTTCCCTTCTACGTGATGACTTTACCGAAAGAACCAACAAGATGAATCCATGCTGCAGTCACGAAAGCTTCAAATCGAAACCCGTCCGTGTCGTGCCCCCCCCCCCCCAGCGAGTCACCTTGAAGACGTGGGACGTGGCGAGGATGCGCGCCGTGATCCACGCGAGCGCCAACACGACCACGATGACCGCGTCGCGGCGCCCGAACGTGGCCGCGTTGCGCAGCGTGCGCGCAGCGAGCGCGGGGCCGCAGTCGGAGCAGTCGCTCCACTCGCTGCGCACTCGCGAGTACACGGCCACGGCAGCATCCGCGTAGTCGAACAGCAGACCCGAGACGCCTCCAACTCCATCACCTCCATCACCTCCTGCTGCTGCTGCTGCCATCGCCGAGAGATGAGCGAGCGAGCAGCCCCAGAGCAGATCTGACCCCCCGCGCACGCGCGAGTAACGGGAACAGCTGCGCCGTGTCGAGGGGGAGTTGTGTTGGGGGGGTTTAAGGCGGAGCGAACATTGGGGTTGGAGCTGGGGCGGTGCTGCTCGTCCCCTACCCCGCGTGTGTGTGATGGGGCGGTGGTGGTGGGGGGTAGCGCCCCCTAGCAGCTGGCAGGAGGAGCGATGCTCAAGAGTGTCTGCCCCCCACCCCCCCCCGGCTCAACTCGCGCCGTGTCCTCGTTTGCACTCTTGGCCACGCGTGCGCTGTGGCAACACGTGCGGTGGCTGGGTTCCGTTGGTGGTGGTGGTGCGTGTTAAACAGGGCTTCGTTTCAGCCAGCATTGGTATTGCCCGGTAGAGATGCAACGTAAGGCAAACGTCAGCGTGTGGTCGGGACCGTTTGTTCCAGCGTTAGCCCGACAGATTTCCATGTTTTGATGGGTGGGTTGGTGACCCGAAACATATCTCGATGGCACGCGCGCGACATCTCTGATGATGCCCTCTCGCTGTGGTTACTCGTCACCTCCCGGTGTTGGGTGGTTTCCCCCAGGGACACATTTTAAGACATTTTAACGTTGGCCGTGTAGGGGAGCTCCGTCGTGCAGAGCTCGACATTTCATTTCATCCGAGTCTGATCATTTGGTTGCGACAACGTCCAGTATCTACCGCGACACGTGGCACCGTCCAAGTCACATTCCATCTCCCACAATTGTTAAACGACTTGGACTCTCGCCCCTGTTGCCCCGTCGCATTGTGAATGTTTTCGGTTCATTACATTTTGGTTTTCTTGGTTCTTTCGGTAAAGTCACGTAGAAGGGAAATAATAAAATAATAATAATAAACATAATAAAATACAATTCTCACGAGGTTTCGGCCACAACGCAAGCAGCTGTCCTCAGATGAAAGACAGCGTCATTCAGACGCTGTCTTCCCGACAGACCTGTTCTTCACCTGAGGACGGCTGCTTGCGTTGTGGCCAAAACATCGTGAAAATTGTATTTAATAATGTTTTATTTTTTATTATTTTATTATTTCCCTTCTACGTGACTTTACCGAAAGAACCAAGAAGATGAATCCCTGCAGTCACGAAAGCTTTAAATCGACATTTTACATTTTGGTTGTTCGACATTTTCACTCCGTGAGCCGAAATGCAAAGAAATATTTGCAAACTATATGAAATGCTACAACGTTAAACAAGATGTTTGGTGATGTAGCTGGCAGCATTGGCAGTGGTGCACAAGTCTACATGACAATACACTAACACTGAACTAAAAACAAATATTTTTTTATTTTACCAGGTAAGGCCCACCGAGTTATATTGCTATTTTTCAGAAGCGACCTGGCCACAAATGATAGCTCAACAAAGTGGCTTATCACGTGGCAAATGTTATTGCAGCCAAACTCTAAAACGAGCGTTTCTAAAATTTGCAGGAAAAACTGGAGGTCCCAGAGAAAAATCCACGCGACCACGGGGAGAGAGAACATGCAAACTCCAAATACACAGACATCGAGATCGAACCCACAACCTCCTTTAAACCAGGCGAGGTAGTTAACATCTCGCCACGGTGGCGCAAAAATAACACTGTGGTCTTAAGCCAAAAAAATGGTTGACGTTTCAGGCAACGGCCTTTCTGTGTTTGCCGGAAATGTCATCTATTATATATTTTTTTTCTATTTATGACCACTGTTATTGACTTATGTGTTGAGTTTGTATTGTAAATCTAACATATTGTAAAATAAAAACATGCACACACATAACTTGCATAAACCAGAATCACTTAGCACGCGATTCAATGCTTGTACCGTGAGCGGGAGTTGATGAATCATTGTAGGCCGCGGGTTTAGATAGCACAATCAACGGAATGCCAAGACTGGTTTTTCATCACCAGTTCAACACACCCTTTCCCAGAAACTACAGACGTTATTCCAGGAATACAATTAGCCAATTGTATGGAGAGATTCATTTCATGTTGTAGACACTTTTTAGTCGTGTACTGTATAATGGTTTTGGGTCAGGGATAACAAGGAGTCATCATACCTCCTTGAAGATGTGTACCCCGCTGCTTACCAGCGGGATGTTGTATATAAACAGCTTCAGGGAATGTTTTTCAGTAGTTCCTCAAGCCGGTGTAGATTATGCAACATTAGCCCAACACCCCCAGTGATTTGATTAACTGCAGTTCCCAATGCTTAATGTGTTATCTCATAACAGATCAATAACTGGATTTTACAATGAGCAGAAATCACTCCACTTACATACACGATATTATTGCTCATTTCTCAGCACAGTGATTCTTGCACTGTGCCATGTTTGTTGTAGTACGGAGTTAGACTGATGGCCTTAATCTAAGTTGTCTTGTGGTTGTTGTTGACTTGCATCCCACTAAAATTTTTGCACACAGCGTTGGTGTACGGTGCTTTTTCTGGAAGATTTTTGCTGTTTTTTCCCTGGATTTTTCTGTTTGCGCATAGTCTCTTTAAGATGTTTTCTTGTTCATGTTTTAGTTTTTTTGCCGTTGCACCCGATTCAAGAGCCGAATGACTCAGGTTTATACCAAATAAATGAACTTGAACACAGCGACCCAAGTTAAAATCCTGGCCACGACCTCTTGCTGCGCATTGATGGCATGCCTCCCCCAACCCGGGCTGACCAGAGTGGTGAAGTATGGTTCAACACCCTCGCACGACCAAGACGTCGTGGAACGGTAAAGGCCTTTATCCAACCATCAGTGGACTGACACAATTGTGTGCATTGTAATAACCGTTTGAATTAAACACCAAGTATTTCCCCTTCAACTTCGATTGGAATTATTGCCAAAGTGGAAATATCCACTTGAGTTGTCTAAGCAGCTTGCTGCTGAGCTTTCGTAAATAAAAACATGTTTAAAAAATATATATTTTCTGAATACTTGGTTTCCCTCGCTTTTGCGGATTTGGTTTGTGCGATTTCGGGCTGCACATCCGGCTAACCAAAACATCGATATATTCACTCAAATGCGACATTGTGTGTACTGTAGGCAGGCAGCAGTCTCGTACGGGTTTGCTTTTTTTCGAGCGTATCAACAGCACATAGCGAGGGAAACCTGTACTCGGCAGTTGATCAAGATGTCAATGACTGATATGGGTGATTCACACATCTCTTGAAGTATGTGAAGGTTAATCCCAATCCTGACCTCTCCGCTGTTGATCCCATAGCAATCATGCGAGACACATAGTGCATCAGTGTGCTGCTGTAAGAGAGCCTCTGTCTGATTTTATGAGCAAGGGCCAATAAACCTGAACGTTGTGAACTCGTACGGCCTTTATAGTCTAAGAACTTCAAGAATGAACGTTAAACTGAAGAACCACAACTTTATTTTTTGCAGTTTACATCTTGTGACCGAACCGGGGCTTATCTCCCGAAATATTTTAAACGTACCGAGACCACTGATATTTTGCACATTTAACACAACAGTGTCGTAAACCCAAACATCACATACCCACCCGAATTAACCACCAGTTCAATAGTTGCGCATGGTCTATCCGACTTTTCTACATATCTGTCCATACCGCAGCCTCCAGTTGAGTTGGATATTCCTTTCACTCTGGAGGCTTCCGATAAACACAGCACACACTCGCAATCACGATCACGTAAATGTACACAATCGACCGGCAAACAAAAACCTTCTGCACGACGTTTGACAAGTGGGTTTGTATTTCATGCTATCCGTACATGGGAATTTATATACAGTACAAACAGTATTTGCGAATGGATACAAAAATATACATCTGAACTGCATTAAATATGCGAATTTGCTCTTTAAGCTTGTGATTAGCAATGCATGTGCTACCAAGTATTTGTATGGTTATCAGAATATATTCATCCAAGCCGAAATCAATCGCTCAACTTTACCGCTTACTTGGGGGGGCAACGGATCAACGTTCACGTCACGCCACAACATCAGTACCGGGGGGCGGGGGGGGAGGCGCCCCCCAGGGACGCTAATGGCCCAAACAGCAGACACAGAATTCTGTAAGCGTGAAGTCTACGGCGGCTCTCGGTCTCAGCCAAGCTCCGGTTCCCACAGCGGGGTCCCGTGCTGCGCGTTATATAACTCGGCGGGTCTGTGGACAGCCAGGCGCAGCAACTGCTTGCGAGATGTAACAGGTACACGTTTATAAAGTAATGTTATTCTGTGAACAACAAAAAAACTCCACCCTCCTTGCTTTATTGAAAAACTTGAAAACTAAATGTGTACAACGCACTACCTACGACAGGGCTTCTCAAACGTCAGTCCTCACAACCCATCATGTGTACCAATCATGAGGGTGTGCATGCAAAGTGTAATTGCCATGATTTCGATTTAAAGCTTTCGTGACTGCAGGGATTCATCTTCTTGGTTCTTTCGGTAAAGTCACGTAGAAGTAATAAAATAATAAAAATAAAACATAATAAAATAATTATCACGACGTTTCGGCCACATCGCAAGCAGCCGGCTCAAAGGTAATATCACATACCTGCATTTCCCATAAATATGCTAAATTCCTCTTGATATGCAAATTATTTTGTCAAGGCGCCCTTCCCCCCTTCCAACCCAGCTTAAATATACGCTCCAAGCGTGGTGGCGTTTCATTCAGACGCTGTCTCCTCGACAGACCTGGTCTTCACCCGAGGACGGCTGCTTGCGTTGTGGCCGAAACGTCGTGAGAATTATTTTATTATGTTTTATTTTTGTTTTATTACTTCCCTTCTACGTGACTTTACCGAAAGAACCAAGAAGATGTAATGCCATGATTTGTATCAGAAAGGAAATAGTTTAGAGCGCAAAAGCGCTGTGTCCGCAGCAGAGGATACTACAGCAAATCTATTGTTGTGCCGTAAACTTAGAGCTCGCTTAGTGCTCAAGATGCGCTTTCTCACTCGTACCGCTTTTTAGATTTTCATTTTCAGTAAAAATGTTCTCCAGGACAAGCAGCGTAATAAAGAATCGGCCATCTACAGCATAGCATGAAGCGAGGGGTGCCTGTAGTTTAAACGCTCCTGCCACTATGCTCCCCACCTATACTAACCCTCACAATTATCAAATAATCCGTATCAAGCAATACACTGTTAATTGCACGCTGATTCAGGTCTCCGTTAGTCGATGGTGATTAACTGTGAGCAGCCAATTACAGGTATTGCGATTTTTTTTACCGAAAACGACATAACGTACACACATAATGTATGTTTATTAACTATGAATAACCCAACTAAGAATAGATATTATTGTAATTCATTGACACATTAACCCCCCGCCCCCCCGCCCCCTCTGGTCTTCGCAACCAATTGGCTCAAGTGAAGACATCACATTTACCCCGTCGAAGACCGAAACAGGATTTCTTCACAATTCTGGCTGTCACCCGATGATTCTGGTTGTAATTGCCGGCGAAACGTCGAACTCGAATTGTAAATGTTGTGGGTTTACTCTCCAACCCAGCGGTGTGCTGAACTACTAACTAATTGGCACGTTTTGGCCGTCAGGTGGTGGTGGTGGGTTTAACGACACTTTTACATCTACGCGATCAAACTCACAAAAAACCCGAAACAAATAATCCTCAACCGACGAAGGCGTGGAAAGGATCTCGTGTCCAGCAGCAGACTGGACATCCGGGCATCTGTGAGAAAATAAATTTATAGCTCGATCGGATTCCTCCAGTATAAATATTCCGATTCTGGACTGACAAAACGGCCGTACGTGCCAAGTGGCAGGATGTGAGGAGTGGAGTCTGCGAAGCTCTGCTCCAGACCAGAGAATTCACACCGTACCGCGATCCACTTGAAAGCAATTTCTGAAATGCCCCGGACACCAATTCAATTAGTCAGACCTTGGAAGCTAATAGGACTCAGTCTGATGTGTGCTTGGACTGACGACCACCTTGCACTCCGGGTTGCTTATAGGCGGCTGCGGGTCTATGTGGTGGGCAGCAGGGAAGGGACGTGCAGTAAAAACACATCGTTGTATTGTACTGTCTATGCTGTCACATCTATGCTCCCCACCTTCACCAACCTGCATTGACGGGCATCATAAAGTACGGGCATATTAACAGAGGCCCTCACCCAGCATTGGATTGACAAAAGGCCTGTGCGTCTAGTGGAGGGGACTCCCGCAGAGGAATGTACGTGACGCGCTCGTTCAAGCACTTCCACATCTTCGGCGGTCAGTGGAGGCACCGTGGATCCACGAGAAGACTCAGAAGATCAGCTTCTTGGCCAGGCACCCTGCAGCACCAACAAACACGATGACGACAGTGTGAAAGGACGGCCCAGTCAGTGACATTTACACTTCTAGAAGGCATGACAAGTAGAAATGTTAATCAACACAGTGTCTAAATGTTTGTCTGCTGCAATGCCAAGATGTGTATGGTAAAAGTCTCAGAGAAACCAGACATTGAGAGACATGTTTTTCATAATAAACGTTTTTGGGTTAGATCGCGTTATTTATAAATGTGTCGTAAACCCTCCACCACCCGACACGGCCAATCAGCAAAAAAGTGTCACGTTGACAAAAGACAAATAGTTCACTACTTTAGCCCACCGGTGTGTTGAAGAGTGAAACCACAAGGGCGCACACATATAAATGGTAGGCACGCACACATGCAATTCTTTTTTTTTAAGTCATTATATATAACAGCACTTAGAAATTCTAGCCGGTAAGCAACATAACAGTTCAGATCGTGCCATCATTACAGAAACCCCCGTACCATAAACTACTCCTGGAGTTTTATCTATATGTATTTCAGTTTCAAATGGAAACCTGGGGAAATATAAAGTCACTTTTTCAGAACCATATCGTACTCAAAAATTGTATCCAGCATCAGAGCAATTCGCCAGTGTTCTTGACAATTAAAACAAAGCAGAGCACATGGCTAGACCAATGGACATTGCCTGCATTCAAGTGAATAGAGACAGTGCACCAATGTCATTCAATATATGCACATTTGAACCACAAGCCATAATAAAAATGTGGTCTAACAAGGAACTTACATTTGAAGTCGCTCTGGTGTTATTTATTCCAAATTATTGTCACATCATTACACCGAGCCTGTGACCAAATCACCCGGAGCGAGCCCGGCCTCCTCAGATCTCGGATATTATGCAAGATTTTAAGCCAGGATCGTGCTTGACGAACAACCACCGTGCATGCCAGGTTGTATATATGCATGTTGTTATATTCTATGGTTCTTATGGTAAAGTCCTCTCCTACATTAACATTAGCTGCCCCGCCCATCTCTAAACCGTTATGAACATCCTGCCCTCTGAGGCTAACCTCCCTGTTCCTGATGACGACCGCTTGTGTTGCGATCGAAACATCGTGATATTTCATCTTCTTGGTTCTTTCGGTAAAGTCACAATGCAAGCAGCCGTCCTGAGGTGAAGAACAGGTCTGTCGGAAAGACAGCATCATTCAGACGCGTCATTCAGACAGCGTCATTCAGACGCTGTCTTTCCGACAGACCTGTTCTTCACCTGAGGACGGCTGCTTGCGTTGTGGCCGAAACGTCGTGATATTTATTTTATGATGTTTTATTTTTATTATTTTATTATTTCCCTTCTACGTGACTTTACCGAAAGAACCAAGAAGATGAATCCCTGCAGTCACGAAAGCTTTAAATCGTGATATTTGTATTCACTTGATTTTTTATTATTTAATTGTTATTCGTTTTTCTATCTACGTGACTTTACCGAAAGAACCATAGAACATGAATTCCTGCAGTCAGTCACGAAAGTTTTAAGTCATGTTGAACTCGTTTCACGCCATATGTACCCAACCGTGTTAAGCAGAGGTGCGGGCCAGGCGTGGGGGACCTGGCCTGCTGCCGTAGGCTGTGCTTCGCGGCGGTCAGCAGACGGCAGTGGAGCGAAGTGCTTTAGTCTAATCTACGCTTGATCCAAAAACATCGATGCCCCCTTGCCTTCACCAACCCGTACTTATCAACCAACGCCCGCGACCTGCGCAGTTGTGCGAAGCCCTCATCCCGCAGTGGAGCGACAGGACTGTACGAGTGCGCGTACATAACGCCGGAGGGGGAAGGGCAGGTGGGTGGGTGGGTGGCGCTACGACGGACGCGGTACCTGCTTCAGCGTCTTCGAACCTCTTGCGTTTGACGGTGCCGCGCTCATGCTCCTTCATGACCTCGCGGGCAAAGCTGGGCCGTGGCAGCTGGGCAGGAGGCGTGGGACCCGGCCTGTTGCTGAAGTAGGGCATCTGCATCGCCTGCACGTACGCAGGCGTTGATGAGGTGAACAAAAACGTTAGGAATAAATCGAGCACGAGCGTGGATTATGTAACTGTTTGCAACATGCGCTTGCCTTTGGAAGTGTTAAAGTAACATTACATTGAATTACTGTTTTGTAAAAATCAATAAAGTAATATTACATTAGCCTAATGATAGCCGCCGTGTAGCTTTCAAGGTAAAATGCGTTTACATATTTGCAAACAGTCCATTGTGTTGTGGTTTCTGCCTTTAAGTTTTTGGCAACCATTTCATCTATTTGATCACTTTTTAATACGGTCAGCTTCTACTTGCAACACAACTCTAAACCACAGTTTGGTTGATAATGTATTATTTGTATGAGAGTTATCATGCACTTCTTATTACGAGTGGACGAACACAAAACTACAGTTTTCGAGGATTAAAGTAACACGCAAACCCCAACTTTGGGGTCGATTTTAAGAAAAGGTGTGTTTTATAAATGGGAGAATATGGTACTTTTTAGAGCCGATTTCCAGAAGATGATTGTGCCGTTTCAAAATGGGGAGAGATGTCTTCTGGAAGATTATTCTAAACGGCCGGTGGTGGCCTTCTCTTCTCTGTGTGGCAATGTATTGCTTTGGAGAACCGTCTTTGGCAAGATGATTCTCAACTCTGCACCTCCAACTTTTTTATTTGAAAATACTCTACAGGCGGACAACAGTGTCTCATAATCCAGAAACTACAGTGATACATAAACGATTTAACCAGAGTTGGAAAGCGTGAATAATTAGTTAACACGTTCAACGCAACCAGCAGTCCTTCCACAACGCTCCCGACTAGGCCAGACAGGCCGTGCTGCCGAGGGCATCACCTGCGTGGCAGTGAGGCGGGCAGCAGGGCTGAATGTAAAGAGGCCCTGAAGGAGTTCCAGGAGATCGTCTGTGGCCGCTGTGAAGATGTTCTCGAGCGGGGTGCCCGGGAAGGATTTGTACTCCACATAGTCAGGGAGGGTCGTCATCCCCTAGTGTGCATCACAGCACCGCAAGGCATCACAGCACAGATCGGAAGAGCACACCACAGAGTAAATTAATATTTGATTATAATAGATCAGTTGCCGAGCACAGGCCCACCAGGCACAAAAAGCCAAGTGGCCAAACACAAACACCACCGTTAAAGGTGCAGTAGATAAGAGTTAATAGCTCATTGAAGTGAGCGAGGTTGTAAGAGCCTGAGAAAAGGGACGAAGGGATGGAGCAGAAAGCGAAGTGCTTTCACTTGCAGTGTGGTGGTTGAAAGCACCGAATGAGATGCTCCCATGTTATATGGTGGTGTTTGTAAGCAGCGGTTGCGCTTAACGGTAACATACCGGCCACAGCTCCTCCGTGGGCGTTCCAAGCGCTTCAAAGATTTTGCTCAGTTGATCGAGATCCGAATCACCAGGCAAGAACGGTGTCTGAAAAAAAAATCGATTTTATAAAAACTTCCAGTGCATTAGAAATGTGCGTAACTGGATTATAGTGTACACTGGGTGGTAACGGTGATGTGATTGTTAAAGCATTACACTCTGAATCCAACAACTGGAGTTGGATTCCCAGCCGTGGCTAACACGAGTGGCAAGAGATTTCTGAACTCGTCCAAGGCCTCTTCATTCACCAACCCACACTGACCAGCATGAACAAGTATGATCCAACCCCAATGACCGAAAAAGCATGGCGAGGCCTTCATCTAGCAATGGACTGACCAAGGGCTGTAAATACATTGCTATAGTCCATCTTATTGAGATAGCAACCACAGAACTGGTCCAGTCACTGTCAATAAATATGGGCAGAGGATATCAAGCATCTATCTGAAATAAAAACACAAAGATTGTCAAGAAACCCCTGCAAGCCTCCACTTGTGTAAGGGTGTGTCATGGGCAGTGAGATGCACACTGTCGCAAGTAGAATCGTGAGACTCACGAGCGAGGTTCGTGTGCGAGTATCGAACGCGCTCGCAAAATGCGTACCCGAAGCAGCAGCTCGGCGAGGATGCAGCCTACGGCCCACATGTCCACCCCGACTCCGTACATCCGAGCTCCGAAGAGCAGCTCCGGAGAGCGGTACCACCTGACAAGGGCAAAGACAAAGATCCCCTGTATAGCCTTAACAGACTGTAGGGGCAAGTGCTGTTAGTGAGCACCTATGAAGGCCGGAACGGTACACGAACGAGGGGGTGGGTGGCCAGCACCACGCCCGACCGCCTTTGTCTCCCCAGTGGCGATGTTTACACACCGCACCAGGTACTCGTTTAAGGCTGAGTCGACCTAGGGGAGGCCCAGGACCGGTTCAGATAATCGTCACTGGTGTTAGCCGTGAGCGGGAATCGAACCCGGGTCGCCAGGTTCATAGCGCAGCGCGCTAACCACTACACTACCGCTCCCCTGACAAGGGCGCACACATATACACATTCATCCGAAACTTTCAAATGGTAGGCACGCACACATGCAATTCTTTTTTTAAGTCATTATATATAACAGCACTTAGAAATTCTAGCCGGTAAGCAACATAACAGTTCAGATCGTGCCATCATTACAGAAACCCCCGTACCATAAACTACTCCTGGAGTTTTATCTATATGTATTTCAGTTTCAAATGGAAACCTGGGGAAATATAAAGTCACTTTTTCAGAACCATATCCAGTTTCACATGATTACCCTTCAGGCTACTGATATGATTTTCTGTGGCTAGCCACAGTGTCTGAGCGTTTCTATTTTTCAAATGTCAGGCAACGTCTTGGCAAGTCGTAGCCCGACACTCGGCACTCTGTAACTTAAAGCTGCTCCACATTCCCACAGCAAGAGACAAATGTCGCATCACTTACCGCGTCACCACCTGGTGGGTGTACACTCGGCTTGGGCTGCCGAACGACTTGGCCAAACCAAAGTCGGCCAGTTTGAGCACCCCCTGCTCATCCAGCAGAAGATTGTTGGGCTTCATATCCTGAAAATATTACAAATGCACCAGTCAATTCTCGATTTTACACGGTAATGGGGGGGGGGGGACAGCCCAGATAAAACAAAAGCACAGACAATGCAATACATATTGAAATTATCATGACAATATGCGTACATAAAGCAATGTCTCATCTGTAGCGGGAAGGTGATTCTCGATTAATATATCTTATATTTGCATACGAAGGTCTTCAAAACTTAACTGGTCATATAACCACTCTGTTGGCAAGCCTCTGTCCTTTATTCAGACGTCTGTGTTTGTTGGTTGAGCGCATGACGTTGATCTACAAGTACGGACTCCTCCGTACGTAGCCAACCGATTGCCACAGTGCGCAAATAAGTCCAACACGCATTAAATTAACAGCAGACTTTTCTGATGAAGTGGTGACGTTATGATCACACAAACACGGAAGCCACAAATTCTTGAATATAACTGTCAAGTTCACGTCTCAGTAGTTAAACATTCAATGGCAAAAAATGTTAATAACCTGCAGAAGAGCTATACACACAATTCCAGTTATATTTGTATTAATTACACAACTGCATAAAGATAAAAGTACTATGCAATGAATGTTGTTCAGAAAGTAAACACACCTCTCCCATAGTGTACAATATAGGTTACAAAAGATACCCACTAAATACAACAAATGTATAACCTTACACAAGCCTTAGGGCATATAAGTTAAAGACCAGGCCAGGAGTTCACCTAAATGTTGCGACGAGTGACCCGTTTGCTTCCGTTTTAACTTTCAAACGAAAGTTGAAATTGTTGATGCATTAGCCCTGTCCATCTGTCTTATAAAGATGATCCAATAGGAGTTAAACTATTATATAAATTTAACATAGCAGAAAATATACAATAAGAAACAAAATTAGTTTTATATTTTAAGTGCAACAGAACATGAATATTCTAATTTGGTTGAATCATAATGAGCGTGCCGGGCATAACATATCATCCCTGTTGAAATGGATATTTGATCACAAGCAAACATGCATTAATATTTTATACAAAATTAGTGTTGCTATTTTTGTTTAATGCACAGTATGAAGATAATAATAATAATAGTACAATTTGTAACGCGCGCAAATTTGCAGACATAGTGGCCGCAACTCAGAGGCGCGGAGCCAAGCTCAGAGTCGCTCAAAAGCATGATTGTAGAGGTGAGTTTTTAAGTGTCTCTTGAAGGAGGCGATTGAGGTGATGCTGCGAATGTGCAGAGGGATATCGTTCCAGACTGTTGGGGCTGCCACCGAGAAGCGGCGCGTAGACATGACCATCCTGGATCTTGGTATTGAGAGGAGGTCGTGAGTCGCGCTGCGCAGGCATCTGCCGTGTGCTGAGCTGCAAGTTGTCAATAATGAAGAAAGATACGGCGGGCAGGCGGATATGAAGGCATTGTGGCAGAGGCAGGCGGTCTTGTATGTGACCCTACTGGCAATGGGGAGCCAGTTGAGAGCGCGGAGACGAGCTAGTGAGTCGAGGCGGGGATGAGTGTGGGCAATGACGACGCGTGCCAGGAGGTTATTTTGTAGTCTTTGAAGCTTCTTTAGGTTGCCAGCGGAGGTCCGGACAAGGACGGAGTTACAATAGTCAAGGCGAGACCCAACTATGCAACATGCCAAAGTGTTGGCAATTTCAGTAGAGATGAGAGGACGTATGTGTCTAAGAGCCTTCAGGTGAAAGTTACATGAGCTGATGATAAGATAATACTGCATTGCAGGACAACATAGCGCAAGCAGGAGCCACCTACCCTGTGTAGAATCCAGTGCATGTGCAGGTATTCCAAGCCCTGTAGAGTCATCACCATGAAGGACTTGATGTTCGCAGGACTCAGAACCAGGCTTGTATCCTTAACAATTACCTGCAAACAATATCGCTCGCATTAATATTTCATTAGAAACCATTCACAAGTTGAAATGTTTGCAAACAAGTGTGGCGAGGCACACGATTGGAAAATATACGGCGATAGGAAGAGAAAGAACATCGATTTAGCGGACGTATGCAGCTTAGAGGCATCATCAGTTTAATATGTGGGCTCTCACAACCAATATTATTCATAATAGAGGTTTTTAGGTTAGATCGCGTAAACACGAATGTGTCGTTAAACCCGCCACCACCCGACAGCCAATTAGTAAGGTTTGTTGTGGGTTTACACTCTTCAACACACTGGTGTGCTGTACTCGTAATGGATTGGCATGTTTTGTTTACGCGACAAACCTTACCAATTGGCTGTATCGGGTGGTGGCGGGTTTAACGACACATTTATATTTACGCAATCTAACTCAAAAAAACCTCTATTATTGAGGGACATCGTGTGGACTTCAGGAAATTGAGAGGTCTTGGGCACGACATCTTGCTGGAAGGGATTACGGCTGGTGGTTAACAATAAATGACAATTGCAGCGAGCGCTGATGTCATGATGAGCAATTAATCATCTCAAGTTCTCGGTGGATCGTTACATCGCAGGAGCATGAGAGATGGAAACAACTTGGCAAGGCCTTCATCCTGCAACAGGAGGCTGATGATAATGAAAACGATGCAAATAATTGTGAACATGACATCTGTTTCAGTTACAATTTAAGCAAAACCACCTTCAGAATTAAACACGTAAAATTAAAAATTACCCTTCAACAGTATAGTGTTCATGTCTCTGTTGTCTTACCTCGAGGTCAGTGTCCATGAAGTCAAACACCAAGCTGATGTTTGACTTGTGGCCAAAGGCATCTAAGAGCTAAATAAAACAAAGAATTTGAGTACGAAATAAAATCTTGCTTATTCGCACAGTGCAATATGACCGAGAACTCATATTGGTCATGTACTGCATTAAAAAAATGAATGCTCTTTCACGAAAGTACATTTCTCGCTTAAATATTTCCACCACTTACTCCGATGATGTTGGGGTGGTTCAATTCCTGCAGCAATTTGATTTCCCGTAGGGCAGTCCTGTTAATGCCTGCGAAAGAAGTATTCAGAATATGCATCATCATGTGCAAGTTACAGCAATGGAATTGTTAAGATGCAGCCAAAGAATTGAGCACACATTTAACATTTAAGTAGATCTAAATACACAATGTGCCTATGAAATGTTTCTTTACTTCAATAATTACTTACCATCCTTGGCCTCTGTTCTGTGTCCCAGTTTTATCTACAGCAATCAAGCACAGATCAAGCATACAAAGTAATGATTGGGTTGGTACGCAACCTTTGCTATTGTGCTACACAATGGCAAAGCAGAACATTACATAAACTAGAGCGGTGTAGATAAAGATATTATTAGGATTAAGTTGCAAATTGAATAAACGAATCAGGCCTTAAACATCGGGGACAGATGTGTATGTTAGATATACAGAATGTTAATCATCTCTCTTACCACGCTAAGTAGGCTCTGAGCCATTATACTACACGTTGCGTTGTATGCAAAACTCTTCATAAAATCAAACAACACAGAACAAACCACGTATGTGCGAAGCAATGGGCACTAATGAACCAACCTTTTTTATTGCAACTATTTTGTTCGTTACTTTGTCCATGGCCTTGTAGACCGTGGCAAACTGGGATGAAAGGGAGAGGGGGGGAGACCGAGTTCAAACACTCACATTTCAAACAACGCAATCACCAAGGCAACAACTGACAGAGTTATGCATCTGCACGGATGCTTTAAACTGGACCTATGAAATGCTCCTATGAGCCTGAGCACTCTACTTAATTGGCATCTATCCCAGGAATTATATCAGAGTAATCATTTACAGCCATGTCAATCCACTGCTGTGTTGGCCATGGGGGGGTGGAATTCTATATATATAAATTACTTTTATTTTTGCAGGAATATTTTTTAGATGGGTCCTAAATGATGATATTTGGCAAAAGTATTGATAATTTTCCTTCACGATAATGTGTCTCCATGCCCAAACAAGACTGAATAAGAGTTTCTAATTTTCCATTCAAAGCCCGATACCGGGAGTGGCAACTCCACATTCTCATGACAGAGGCCGGTCCCCTCCAGTTTTTTTTTACTTCAAAGTCGTACTAATTTTTAAATCCTTTATATTAAATTCACTTGATTGCTTGCTTGCGCGCTTACGACCGTGCAAATCTTTCGGTCGTTTTTAACCCACTTCCCGTGATCCAATCGAGCTGACATTTTGCACACAGACTCGTTGTGCGTGACAATTTCTTTTCGTGAAATTTGTTCCGAAATTTTACACTTTTTAGGTAAAAAATAATTATATTTAATTACAAATTGCTTAATGGTGGCAGGCAATCATCTGACCCATAGGTGGCAGCCATCTCAAGCCAGAGGAGGAGAGGACTCTAGCCGCCCATTTCAAAGACCAATGTGGGCTGGGTTGTGGCCCATTGAACACGCATATAAAGGATTTATAGTGAAAAACTTTGTTTTTACGGGTTAATTTTTCTCGAGCCCGATAGACCGAGTCGATTTAAACAAGGGCACGGCGCCACCTGGTAAATGATCATAAAAGCACGTGTATTTGTTGTAAGCTAAGCAGAGAATATTATTAGCCTGCTAGATCGTGCTTGGATGGCAATGCAAACCGGTATTGCAGACTGCAATGTCGTCTGACATACGTTATGGCCATCACAGGACTGAGCAGCAAAATTAATTATTGTATTTATATACAGGACTGTAACTTCTATGTTGTTGGGTCTACTACTCGCAATGACCAGCGTGGTGAAGTATGTCCGGACAACTCTCATGACCGGGTAGCGTGGATTGGCAGTGGAGTTTTTGGTGTCTTTAACAGTTGAATTACACTTGCAAATGTTCCACACTTCATGGCAAACTGAATCAAAATTTTCCCTTCAACTGCTAATGATTGACAATAAATTTGACATTCATTGTATCACACAAATAAACTTTTATCAAAATAAATAATTTGTAAAGCAACTGATTATGCATAAAAATATTAAAGGAGCGCCCCACGGTTTTACGTTTTAGTTACAAGTGTCGAAAAATATTCTGATCAGCTGATGACGGCTGAAAAAAAAAGAAAATTTGACTTTTGGGTGCATTTTTAAATAAAACCGTTGATTAAAAAATCTATTTAAGGAGTTGTTTTCCCGTACGTTTCCCCAATGTGGCATATAAATGGGAAACTCTATCGCGAATGACCTTTTGTCCATCACCACATAAAGCCCGTACACAGAACACGCAATCTTCTGCACGTGGAATTGGTGAAAGAGCCCCCCAGCGATTCGCAGTGCAGCTGATCGTGCACGCCTTGTTGTGTCCCACACTTATTGTGTCCCACACAACAAGGCGATGGGCAGCTTCAGTTTCATCTATTAGGTACAGCCCTGTGAGCCATTCGGCTCTTGAATCGGGTGCCACCGCAACAAACAAAAGCATGAAAACATCTTAAAGTGATTGGTGTGGCCCAATCGGTTTCGAGGCCAATGCCAATATTATCAGTGTGTTTGTTTGCATTTGACTGCAAGTATCGTGGTTAATGCAGACACGAATCCTTGTAAAAAAAGGTTTCAGTTTTGTTGCCATAAAAAAGGGGAAAACCCCTATGATACTCTTAGGTTTTTTCGGTAAAGTCACGTAGGAAATAATAAATAATAACATTTATAGAAATAATTATAGAAATAAAATAAAAAATCATTATTATTTCTATTATTTGTTTAAATTTCTTTTTTTTTTTACCTAAGAGTATGAATCCTTGCAGTCACGAAAGCTTCAAATCTAAAACCCCCCTATTATTATTATCATCATTATCATCCTAAAGTGACTTTACACAAACAGAAAAATCCAGGACAAAATCCAGGACAGGGCCTCCACCTCAAGCCTGAATTGGGGGGGCCCTGCAAGTACCAATGACGACGAGCTCAGGGGGGGGAGGAGTGTGAGGAAAACCAGAGGCTTGGCTCGTACCTGTCCCTCGCCAAGGAAGTCGATCTTGTCGTAGCGCTTCGCTCGACTCTTCGCCGCCGCTGCCATTGCCGCAGAACCATTTAAAGCCGCCGCCGCCGTCGCCGCCGCCATCGCTCCCTCGGATTCCCTACAGCGGATGGTGGCGCCGCGATGCAACGCCGCTTCCTATTGGCCCCGAGCCGCCGCGTCGACCAATGGGAGGCGCCGAGACGGAGCGGTTGGCTAATCCGCGTTAGGGAATGTGAGAGGGGGTGGTGGGGGGGGCTTGGGGGGTGGTGGGGGGGGGTTGGGTAGGGGGGGTTTGGGGGTTGGTGAGGGGGGGGCTTTGGGGGGTGGGGGGGGGTTTGGGGGTTGGTGAGGGGGGGGCTTGGGGGGTGGGGGGGGGTTTGGGGGTTGGTGAGGGGGGGGGCTTGGGGGGTGGGGGGGGTTTGGGGGGTGGTGTGGGAAGGGGGTTGGGGGTGGGGGGGGTTTGGGGGGTGGTGAGGGGGGGGCTTGGGGGGTGGGGGGGGGCTTGGGGGGGTGGGGGGTGGGGGGGGTTTGGGGGTTGGTGAGGGGGGGCTTGGGGGGTGGGGGGGTTTGGGGGGTGGTGTGGGGAGGGGGTTGGGGGGTGGGGGGGGCTTGGGGGGTGGGGGGGGGCTTGGGGGGCTTGGGGGGTGGGGGGGGTTTGGGGGGGGAGTCCCAAACACGTGGTCGGCCGTTGGGCACCTGTATTGTGGCCAAGTTTATGACAATTATTAAACATCGCGACCGTGCATTTAAATATTAAAGGGTGGCGATTTAACCCTGACGAGAAAACGAAGACACGCCCAGATGCGGCCCACTTGAATTGGCCTCTTTAAAGCGTTAACAAACGCGAGCTGGCTTGTGGACAATCCGAGGTCGTTAGATTGCCATGTCAACAGGACGCCATGACCCGGCTCCCCAACGGCCCGTTGCAATCCATTTAAGGGGCCGTCCATAAATGACGTCACGGGATTTTGGCCGGTTTTTGACCCTCCCCCCCTCGTCACACGGCGTCACAAAAAGCCAGACCCCCCCCCCTCAGATATGACGTCACAAAGCTCTGCCCCCCCCCCCCCAAAAAATAAAACACGCTTAAAATCGCTTTAAACTATTGTCATTGTAGTGCGTATTTAATGTGGCGATGCACTCTGATGTTGTAGGAGAAAACATTTATTAAAAAGTCTATTTAATTAAGTAGAACGTGTTTTCTATATTTATTTAAAGTTGCGCATTTTGATGTGACGTCACATTTCTCAACCCCCCCCTCCCCCCCTCGTCACACATCGTCACAAATGTCTTTACCCACCTCCCCCCCCCCCCAAGGTGCGTGACGTCATTTATGGACGGCCCCTGAGATGATGCCAGTGCTGCCCTCACGACAAACCATCTTCATGGAATGGGGTTACTAAAGGCCGTGGCACTCTGGTTGACCCCGGAGGACACGTGACTGGTAAAGTCTACACAGGGGCCCCAAGTGGGGGCTTGGGGTGGTCACGTGTCAAAGCGAGATCCTGCTCGAGGATTCGAGGTGGTCGTGGCCAAGGGCGGAGCCAGCCACGACCAGTGAGGATGTAAGCCGGGTCCCAAGAGGGACCGGGGTTCAGCGTTGCTGCTCTCATCTGAGGAATCTACATTCGATGTCCATGAAGAGTCATCAACACGTGGACCTGGACCCAAGCTGGGGTCCCTGTCTGTTGTAGCTACTCCCAGCGTATTAGTGTAGTTAGCCTGGTGGTCCACCACCATAGGTTATCTGGTGAAGGGGCAGTTACCCCTTTGTGTTGGTATCAATAAATGTGTTGCCTCCAAAGAGCGCGTCTGCGACTCAGTTGAACTCACTACACTTGCAACAATAGAGAAGTTGCAACAACACCACCACAAGAAATGTGCCTCCGGGCTCTGGAGACCACCTGGAGAAGATTCGAGGCGTGTGATGACAATAATGGCGAACAAGTGAATACTCCCGAGGTTTTGAAGCTATTAACAAACATTTGTTATGTTAGTATATTATCCGTTGTTTCCATTAAAAATGATAGTCCCATAATAAGTGTAAAAATGTTTTTAACCACTCTGTACATCTTCTTGGTTCTTTCGGTAAAGTCACGTAGAAGGGAAGTAATAAAATAATAAAAATAAAACATAATAAAATAATTCTCACGACGTTTCGGCTACAACGCAAGCAGCCGTCTTCAGGTATTTTATTTTTATTATTTTATTACTTCCCTTCTACGTGACTTTACCGAAAGAACCAAGAAGATGGATCCCTGCAGTCACGAAAGCTTTAAATCGAAGTTTAACCACTCTGTACATACCAACTCGCAGGGGTGTGGGAGGTGTGCATACCCACACTTTAACCCACCACCATCATACAAGACCTGTTGTTTGTGGTGTACCGCATTCATAACTGCTAGGTGCACATGAGACTTTAATACTGGTAGGAACCTCCTGGTTACACCAGCCCACAGGGGATTAGTGTGTCCATCCGTCGTGCATACAAAAATGGGAGGGGTGGGGCTGGGTGGGCTGTGGGGCTGATCACCCCGTGGTGCCCTTATAAAACTCAACGTTTAACCTACTCACGCCGGCTTGTGCCCGCCCTCACAGTCAGCCATATTTGCGGAATACACCACGCCACCGTTGACCCTGGCCATTGACCGAGCAACCCAACGTTCCTACCAGCTCCCTCCGTAGGAATGTGTTATATTTGAGAAACTTTCGCCGTTTCTAACTACCACACCAAAAGATGAAATGGAACCAGCGACCTCTACCTTGTAAGTCCAAGGTGCTAACCATTACACAACGGGCAGCTCCCAAGTATGAGTAAAGTATACGATGCTATTTAGAGTATTGACGTTTTTATTAAAAAAATAAGTTATCACAAGTTGGGTGTCTTTTATATTTACTATCAATTGTAAAAGTTTTTACGCAAGACATCTGTCAAAGGGAGTCTTGAAAACTATAAAGTTAAAACATACATCATACTGTACGGTGTAATATGGCATTGCCTTAATTGCCTGGTAATTGTTTATTTATATCTGCGGATTAAAATGTTTTATAGCATTACAATGTAAAACTTAAACTTGAAATAAAACACAACTCTGCTCATTTTAAAACAAGGAATCTCTCAAATTGACAGTATTTACATTTGCAATCAGCACTGTCCAATATATTATTACAAAATAAAACAAATGCTCCTTTTTCTGAATATATTGTGCAGTATTTAGACGTTCATGTTTTATTAAACAAGATATCGAGACATGAAAAAAAACTACTGGAAATTTTGACAATCATACCTCAGACAGCTGACGTCACTTTCTGCACACAAAAGTAATACGAGCATAACCCTACCAATTCAATGCTGCTGAATGCTATATAAAATATGTACAAACAATGCACCATTGATTAATGTACAATACAAAATGTTAACCGAAAACAACTTTCCAAGTCTAAGAATATCAGAAAATAAAGCCTGCATATAATGTCGATCTGATATAAAGAGCAGAATTTAAATAGAACAATCATGAGAGAATCACTTTTATTTCGGCAGAAAGTTATAAGGTGTGCAATGCCTCATCCAGTCATTATTGTGGGCCGACAGCTTCCTCTTGACCCAAGAACAGCGTAACAGTGTCTTGCTGCACGCGCTGGAATCGCTGGGTGCCAACGAGACCTTCCACTGTCAACGTTATGCGATTAGCTCGCCAGCAGAATGTTGTCAATATTCTTGCAGTCTTCCAGCAACGTCGATGCCTGCAGGAAACAAAACATTTATCAGAGATGTAGCAGCCTCTCCCTGTACAAGAGCAGCTCGATTTTAGCAAGCCTAACACAAGGTTCTTATATGAGAAACAGAACCTTGCATTACCCTGGTGGTGGAAGCAAAGGATAACTTATAATGCAAGTACACTACTTTGCAAGTAAGGACAGCTGGACTTGCTTCCAAGGAGTACGATTATGTCAAGCTCCTACTCCCCTGTATTTACACATTTAAAATACTGAGTAGAAATAAAAACAGCGCGCATGCAGTGATGCGCTTACACAGTGCTAAGCGTATAACCAAATTGTAAGTCAAGAGCATTTGAAGATTCCGAAACATTACTTATTTACAAACATGTCTTATTTACAATCAATTAGCTAAAGCCTGTAACCAAACCACACGGCACGTACCCGATTTCGTGAGATCTCAGAAACTTAAGCAGCCCTGGAGGCTGGATAGTGCTTGGTCAATCACCTTTTATAAAACAAGTGACTGCATGCATATGCGGTGGGCAGCGGGGTACGGTGGAGCCAATTTAAAAAGTTGTACTGAACTATGTTCCCACATATAATATGCTCTCCACCTTTATCAGCCTGTACTAACCAGCTTGGTACAGTATGGTAACAAAAACACAACCTGCATGATATTGGCAGCCCCCCCCCCCCCATCCAGTGGATTGATAAAAGAGCTGCACATGTACACTACTGTCTGAAACCTGGCTAATTTGTGAAAAAGAGATTAGACAAAAATGAAAGGATAACACATGACAACACGACCGCGTACACACTAGAATGTGAAAGAAAGCCTCACCTTCCTGAATTCTTCCTTTATCTTGTCAAACCGACATTTCTCATACACGGCCCTGGCAGTGTTGCTCTGGTCAAAAGGTTCTGAGAAAACATTAAAATTATTCAGGAGAGAATAACATTTTACCTTGAGTATAAAGTAAAAAAAAAAACATTTGTCAATAAGTAATGCATATGTCAATAATGGCAGATTTGAAATCTTTATTTCGTTTATATTATTTGCAACTCTATGAACATTTCCAAAACAAGTTTTTTTAATGATATTGAACTAAATTATAGATTCCACCAGGTGTCGTGAGGGTTGTTGCCATCTTATTAGATGGGAAGGCCTTTATCGAGCAGGGGACTGATCATAGCTTTTGTTGATGACGATTAATGTTTAACTATTGAAGCCGATTGACAGATCACCAAACATTCAATATTCTCGACACGTACATTAATGTCTGCATATAAGCTTGGATTCAGAAACAAAACAGAGGGATATGAACAGTTACAGCAATCCACCTTCAATGCAAATGTACTTGTTTCTCCACTCATCATCCAGGGTCCTGTTGATGATTCTGCCTTCCCTCAGAGAAATGATCGAGTGGTCCCAACTGTACACACACACACACAGCAGTCAATTTAAGTCCACATGCTAACACAAACAACTTGAGAACGACTTCTGTTAAAAAAATGTGACTCAAAACATTTCCTTGCGAGAAGTGCATATGTGCTCTTTGGTTTTTTCGGTAAAGTCACATAGGTGAAAAAAGATATATATAAAAATATAAATAACTAAATTTAATCACGACGTTTGAAATGCAACACAAGCAATCATCATCAGGTGTGGAAATCGCAGCTAGAATTTTTTTTCCCACTTTAGTAAAAAATTTATAGCTGTGATTTCCACACCTGATGATGATTGCTTGTGTTGCAATCGAAACGTCGTGATTTAATTTAGTTATTTATATTTATAATTTAATTTTTTCTTTTATTCTTATCTTAAAATGTTATTTTATTATTTTTTCACCTACGTGACTTTACCGAAAGAACCAAAAAGTATGGATCCTTGCAGTAACAAAAGCTTAAAATCTACAAGTGCATTTGTGACAACTTATTAAGTAATACAATTTAAAAGTACCTTTCCTGCAGTTCAAAACTACGCAACTATGAAAATACATTGTTCAAATAAAACACGTCAAAATTGTAACAACTATTTTATAGAGCAGATGTAATTTTCATAACATCCATCAATGTAAGAATATATGCTGAAGAGGAAGCTGCAATTTGCTCACTCAAACGTGGTGGTGTAGTACTTGAAGAAGCCAAGCAGGAGCTCGCCCAGGGTGAGTTTGCTTTGTGAAGTGAAGGTCGGCACGCTGTTGGCACTGATTGGGATCTGCCAGATTTGGAGCCTCGAGTTGAAGAGGCCCTAGAGAAATAACATCGCAAACGACGCCGTGTTACAATATGCGTGCTTTGCTAAAATGCGCGCAAAACTGAGCAGATGGGGAGCAAGGGGGGATAATGTGAAGGCATCCAACAAACTTGAGTGCTTTTCATTTTAGCCACGATTGCACTTTATCTCATGCAAATAAACAAGCGGTGTATTTCACTGTATAGGTATATATACAAAAACATTTTGGACAAACGTTACAAGGGTGAGAATACATCTCGGAAGATGAATCTGATCGTTGAGAATAAATGATGTCATGGACTGGAGGATACTAAAACAAGAAGCTTGTATTGTTGCATATCCTACCGGGTATTCTTTTTGCAGACAGGGCACTACTGGCTCTGGAAGAGCTGTAAAATGTATACAAAAAGTTGATTAAATAGCTTTCTTCAAAATCAGTGATAGCCCAGCAAATCGACAGTGTCCCCTGCAGTGCTCCATGCTAAAATACTCAGTGTTGTATCTTAAGTGGTTCTCTCTAAACAATTTTTATTTTATTTTACCAGGTATGGCCCACTGAGCTCATTTTCAGAAGCGACCTGGCCACAAATGATAGCTCAATAAAATGGCTTATCATGTGGAAATTAATAGCAGCCAAATACTATAAAAGCATGTTTCAAAATGTGGAGGGAAAAACCAGAGGACCCGGAACAAAAATCCACAGATCACGGGGAGAACGTGCACACTCCAAATATACAGGTATCAGGGTCGAGATTGAACCCAGAACCTCCTGTATACCTGGCGAGGTAGTTAACATCTCGCCACCGTGGCGCAATATAGTTGTCATATAGATTCAGCATTTCAGCCGTTGTCAAGTTGCCAATGCAGTTACACAGCTCACAAGACAGCAAAAAACCTGTGCACTGCTCACGGTAAACATGCTCATCTCCATGCTCATGCACAATTAAAAACTAAAAAGCTCAAAAACATGGAACGGATTTAATAGTTTTCATAAAAACACATTTCCCCCACATTTATTTTCTTCAATGCTTTTAAAGTGACACTGAAAAGGAATGATCGTTTATTTCAACAGCGAACCACATCAGCTGGCAATGAGAGTGCTTGCAGCTTGCAACGACTCGTACATTGCTTGTGTGGGACGTCATGCGACCTCCCCCACTGCAGCCTAAGAAGCGATTAGAGTGTGAAGATGCACACATCACATCTGGATCCAACGAACTTAACCGCACTTGGGGAGTTGTTGCCAACATCACAGCTGTTATGCAGCCTCACTTGACAATTTTTACGGCTTCGTTAGACTTTCACTTGGTCGCAGAAATAAAAAATTAACCCGTAAAAACAAAGTTTTTCACTCTAAATCCTTTATATGCGTGGCGGCTAGAGTCCACTCGTCCTCTGGCTTGAGATGGCTGCCACCTATGGGTCAGATGATTGTCAGCCAGTATTAAGCAATTGGTAATTAAATATTTAATTTGTTTTCCCTAAACAGTGTAAAATTTTGGAAAAAAATTTTCACGAAAATAAATTGTCACGCACAACGAGTCTGTGTGCAAAATGTCAGCTCCATTGGATCACGGGAAGTGGGTTAAAAAACGACCGAAAGATTTGCACGGTCGTAAGCGCGCAAGCAAGCAAGCGAACTTAATATAAAGGATTTAAAAAGCGCTTACTCTGTAGGAAGTGCAGCACCATAAGTACAAGGCTGTAGCTGCTCAGGGTGCCCTGGCTGGCGTCGTTGATGCCCCTCTGCAATGCCCATTGCTTGATGACCAGGATTAGCGGCTTCACTCGCTGGTCGACTGCAGCGTCAAGCAAAACACAAGGCGAGAATTAAAGGTCTACCGGGCAACTCTGTATACAAACAGCTTACATGAATGCTCTGCACAATGTTAATTAATCAATTGTACATGAGGCTTACCTTTCGAATAAGCCTGAAGCAAGAATGTGTTTCTGATTCCAATAATGTTGTTGGCATTGAGGTCAAACTCCACCCTACTTCAGGTGCAAGAAATAACAAAAAAAAGATTAAGTTTTCACAGAACTGATAATATGTCAAAATAAATACTAGAAATTTGGGAGGAAGTTAGAAACTAACCTTGTCTTGTCCCTGAACTTCACAATTGGAACCTTTGCACGGATCAGTTGCATTTTTTCCATATACGCTGTGAATAGAACACAACAGATTACGGCTCTTTAAATGCTGAAAACATTACATTAGAATCTGCTCACATTGCAAGTCCGGAAAGGCCACATGTGGAAGTGTTAATACGGGTGAACTTGCTACTTTAGCTTAGTGTGCATAGGGACTTTTTTTACCACCCTTCTGTCCAAGCCAGCTGTTCCCCAAAATGGACAACAATGGATATGAATGAATTGAAGTTAAAGATTAATTGAAGGAGTTTCTGAATAGAGTGAATATCAATAGCCTTGGAAAGGTGGATGGGTTCCATTTTTAAATCCTTTATATTAAGTTCGCTTGCTTGCGTGCTTGCTTGCTTGCTTACGACCGTGCAAACCTTTCGGTCGTTTTTTAACCCACTTCCCGTGATCCAATCGAGCTGACATTTTGCACACAGACTCGTTGTGCGAGACAATTAATGTTCGTGAAAAATTTTTTCCAAAATTTTACACTGTTTAGGGAAAACAAATAAAAAATGTAATTACCAATTGTTTAATACTGCAGACAATCATCTGACCCATAGGTGGCAGCCATCTCAAGCCAGAGGACGAGAGGACTCTAGCCGCCACGCATATAAAGGATTTAGAGTGAAAACCTTTGTTTTTACGGGTTATACTTATTAATTATGAGACACCTCTTCCCACGCACTATACACACACTGTCATTTACCCTGCATTCAGGTACAGCTATAAGTCCACGACTGATGTAGGCATCGACACATATGCCTCTTGTTACTGGAACTCTCACGGCACAAACCACAGGATGGACACTTACGCAGCCTCCACATGATTCTTAGCACTTGCTGGAGGAGGTGCAGAGCTTCTGTTCGTTGGTTTATCTGCCATGTGCACAGAAACATATTGTTGATGTAAGCATTGCTTATTTGAATTGTGAAGTTTTATGTACAGTCAATTCTCAATGAGAGGCCAGATAAATTAAAAAAACATGGATATTACAAAAATTATGCACGTTAGTTTATAAACATATTTATTGCTTATCTAGTGACTGTGAATGTCACTAGGCCTTGGCAAGGTAAAGTAAAAGTTAAAAACAACGAGCCTACCTTTACCCTACCTTTTACCTTACCACAATACAATCATTCAACCCTTACCTTTTACCCTTTAGCAGGTAAGGTAACAGGTAAAAAAGCAACGTGCCTACCTTTACCCTACCTTTTACCCTTACCCCATACAAATAACCAGATTACAGGGTAATTACTGTGGTACTACTACACATGATAAAGGTTTATAACGGTAAATGCTATAGGTAGAGTGCTTTATTCATATAGAATACTCCGATGATTCCAATTTTACACGCTTTCTTTTAACTCACTCTGTTGTTGTCGTTATTGTTGTTGTTGTATCCTCAAATCTTGTAACTCAATTTTAACCCACTTCCTAATGTGGTATCGACTGCAAACTTGGTATACTTATGTCATACTGATGACTATACTATATGACTGTATATCATAAAAAAAAAATATATTTTTTAACATTCTTTTGTATATGTTATGTTTCGGCTTGGGTCTAATTGTCCACGCTCAACTAACGTTGGCTGTAAATCACCACGGTTCCTTACGTTATGGCAAGCTTCAGGGCCACTTCCTGGAGTCGTGGAGTTCTGCCATTACTAGTAACATTTAATAAAAGCGGGTTTTTAATGAAGTTTTTTCAAATATTACTTATTAAATGGAGGCCACGGACTGCGCCACGGAGCTTTTAGCGGTAAACAAGGTACCGTGTTTACCGGGTAATACTTCGCGCTATCTTTACCCTACCGGGTAATTCTTCCGAGCTACCTTTACCCTACCTTTTATCTTACCCCTTGGCATATCGACACCTTTACCTTTACCTTTACCCTTTTACCCAGTAAAAAAAGGGTCAATTACCTTACCTTGCCGAGGCCTAAATGTCACTGTGTGGTGCCGGGCTTACGAAGCCACGGCGGATAATGTGTTGGCATTACGTGCAGCCCGCTTACTGGGCGTAGTACCAGCCCTAGCGGGGCTTGGGTGAGTGCTGGTCAGCGCGGAGGCACCACGTACAGTGTGCGGTGCGGGCTCCCGGTGAGGGAGCGAGAGGGAGTGTCAGCCAGCCAGGGTTACATTGGGGCATGTTACGCTGGTTGACCTGCCGACACTTGACCGGATGATATTGGAGGGGGGTCACCGGGCGGTCACGTGGTATAAAAGAGCTCTTGGTAGCCTTCGGGAAAGAGCTCGAGAGATCTAGAAGGTGGGCGGGGCGGGGGGCGGAGCCAGCCCTAGCCCAGGCCGATATAACAGGGGCCCCGTGAGGGGCTCGGGGTTCTTTGGGTTGCTGGTCAAGAAGATCCACGTCGGGTTAAAGAAGCCTCTAGCCACGCGGTCCGGGACCCAACTCGTGGTCCGGGCCGGGATCGCGAACCGTGTCTAGTTCTGCCGTAGCGTGGCGAGATGGCCATTCAACACCCAAGTGTAGGTTGTGTTATGTTATGTTGAGTTGGTGAAATAAATAGTGTTGCTCCCAAGACAACGTCTGCAACTCAGTTGGACTCACTACATTTACTTATATTGAATTGGAGAGCAAGGATATGAGTCGCCTGTTTCGAATGTATCTTGGAGTAACTGGTCACAAGTGAGCAGCGAATAACTAGAACGTGTAAATTGCGTAAATGAGCGTGTAATTTTTCTATTTCATTATTTCCCCCCCTCTTGTCCCAAACAAGGCTAATCCACAATCCAGATAGTCCACACGCCAGATAATTCAGCGTTAACTATATGGTTCTCTCAAATTAATTGGTCGATAAATGTAGCAGTTGTCCCAAACATATATACACACACACACAGGCTGTGGGATGAACTCCGGAAACTATTCCAGTTGCTGCGTCTCACCTGTTGTTCTCGGAGCACGAGGCAGAGGTCCCCATCACTGGTTCTGCTCCCAAAACCATTGACTGTGGACCCCACTAAGAAGATATTGCAATCTGTGTGAAATATGAAATAACAGCATGCAGTTTTGTTGCATCGTGCTCTGAACACAAAATAATGAATGCACGGTTTAACACGTACGCTTTCGCTACCAATATCATCCATAATAGAGGTTTTTGGATTAGATTGCGTAAATTTATAAATGTGTCGTTAAAACCCGCCACCACCCGACACAGCCAACTAGTAAGGGTTGTCACGTAAACAGAACGTGCCAATTCGTCACTAGTACAGCACTAGTGTGTAGTGTATAGCAGTGTATAGTGTAGTGTACTAGTACAGCATACCAGTGTGTTGGAGAGCCAAGCCACAACATTGACATTTCACTAGTAATTACAATGATGAAGCTAGTTGTAATTACTGACGAAATGTCGTACTCAGATTGTAAATGTTGTGGCTTGGCTCTCCAACACACCGGTGTGCTGTACGAGTGACGAATTGGCCACGTTTTGTTTACGTGACAACCCTTACTAGTTGGCTGTGTCGGGTGGTGGCGGGTTTTAACGACACATTTATATATTTACGCGATCTAACCCAAAAACCTCTATTATGAATGAATACAGTTTATAAATTTGATACCTTTTAACAGTTCGTTTAACAAAACATACACCGATAAAGTACATTCGATAAAGTGTGGTCCTCCCGTGCTAGGCCTCATGTCGAGCATATCTTCTCTCAAGCTTTCGCCACACATTACTGTGGGAATCTTCAACTCCAAAGATCTTAAATTTCGATTTAAAGTTTTCCTGACTGCAGGGATTCATCTTCTTGGTTCTTTCGGTAAAGTCACGTAGAATGGAAATAATAAAAAAAAATAAAACATAATCAAATAATTCTCACGACGTTTCGGCCACAACGCAAGCAGCCGTCCTCAGGTGAAAAACAGGTCTGTCGAGAAGACAGAGTCTGAAGACAGAGTCTGTCTTCTTCATCTGAGGATGGCTGCTTGCGTTGTGGCCGAAACGTCGTGAGAATTATTTTATTTTTAATATTATTTTATTATTTCCAAAGATCTTCAATTCTAAAGATACCCGCATTAGTGCGTGGCGAAAGCTCGTCAGAAGAAATTCCTACAAGCGACCTAACTGAGGAAACCACAAATGGATTACGGAGTGGCTGTTAAAACCGGTGTGCTAAAAATGGTACATTAGTGGAACATTTTCCAAGTAAAGACGGACTATGCTTAAGGAAAGAACTTTGTGAAATCGGCACGTTTACTTACAGGGGAACAATTTCCGAACCTCACACTGCAAGCTCTCCCGCAGCTGGTCCTTCTGCTGGAAGAGCCTTGCCTGCTGTTGGCAGTTTTGGTGCAGGTCTAGGATTTGCTGGCTTAGCTGAAAACAAGACAAAACAAGATTTAGAAAACACCATTAATTTACAGGAAAATTTAATTTTATGTCTGTTCACAAGCTCAGACAGAATGGGAGAGTGATTTTAAGCTTTGAGATGACCAACTCTATTTTAGCACACCAATGCGACGGACTGTTTTGGCATTAACACTGCAAAACTATTATTCCTCGGCCGAGAAAAAGCCATTATCACTGCCTATTCATCTCCGCTGCGGAAGTTCCATGCCGCCGACTGGGTGGCCTTGCTCACCTTGTCAGGCACGCTCCGGGTAGACGTTTCGCTGGACGCCTTGAGATGTAGGAGAGCGGGTGAGACAGGGGGCAAGGGCAGGACCTGCTTGGCAAGGTCGTTTGCGGAGGTGTGCGCACTGTTTGTGGGCTGGACACACGGCTTCTTCCCCTCAAAGTTGGTCGAATCATCGTGAACACGCCTGCACACAGGTAATAATTTTCATATAAATACAGAAAAATTTACATGACAGCTCTGCGGTATGTATTCCAGGTTGTACAGCGAGTTATATGGCTACGGTGTCTAATGTTTCGCTCCACGTGTTGGAATCTTCTTCGGGAACTGTATTTGCGCTGAAGAAGCTCCCGGCAATGTGCAGCGAAACGTCAAAGACATCAACCAGGAAACATAGTGGCCAGCGATACAGTACAACCGGGAAAATATATGCAGCAAGGTAGGGGGGGCTCCTCCCCCCCCTCTTACTCTATATAGTCGCGTTTCTCTATTAGCTCTCTTCACTTACTACAGTGATTTTGGCTTTGGTTCCACCTGAAGACGGAAGTTTATGTTGCGTCCGAAACGTCGTGATTTAATTTAGTTGTTTTTCATTTATTTATTTTTTACCTACGTGACTTTACCGAAAAAACCAAAGAGTATGAATCCTTGCAGTCACGAAAACTTCAAATCTAAAACATTACATTGTTAGTCATTAATAAAAAGTGCACATACAAAGTCACCGAAAAAATATTATGTTTTGTCTTTACTGGTGTCTCAGTGATGAGTAAATGATACTGCTCTTACTTGCGGTTGATCCTGGGTGACTCCAGAACCGTGGAGCCGTAGAGGGGAGTCGCAGGAAACCTCACAGGGACCATCGCAGTTCTCTGGCCCATGTGCATGTTCCGAACAGCGCTCATGCCAGGCACAGCACGCACACCGTTTAGCGTGCTCACAGCGGCTGCTGACGGTAAGATGCCTGGTGCAGCGCCCACCACTTTGATGAAAGGGCTTCACGAGGAGAAATACAAACATTTAAAATAAGCATCATCATTTCATGTTTTTTTACCGCACCTACCGTGCAGTTGCAGTGCACGCCGAGGTGCCAGAACAAATGGGTATTAGAGATAATAACCAAGGTGATCACTCAGCCAGGAAGTGATTTCAGACCAAATTCAACGTGATAAAACAATGCAGTAATTGGACAACATACACAAACAGCGATTGAAATTACTATTCTGGCCACTTCATCTAAAATATCTACATGCGTTTTGAAAATGTCTTTAATTTATTTTAAAATGTTGTAATTTACAACAGAGATAATGTGCCACAGCATAAGACGAAGTGTTGTTTTTTAACGAAACAATCAGAACAAGCAGAAACACACTTCTGACATGAATTACACTTTCGTAATTCAAGCCACCTCAACAAGCTTGCCTACACGTGGTTGTACCTGGGATTGCCGGTCCCATTGGGGAAGATGTGGTTCTGGGGATGAGCTCTGTCATTGTAATTGATGTTGTTGTAGATAAATCTTGTGGCTGGGCGCTGCAAGAGGTGGTTGCCTGGCTGCGTGCTGGATGAGAACCTCTGATTGTGAGGGTTGTTGAGAGGTGTGGGATACATCGCTTTTCTCCCCTTCACCGGAGCCCAACAGCATTAGCAACTGTGAAAGTACAAAGTAACAAGACAGCACTGTGAGAGATGTGGACGCTCAGGCGTCGGGTCAATCCACTGCTGGATGAGACCCCCCCCCCCACGCTCAGTGCACGTGAGAGCATTGCGGGACAGCAATGGATTCGTTTTGCTGCAGTGGCATCTGCTGACCACAAAGCAGTCCCGCAGGCTATAACACATTATCAAAGCTGATCTCCCATCCAAGTACTATATATGCTCAAATTCCTGCTTAGCTTCCGAGGTGTGAAACGTTCAGACGCATTTCGGGCGATATGTCTGTTTAGGGTAAAAAGCCAATGTCTTTGTTCAAGACATTAACCCTTTCATAAGCCGATGTCCGTTACCAAATGCCAATGAAACGTTTCATAATTGGGAGCACAATGTTTCAAAACCGGTGGCGAGTTGAACTTATTAACACTTCCAGCTATGTAAATTGTTGACCACGACTGTACATGTTAATGACTTATACAGGTGTGGAGGCATCGGGAGGGGTAAACCCCCATCGGCTGTCCCCAACTCACTCGCTATTGTAAACTTTCAATCACATTTCTTATGATCACTGTTACATTGTTTTTATAGCATTATTTTAGTAATTTCTATAAAGGTTTAGTTTAGCCCGATTTTTTGATGTAGTATAGAGTTATACTTAAAATCTTAATCTATATTGTATTATGATTGTTATTGTGATCTAACATCAAAATGGGATTTTTTTGCACATTTTTGTACGCAACATAAACAAATGGTGCTTTTTCACTGGAAGATTTTATTGTTTTTGTAGGGGACGTTTCAATTTGCGTACAGTCAATTTTAAAATGTATCTTGTCATTTTATTGTTTGCGGCGGTTGCACCCGAATCAAGAGCCGAATGGCTCACAGGGTTATTCCAAATAAATGAAACTGAAACACCTTCCTCTCTCGTATGTTGAACTTCGCCAACACGAGAACAGCCACGGCGAGACGTAATGGTTAAGACAAAGATCCCCCATATAGCCTTAGCAGACTGTAGGGGCAAGTGCTGTTAGATCACACACACACACGTTACATGACCGGTCTAAATCAAGACACAGATCATCGTAAACGCCAAATACATGTTGAGGAAGAGAAGAAATTATCCTGATGGCGGTACCCCGGGGTACCAAATAACACAAAATGGCTGAGGCAATTAAATATTTTGTTTATAGATTCGAAGCTTTCGTAACTGCAGGAATTACTCTTTGGTTCTTTCGGTAGAGTCACGTGGAAAATAAAATAAAAATATAATACGACGTTTCGGTTGCAACACAAGCAACCATAAATTTGTATTTAAAGCTTTCGTGACTGCAGGGATCCATATTCTTGGTTCTTTCGGTAAAGTCACGTATTTTTTTTCCCTTCTACGTGACTTTACCGAAAGAACCAAGAATACAAGCAACCATCTTCTGTTCATCTTGGTGTGTGTCTCGCTCTGTGTCTGTGTCTCTCTCTGCATGTGTCTGCCTATACGCTGTTCCCGTCTGTGTTTAATCATTCATTCTTACCTGATGATGGTTACTTGTGTTGCAACCGAAACGTCGTATTCTATTATTTTATTTTATTTCTGGGACACTATTTTTTTCCAGGGGTGTTACTGAACTCCGTGACTGGGGAACCAATCAATCCCAAATCGCTGCCATTCCGCGATGTCGAAACGCAGCGAAACCTGAACGCTCGCGGTACGCAGCGTAGTGGTGGTGCATCATCGTAGTGTACAGCTCGTCGACTAAAAAATACCTTCTTCACGGACATTATGCGAGAGCCACAAGGTTTCAAATGTTAAATTTGACGGAGATGCGATAATGAAGTTGGAATACAAAGCTCACTCACGCTCTGCACATCGATTCCGAAAGTGAGAATCTGACAGCAACATAACTGAAGACGTCACAGCAAGCATTGAAAACACGGAAGCAGAACTTGTTGGTGAGGATATTCGCTTGATTGCAAGATGCTGAATGTGATGATGACAATAACGGGGTTGAATGAGGCTCTTCTTCACTCAGTGTCCACCTCACTACCGCCGGCATCTCTAACTTCACCTCGCTCTCGCCACAAGAGACGAAGCCACAAGTCAGTCAGTCGTTGTTGACGATTATCAACAAGTAGGTGGCGAGGAAGAGAGAGAGACGCGTTCACGTTTCACAAAGAAACACTGACGATGACGACAAAGTGGTCATTACAAACGCCAGCGCTTCGCGGTTTCACACTTACACGGCCGCACTCGTTACACACAAACGCGCCACAATACATCTCTGCTGATATGGTCAAGGAGCACACACACACACACCATCAAACAAACTCCGATCATCCTCACTGCAGCGGCTTTTGGCGATGTCCATCGAACACCGCGCGCTTTCAGATGCGCTTCCGCGGTCGTCTGGAACGCTCTCTTCCGATATTTGTACATCGCTATGCACTTTTTTACATCCGGATTGAAAACTCAATTGTCTATAACTGCCCTTTGGTGTTTAGATTGTCGTCCTTCCCCCGCACCTCCCATTAGCGCGGCTACGGCTACGTACGGCGCGCAAGAAGTTCACGTGTACACGCACTGTACTCACTCGCACTGTACTCACCGCTCCGCTCTCTCTCGCCTCAGGACGCGAGGCGGCTCCAGTCAGCCCTCGCTTGCGACAAGCAGCAAGCAGACGCCGTAGACAACGGGCAGCTCCACGCTCATGGCTTTGTAAATCCACGCAAAGCGAACGCTGAGCGACGACGAGGGGCTGGGAGAAGGCGCCGCCTCAGACAAGGCCTCAGGCTCGGATTGCGCCTTCCGTTTTCGTCTCTCGGCACAGCGAGGCGGCTCCTCCTGTTGAGTTTGTTTGTTTGTTAAATTCGCTCTGGCCGCACAACGACAACAACAAACAGCCCCCACGAAAGCCGCAACGAGCGCGTTATCGCCAGCGACAGTCAGCACGGGGCTTCGGTGCTGCCGAGTACGCGAATCGGCCGCCACCACTACCAACACTGAAGTTTGTCCGGCAACGGTGACGTCACGGCTCCGCAATGACGTGTAAACAAATGACGACATCGAGCGGTGATGACGTTAGTGCAATGACGTCATTTGACGGGAACGCCGTGACGTCACGCATGACCCATAATGTCATTTTACAGAATCACAATCAGTATTGATTGTATCTTGACTTAAAGCTTTCGTGACTGCTGGAGTTCATATTCTTTGTGTCTTTCGGTAAAGCCAGTAAGATATAAAAAATATAAACAAGTAAACCCGTAAAAACTAAGTTTTCACTATAAATCCTTTATATGCGTGGCATCGGGGCGGCGAGAGTCCTCTCGTCCTCTGGCTTGAGATGGCTGCCACCTATGGGTCAGATGATTGTCTGGCAGCATTAAGCAATTGGTAATTAAATATTTTAAAAAAAATCCCTAAACATTGTAAAATTTTGGAAAAAAAATTTTCACGAAAATGCATTGTCACGCACAACGAGCCTGTGTGCAAAATGTCAGCTCGATTGGATCACGGGAAGTGGGTTAAAAAACGACCGAAAGATTTGCACGGTCGTAAGCGCGCAAGCGAACTTAATATAAAGGATTTAAAAATAATAACAATATCACGACGTTTCGATCGCAACACAAGCAATCGTTATCAGGTGAAACAAGAGGGGGAAATTCTAGATTGGAAGTTTTCGTGAAGAAGGGGAAAGCTGCTGAAGCAGGCTGTTTATAAAGGTTTAGAGATGGGCGGGGCAGCTCATGTTAATGTGATAGCCAATGGGTTTGCAGAGTGCCTTTGTCTTGGCAAGATTTCCAAAATCATGAGCAAACACAAGATCCAGGTACGATTCAACACAGTACATCAAATTCGTGATTTGATCCCACCTGTGAAGGATGTGATCCCTGACATGTAATACCCTGGCGTCTACAAACTAAGCTGTGTCTGCGGCAGCAGTTACATTGGGGAAACTAAGCGACATGTCTCAGACCGTGTTCATGAACACAAGGCAGATCTGAAACACGGTAGGACCAATACCTCGGCCGTGGCTGATCATTATTTCAACGCGGTGGGCACACACGAAATTGATTTTGCCAAGACGAAGATAATCTGCAAACCCACTGGCTATCAAAAAAGATTCGTTCATGAAGCCATCCAGATATGTAAACACAGACACAATTTCAACGGAGAAGATGGGTACAAACTGAGCAATAATTGGAAGGACGTTAGTCACCAGTTTAGGTCATAATTGGCTGTGATGTTCCCTTCCTACCTACAGTAAAACCTTGAATTGCGAGTAACTTGGTCTGCGAGTGTTTAGCAATACGAGCAAATTTTTAAATAAATATTAATTTGATAAACGAGCGAGGTCTTGCAATACGAGTAGTACGTGTATACGCTTTGTCTGCCGAGCGTCACGTGATCACAACTGATAAACGAGTGCTTTGGATTACAAACACGTTTCCGGAACGAATTATGCTCGCAATCCAGAGAAAGAAAACACAAAACACAAAACGCACGCAAGCGCGTGGCCGAACACGCCACCCTCTCAAGCACACCTGGCACCAACAAAAGCCGTGGTTGGTGGCGATTGTCAAGAAAAGTGAATCGGCATTGTGTCTCGGCAAGGGGCCTGACACCAGCTGCGCGGTGACGGTCTTCGTGGTGGTGCACGGTGCCTGACTTGCACGCACTCCGCCAGGACCGCAGGGATTGACTGAGCCGACGGATCAGGTGCGAACGAGATTCATTCATCAGGCGTGAACACATCTTGACAGGTATTCATAATGGTGGGGGTGTGGGGTGATAAGGAGCGGTGGCGCAGTGGTTAGCACGCTCCACTATGAATTTGCAGACGTGAGTTTGATTGTCGTGTCGCGACTACCATCGGTGTCGAGTGATATCCGAACCGGTTATCCGGGATAACGCCCTCTTCACCAAGCCACGTTTGACCATCAATAGTGAAGATTGGTCAAACGACCCCAATGGCAGGATTGGTGTGCGGGTGCCTTCATCCAGCAGTGTATTGACAAAGGTTTGTGAATGCTTAATGTATTATTCATTATGTTTTTGGCAAGCCATCGAACAAAGATGGTGACTGCATCGCGCGCTTTCAGATGCCCTTCTGCGAACGTCTGGAACGCTCTTCCTTTCAACGTTAGGAAACAATTATGTATTTTGAAATCTAGATTGAAAACTAATTTCTTTCGAGCTGATTTTTGCGTTTAGTTTGTTGTATTTTTCTCGCACCTGTGATTAGCATGGGTTGATTACACACGGTGTGAAAGGTCAACATACATACATTATTTTTAAACGTTAATTTGTTAAGTAAAAAACTGAAGACTTAAACGTTTAGGGTTGGTAAAAATAATGAAGGTGAAACGGTCACTTAAACGAAACATTATTAAGTGGTTGAGGAGTGTAGTTGTGCTGAACGGTCAGGGTCACATTTGTCGATACAGGTTTCCTAAATATAATTCACGTATAGGACAAATACCACTCGGGAATAAATCCTGAAATGTCTCTCAAGAATTAATTGTTCAGATGACAACTTCATTTATTTGGTTGCATCAGTTGGAGGATGATGGACGACAGACACATTGGCATTTTACTCAAGCGGCAAATCTGACCCAAAAATCAATGATGAGTCATGATACTGGTCACGAAAGCCAGCGTGTTAAAATTATTTTCTAGTTGGAGTGCCACTTATCCTTAATAACAAAGCTCTGTACACGAGTAGCTAAACTCTGTCTGCGAGAATAGGCGAGAGGCGCTTGGCGTTTTTATACAGCACACCAGGTGCCGAGGGACATTTTAATTTAGTGATAGTCCATCTTCCCATATGCCTCACAATGAACTCTGTTTTGAATGAATGTGTAATATTTATGTTTTCAGCCAGAACAGTTTTTTTCTGTACAATGCGCTCGCTTTTTTCATGTTTTTTTCTCTCTCCATACGATCGTATCCCACATTTCCCAATTTTCCACGGGTCATGCTTCCGAAAAGATAAGGGCAAAATGCAGTTGAGAGCGAGAGAATGGGATGCGTAATTGTACAGCAGAAGTTTGGGGGAATTACGCCGTCCAAAACCGCGGCTCATTTCAGGACGTTTACAAAACACGTGCAGATTTTTCAAGGCCCCTGTGCATGGACATGTGGACATGCACAAAGCACGGTGGGCTTGGAGTGACACAATCATTTTAAATTCTGTTAATGTCAAGCAATTGACTGAGGCTTGTCAGATGGCTTCTTAACCGCTCCGTTTTGCTTTATGTACCATGTTTATTGCCTTCTACGAGAAAATGCTGCCACTGTGTACATGTATTCATTTTAATGCGCATTGCTTGCAAATACAACATTTAGGAACACTGTGTTTCCAATAATGTACAAGCACGAGTAGGGCTTTGAAATAATGTGTTGACGAAATTCATTGGTTGGTTTTGATATTTTGGTTTGCCTTGGCAAGAATTAAGACATCTTTACTCATCACCAGCAGCACGCAGGCCTCGACATCTCAATTGCCGACACTGCTTTACGCAGAGGTCTGTCTCTGGTCCGGATTTCTAGAAATTTCCAAATTCTGTCCTGTGCGAGAGGGACTCTTAGACAGGCACGCGTAGCTTAATGGTACTCATCCAAATAATAACAAAGATTAATACATTTTTATTTAAAGCTTTCCTGACTGCAGGAATTCATATTATTGGTTCTTTCGGTAAAGTCACGTAGAAGGGAAATAATAAAATAATAAAAATATAAAACAATAAAATTCTCACGACGTTTCGACTGCAACACAAGCAATCATCATCAGGTGTGATTTCACGTGTTTTGTAAACGTCCTGAGAATTTTGTGTGAAATCACACCTGATGATGATTGCTCGTGTTGCAGTCGAAACGTCGTGATAATTTTATTGTTGATTATTTTTATTATTTTATTGTTTTCCTTCTACGTGACTTTACCGAAAGAACCAAGAATATAAAGATTAATAATTTACCAGCTTGTCTTTCTGCCGAGTTGTAGAGGCCAGTGCGGTAACATCCATCGTTGTCATTCACTTGCATGCTTCCACGTCTTTGCTCCAGGCCTGCACACCACGACATTGACCAGCATGCTGAAGTGTGATCAAAACAATCCCTACGGCTCGCAAAGGCATGAGGAGGCCCCTCATAAAGCAGTAGATTTGACTCGAGATGTACATGCTACACGTGTCTTTCTGAAAGGGTTGCACAAGCTGGGCTTTTTATTTAAAAGCCACCCACGATATTTAGTATTTTAAGCACTTTGTAATTCTAGCTTGTCACAGCTGCTCAGTCATCAAACGAAATCAGGGGAGGGGATGCCCCAATGACCAACAGTTTTTAGCCGTCAAAATAAAACATGTTCTCCGATCGTCACGCCTGCTGTTTTGAGAACAGGTGTGCCTCCCTGTGTTGTGTGCACTGCCCGGCGACCGGATATTTGACTCTGACCGTCGTCTTGGATGCCATGTGCGTGAGCCACACTGGAGCTGCCGTGCGTGGCGCACGAAGCGTCTGTGCGTGACGCATCTTTTTCCAGCCGTCTTCTCACCTGTACCATGGCGTGCCAAGCACGGGTTTGCGGAACAGAATGCAGAACGAATGAATTTTCCGGAACGATTGAAATTCACGAAACGGAACAATAAATGGAAGTAAATGTATGTATCTTCTTGGTTCTTTCGGTAAAGTCACGTAGAAGGGAAATAATAAAATAAAAAATAAAATATAATATTATCATTTTATTTTATTGTTAATTTTTTTATTATTTTAATATTTCCCTTCTACGTGACTTTACCGAAAGAACCAAGAAAATACATACATTTAGTTCCATTTATTGTTCTTTCGGTAAAGTCACGTAGAAGGGAAATAATAAAATAATAAAAATACAACTTAATAAAATAATATTATAATATAAAAAGAATATAATTATATAATATTTTATTATGTTTTATTTTTATTACTTTATTATTTCCCTTCTACGTGACTTTACCGAAAGAACCAAGAAGATGGATCCCTGCAGTCACGAAAGCTTTAAATCGAAATTTAAATGTATGTATATTTAAAAAGATTGTTTAAATTAAAACGAATGACATTATATACTCAATTGTTATTTTGCTCCATTATTTTCTTTGTCACGCTACAAAATGTTTCAGAATCGATTCTGAACGTTCCGCTAAACATTGATTGACATCACTTGCTGTGCACATCATTGTATATGTTCAACTTAGTCGTTACATCGTGGTAACATAATCATTTATTTGTATTTATTTACGAGCGTCACGCCATTACGTCTCGAAGTGCAAGCAAATGTAGTCTAACGAGTGAACCCACAGATCGATAAACATAACGAACAATTACTGTACGACAAGGCCGTAGCCATGGATTGGGGGGGACCAAATCTTATAGGGGGTCTGGGGGTCTCCCCCCCCCCACAGGAAAAAAAATCTAAATATGAAAACGAATTTCCTGCCTAAAATATTAAAAGTTTCTTTAACACATGGGATGGACTTAGATTTTTTTTTTACAATAATGTTTAATAGAGTATTGTATTACATTGCTCTGTTTTTTCTTTTTTACTTTTTCTTGTTTCATTGTATGTAATGGCAGAGATTAGGGATTAATAAAGTACAACCATAACCACAATCATAGAAACAGAAATCTATTTTATAGCAATATATTGGGGGGGGGGACATTTTGAGCATCTTTCAATATGACGAAATAAACATTCAGAATCTGTCTCTTTCTTCGTACAATTAAAAACAATAGGCATTGTTCGTGGCTAAGAGTAAATCTGGAGTCTTTTGTTGAATCGACGACGCAAGCTCATTGGTGCAGCGCAACGGTCAGCCACACCAGCTCACACCGTCACGTCCCACAACATTTGGATCACATTTAAAATGTTTTATTTTAAACTGAATGATGCTGGTGCAACAACCATTGGCAGTCAATATCTCATGAATTAACAAGAGTTCTGTGCAAAAAAATTAGGGCTGGATATTAAGGCCATTCAACGGACAAGTCCAGACGATATGAATGTTAATCATTTACTGAGCAAAATTACGCATCCGGCCGAAATATTACACAGTCCACAAAGCAACTCTTATCCACCTAATAAAATTACTCGGCCGTGTTACGGCTGCCTATAAAAGCCAAGGACACCCGTAACATACTGGCCGTCGAGTTTACGACTGACCCAGACGACTGCTTTGTGGAAGGGCAGAGAGGCTGGCTTATGGTCTTGTGAGACCCGAAGCCATTCGATGTCAAGCCCCGGCTGCGACCAGACGGGAACGTGGCACAGTCCTCGTGGGCATCGTCCGCCACTCGCAGCTCCTCCTCGAGACATGAGCCGCCCAGCGAGTCACGATGGCCGGTGCGTAATGCGCAGGCACACGAACAATCCGCTCCTCCGTGAGTCGCTCTCTCTCTCTGTGCCCCGGAGATTCTCGCCCTGCAGAGGTGAGAAGATGGCTGTGCCAAGGCCGTAATTGCAATTTCTATTGGGGGGGTGTGCCGTGCGTGACAAGCCATATGGGGGGGGGTGTGTCCCCCCCCCCCAATATTCAAATATGCTCAAAATGTCCCCCCAAATCTATTGCTATAAAAAATTGCTATGCTATGTAAATAAAAACAACAATTTGCTAAACCTTGGCCACAATATCTGGACTTGTCTTTATATAAATCAATGCATAGATTTCTGTTAATTTTTGAATCTTTTAGGCAAGAAATGTAGATATTTTTTCTGGGTTGGGACCCCCAGACACCCTGGAAGATTTGGTCCCCCCCCAATGTTGACTCTATGGCTACGGCCTTGGGCTGTGCCATCCGTGGCTGTTGAGCGCGCAGGCCGTGCAACTGCACCAGGGGCCACGCGGGCAGATAGGGGCCCAGGCACTGGGCTACAGAGATAAAGGGGCAGGTGGGGGGGGTGTTAGATCGGGGTCCCAGGGTTAAGTCTCGCACCAGGGTTCGTGTCAACCACGCTACACCACAGGCTGTGAGCTTGGAGTTGTTTGCTGTTAATTGCCGCGACCTGACCAACGTATCACTTTGAAATGTGTGACTGTCACAGTGACCGTCCTTTGATGCGGGCGCGCGAAGAACGCACCATACCCACGTTTTTTTGCGTAAACCATTCATTGTATCAGCGGGCAAGGTAAATACCGCGCCGCTCGACGGCACAGCTGGGTGTTGCCGTGCGTGACTCTCCGTGCCGTGCGAACGATCCCGTGGGCGAGCAGGAACAAGGGGCGGCCGGGGCTCCTGGCGGTGGCGCTTGCGGTGCGGGACGCGTCTAGGGGTCGCGTCGCCCCCTCGTCCGCACCGCCCTCGAACGCCGCGGCTCTGAGAGGCACGGGGAGGCCTCACCGTGCCGAGGTTGGTTCGCGACATCGCTAAACGCACAACCGTCGGGCGCCGGCAAAGACGTCGCGGGAACGATCACAATGACATCTCGCGCGCAGGACGCGTTGTTTTTTTTTATCACGGTTGGATGGATCACTGTTTCATTGCTTTCATGGCTTTATTTTGGTGATTTCGAAAAGTGTATTGGTTTAGCCATTTTAACACGTAGGCTTTCGCGACCAATGTTATTCATAATCAACGTTTTTGGGTTTAGATCGCGTTATTTATAAATGTGTCATAACCCTCCACCACCCGACACGGCCAATCAGTAAAAAAGGTGTCACGTTGACAAAAGACAAATAGTTCACTGCTTTAGCCCACCGGTGTGTTGAAGCCACAACATTTACAATTTGAGTACGACGTTTCGCTGGTAATTGAATCCAGCATCATCGGGCAATTCGCCAGAATGGTGAGGCTCTGCTGTGTCTTCCGTTCTGCTCTATATAAGAACGGGAGACACAGCAGAGCCTCACCATTCTGGCGAATTGCCCGATGATGCTGGATGCAATTACCAGCGAAACGTCGTACTCAAATTGTAAATGTTGTGGTTTCACGCTTCAACACACCGGTGGGCTAAAGCAGTGAACTAATTGTCTTTTGTCAACGTGACACCTTTTTTACTGATTGGCCGTGTCGGGTGGTGGAGGGTTACGACACATTTATAAATAACGCGATCTAAATCCAAAAACGTTGATTATGGTTTAGCCATGTTTGTTTGTTGTAGTACAGAGTTAGACTGATGGCCTTAATATAAGTTGTCTTGTGGTTGTTGTTGTTGTTGTTTGACTTGCATCCCACTGGGATTTTTGCACACAGCGTTGGTGTAACGGTGTTTTTTTCTGCAATATTTTGCTGTCTTTTCTTGGATTTATGTTTGCACTTAGTCACATAGTCACTTTAAGATGTTTTATGTTCATGTTTTTGTTGTTTGTTTGTTGCGGTTGCACCCGATTCAAGAGCCGAATGGCTCACAGGGCTATACCTAATAAATGAACTTGAAACTTGAACTTGAGATTAGTTGGCCACGGAATGTTTCCAGAGGATGGCTTCATTCGGTGAGTTCATGTTGGTTCACCACCTGTGTGGACGCCCTTGCCGACTCATAGAACTCTATCCGAAGAGGCTCGTGGATGTACGCAGAGACTCGTAGATCTCCACGCGAATGTTGGGGGTTTTCAGTACGGTCCACTACTGCCAGCTCGGTGTTTCTGCACTCGTGGGGGGCCGCCACCGTGGGGGGCTCTGCCCTTGCCACGTGCGGATCTTCTTTGCGTGTTGTGGTTGTTGTTTTCTTGTTTTCAAGGCAGTGGTGGTGTAAGGGGCCGTCCATAAATGACGTCACGCGATTTTGGACAATTTTTGACCCCCCCCCCCTTGTCACACGGCGTCACAAAAAGTCGGACCCCCCCCCCTCAAATATGACGTCACAAAGCTCTACCCCCACCCCCCCCCCAAATCGTATTTCCATTTTGAAAATAAAACATGCTTCAAATCGCTTTAAACTATTGTTATTGTAGTGCGTATTTAATGTGACACTGCACTCTGATGTTGTATGAGTGTTGTTATAACAATTAGTGTTGTAATGACAATTATATATTTATTTAAAGTTGCGAATTTTGAGGTGACGTCACATTTCTCAACCGCCCCCCCCTCGTCACACATCGTCCCAAATGTCTGACCCCCCCCCCCCTAGGTGCATGACGTCATTTATGGACTGCTCTTACTTGATACAGCTATCGTGCTGTGATGGTTCCACCTGAAGACGGAAGCTTGTGTTGCCTCCGAAACATCGTGATTTTAATTGTATTTTAATTTGACTTTTATTAATTTTAAGTTTTTACGTTTAACACGTAGGCTTTCGCGACCAATATTATTCATAATCAACGTTTTTGGGTTTAGATCGCGTTATTTATAAATGTGTCGTAACCCTCCACCACCCGACACGGCCAATCAGTAAAAAAGTGTCACGTTGTCGCCAGAATTGCCCCATGATGCTGGATGCAATTGCCGGCGAAACGTCGTACTCAAATTGTAAATGTTGTGGTTTCACGCTTCAACACACCGGTGGGCTAAAGCAGTGAACTATTTGTCTTTTGTCAACGTGACACTTTTTTACTGATTGGCCGTGTCGGGTGGTGGAGGGTTATGACACATTTATAAATAAAGCGATCTAAACCCAAAAACGTTGATTATGTTTAATTTTTTACCTACGTGACTTTACCGAAAAAAACTAAGAATATGAATCCTTGCAGTCACGAAAGCTTCAAATCTAGAAGTACACTGATATTGTTGTCGTCTCCCCCGCGGGGCAGCGCGCTGCGTGGAGACCCACGCTGCACCACAAGAGGAGCCCGCTGTTAGCGCTGCACGTGCGCCGCGCGGTGCCCTGGAGGCCCTCCCGTCCGCCCACCGGCCGTCTGCACGCCGCGCGGGGCACGGCGACCCCACCGCACGGGGACGCCCGCTCGCCCCACCGGACCGGTGAGAGGCTCACCGGCCGCGGCACCGCGTCTGGCACCGCGTCTGGCACTTTAAGCCGCCACAATTGACGAACACGGCGCACGGACACCGACGCACCATGCGCTCCGCGCTCCTTTCTCCAATGTCAGCCTGAAAGGTTTCACTGCCGCACTATTATTAGTTCAAACAATTATTAGATTTTTTCCCAATTACAAGTTCGATTATCGGTGGTACGATACGAGACGAAGGAATTTAAGTCTCACAGAAAGCAGTAAATTAAATAATTTACTTTTATTTATTTTAATTTTATTTTTCACCTACGTGACCTTACCGAAAAAACTAAAGAGTATGGACCCTTGCAGTCACTATAACTTTAAATCTAGAATCAATGTTAATTAGCTTTTTTAGAGAACGATCTGTGGAATATGACAATAAAGAACTACTTCTGAGACACATTCAGTTGCCTCTTATTGACACTGATTTGTCATGGGATGTTTTTTGGAGCAGCCATTAGTAACCGACTTATAGGATGGACTTCTTACACGGGATAATTTGGTTCAATAATGGGCAGCTGAAACCCAGATTACAACTCAAGACCTCAGCGATGCTGGTTCAATGCTGCAACGCAGTTGTGGGAGCCACGGTGGCGAGATGTCAACTACCTCGCCTGGTATACAGGAGGTCGTGGGATCGATCCTGACCCCTGATGTCTGTATATTTGCAGTTTGCATGTTATCCCTGTGGTCGTGTGGATTTTTCTCCGGGTCCTCCGGTTTTTCTCTCCACATTAAGCAACATAAGTGTAGAGTATTTGACTTATATACATTTTTACGTAATAAGCCACTTCGTTGAGCTAAGATTTGTGATAGCCAGATGGCTACTGAAAATAGCTATAGAGCTCAGTGGGCCTTACCTGGTAAAATATTTTTTTAAAATAGTTTATTATGGCTTCCATATACTTCAGGTAATTTTAAATGGACTTGGTTTGTTTAAATAATGAGGCACATTGCTCAAAAACATTAACTGCATATTTTCTCTCCTGTTTTAAGATGGCATTGATGATGGTGGTGGTGGGGTTCATCAGCACTGTCATTATAAAATTAATCACTAATGTTAACACGTTTAGCTAAATATGAAACTGGTAGAAAAGTCTTCACACCTTTACATTGTAACGTTCTGACCCGCCCCCACTGAACATCTATGAAAAATTGCTTTACAGCTAATCGGATTCCTCTAATATCAATATTCAGATTCTGACATTGTTAGTCTGACGAGGAAGAAAAAAATTGGATAAAAAAATCACAGGAAGACGTCTGAAATGTCCCACTGTTCAATCCCGGCACAGAAGAGGCCGAGGGCGCCCTGCCGGACCTGTCCAGCAGGGCACAGGGCGTCGCGATGAAAGCCGAGTGACCGTCACGGTGTGGAGCTCCTCTCATCAGATGCCACCCGGCTATACATAGCGTGGTGGAGTGGCGGTGCAGTGTATAGGGCATTGTGCTATGCACCTCGTGTACCCGAGTTCAATCCCTGCTAACGAGAATGGGCGGTGCATTGCGCTCTGAACCCCGTGGACCTGAGTTCAACCCCTGGTAACGAGCACTGCGATATGAACCCAGTGATTCCACTCCAATCTTTGCTAGCTAGCACCTATTAATTATCATTGGCGAGAGACAATGATAATATAATAGATCCCGCGCAACAGTAGCACGGCGAAGTACGGTCAAACAGCCCGCAGCACTAACGCGGCATGGGAAGGCCTTCGACCAGCAGTGGATTGACCTCGAGTCGAAAAATTCGAAAAATTCTGATTCTTATTACGACTGTAAAGACTACGCAAGCTCTGCCTTGGCTGTGGGTGTCGCACGCCGTGACAGACCACATGCAGCGAAGGGGACGCGGTCACAGCGGCGGTGGCGGCCACGGCGGTAGCGACGGCACGGCGTGGGACGGCGCGGTGGCCTGGAGCCCCGAGGAGGAGGCCGGCGAGGAGGTGGAGCGGGAGCTGCTGGAGCTGCTGGTGCCCCAGCTGGAGCCGTACAGCCGCCAGCGCCTGCGCTGCCTCGCGTGGGCCCTGCAGCGGCACGCGGAGGCCCGCGACGGCGTCCTCACCAGCGACGCGCTCACGTCAGCCTCGCCGCTGCCCCGTGGCACGCACGGTCCACTACACAGGGCTCACTATACATAGAGATCACTTCACAGGGCTCGCTATACATAGAGATCACTACACATAGAGATCACCACACAGGGCTCACTACACAGGGCTCGCTACACATAGAGATCACCACACAGGGCTCACAACACAGGGCTCACACTATAGATATAGATCACTACACAGGGCTTACTACACACCAAGCTCACTAAACACATGCACGCACCGCGCTTTTGCCGGTCCACTGTTTGATGAGCGCCTCTGGGAGTGATTGGGGCACAACGCTCAGGGCGGGTGGGCAAAGGCAGGGAGCATAGACGTTGGGAGCATAGAAGTACAGTACAATAATGGATATCGCTCACTGCCACCTTCTTTTCATAAACATAGCCCCGCAGCGGTCCACAACACGCACGGTGGCCACCCGTAGGCCCACAACACGCACGGTGGCCACCCATAGGCCCGCAACACGCACGGTGGCCACCCATAGGCCCGCAACACGCACGGTGGCCACCCATAGGCCCGCAACACGCACGGTGGCCACCCATAGGCCCGCAACACGCACGGTGGCCACCCATAGGCCCACAACACGCACGGTGGCCACCCATAGGCCCGCAACACGCACGGTGGCCACCCATAGGCCCGCAACACGCACGGTGGCCACCCATAGGCCCGCAACACGCACAGTGGCCACCCATAGGCCCGCAACACGCACGGTGGCCACCCATAAGCCCGCAACACGCACGGTGGCCACCCATAGGCCCGCAACACGCACGGTGGCCACCCATAGGCCCGCAACACGCACGGTGGCCACCCATAGGCCCACAACACGCACGGTGGCCACCCATAGGCCCGCAACACGCACGGTGGCCACCCATAGGCCCACAACACGCACGGTGGCCACCCGTAGGCCCACAACACGCACGGTGGCCACCCATAGGCCCACAACACGCACGGTGGCCACCCATAGGCCCACAACACGCACAGTGGCCACCCATAGGCCCACAACACGCACGGTGGCCACCCATAGGCCCACCGTGGTGGCTCGACGCCGCAGGGATCACACCAGTGTCACTGCAAGACAAAGGGGCAAGTGCTGCGAGCAAGTAGCAGCACCGATGAAGGCCGGCACAGCACACAAGGGGGGGTGGCCAGCACCACACCCGGACGTGTTTGCTTAAACACCGCACCAGGCAATCATTTGAGGCTGAGTTTACCTAAGGGAGGCCCAGGACTGGTTCAGATAATTATCACTTGTGTTGGCCGTGAGTGATAATTGAACCCGGTGCATTGGGTTCGTAGCGCAGGGCGCGAACCGCTGCGCTACCACTCCTCACACACACACAGGGGCACGTGCGTCCACGCACATGCACTCACTTTCACACACACACTCACTTTCACACACACACACTCACTTTCACACACTCACTTTCACACACACACTCACTTTCACACACACTCACTTTCACACACACACACACTCATTTTCACACACACACACTCACTTTCACACACTCACTTTCACATACACATTCACTTTCACACACACACACACACTCACTTTCACACACACACACTCACTTTCACACACTCACTTCACACACACACTCACTTTCACACACACTCACTTTCACACACACACACACTCACTTTCACACACACACACTCACTTTCACACACACTCACTTTCACACACACACACACTCACTTTCACACACACACAACCACTTTCACACACACTCACTTTCACACACACACACTCACTTTAACACACACAGCCACTTTCACACACACTCACTTTCACACACACTCACTTTCACACACACACTCACTTTCACACACACACACACTCACTTTCACACACACACTCACTTTCACACACACTCACTTTCACACACACACACACTCACTTTCACACACACACACTCACTTTCACACACACGCACTCACTTTCACACACACGTACTCACTTTCACACACACGTATTCACTTTCACACACAGACACTCACTTTCACACACACTCACTTTCACACACACGTACTCACTTTCACACACAAGCACTCACTTTCACACACACTCACTTTCAAAGACACACACTCACTTTCACACACATACACACGACCTCGGGGAGAGAAACTCCGCAGACTCCAAATATACAGCAGCAGCAGCAGGCGTCAGGGTCGCGATCGAACCCACGACCTCCTGTGTACCGGGCGAGGTAGTTAACATCTCGCCAACCGCATCAGAAAATCCTCACAGAGATCACTAGTAGCAAAAGTAGCTACAAATGCTACGGGCGCCGCGCTTTCAAGGGCCCCGCGCTAAATGCTTTCAAGCTATCAATTCCGGTTCAGTGATTCTGCACTTGCTCAATTACTATAGTACTACACCGCCTTCAACTTTTATGAACCACTGGGTGTTTAAGATTAGCGAGTTGTATTATCTGGCTGTATAGCAAATTAAAAAATACAATTACTTTACTATGCAAGTTAAACATTTGTGTTTTAATATTTGTGTTTTTAATTTATTTAGGCCCCCATTATAACATACGCTACAGGCCCCGGAACTAGCTTAACCCGGCACTGGCACGGTGGTGTTCCATCTCCCGTCTCGTGTCCCCCCCCCCCCCACCTCCTCCTACAACCACCCCCCAGGTCGTGTCTGCAGGAGTGCCAGCTCGCTCTGTCCGAGCGAGCGGTGCGCATGCTGGCCGAGAGATTCAGGTAACGAGCTCGGAGGAGAAGGGTGTCCCCTGCTTCGCCATCCGCGATTTCCCCCCCCCCTCCCCCGATGCATCGCGACACGCCGGCTGCCAACATCGCAGGGGCAATCCACTTGTAAAGGTTGCCCATTGACTCCGAAATGACGCCTCCTCGTGCAGTCTCCGTCTTCTCAACGGGTGATTGAATCTAGGCCGTAGCCATGGAGTCAACATTGGGGGGGACCAAATCTTCCAGGGGGTCTGGGGGTCCCCTACCCAGAAAAAAAAAAATCTAAATTTGAAAACGAATTTCCTGCCTAAAATATAAAAAAGTCACTAACACATGGGATGGACTTTTTATTATTATTTTTAACAATAATGTCTAATAGTGTATTGCATTACATTGCTGTTTTTACTTTTGTACCATTTCTTGTTTCTTTATGTAATGGTAGAGATTAGGGATTAATAAAGTACAACCATAACCACAATCATATAAACAGAAATATGTGCATTGATTATACGAAGACAAGTCCAGATATTGTGGCCAAGGTTTAACAAATTGTTGTTTTTATTACATAGCATAGCAATTATTTTTTATAAACAATATATGAGGGGGGGACAATTTTGAGCATATTTGAATATTGGGGGGGGGGGGAAGTCCGTCGTCCCCCCCCCCCCAATTTATATTATAATACGGCCTTGGATGAATTACCCGATTGTGACAAGCACTTTGCTCCGTGCACGATGTCAGCGAGCGAGCTAGGGAGGAGGAGCGGCTGTTAAAAAATGAAATCACTTTTAATTCATGCAGCCGGATTTGAAAGCCGCCGGTGTTTGGCTCCGTCATTCAGGGGTCGTACATCACTGACGTCACGCACCTAGGGGGGGGGGGTAGACATTTGTGACGATGTGTGACGAGGGGGGGGGTTTGAGAAATGTGACGTGACATCAAAATGTGCAACTTTAAATAAATATAGACAACACGTTCTACTTAATTAAATAGACTTTTTAATAAATGTTTCCTCCTACAACATCAGAGTGCAGCGCCACATTAAATACGCACTACAATGACAATAGTTTAAAGCGATTTGGAGCATGTTTTTGGGGGGCGGGCAGAGCTTTGTGACGTCATATTTGAGGGGGGGGTCTGACTTTGTGACGCCGTGTGACGATGGGGGGGAGGGGGGGGTAAAAAAAAATCGTACAAAATCGCGTGACGTCATTTATGGACGGCCCCTAATTCCTTATTATTGTCGTGGGCTCTCTATAAATGGACCACCTCGTGTGTTATGACGTCGCACGGTGTATACAGCATTAGTGTCCGTGTGTAACACATGTACATGTATAACACACATGTGTAGTACACAGGTACGCGTGTGTAACTGCTGGATGAGGAACTTCTCATCGCCTTGCGAGTCGTGGGGGGGGCAGGGGGGGGTGACCATACTTCACCACGCGGGGCGGTGCGAGTTTGGTGAAAGCGTGGAGCGTGTGAGTGATGTGCAACAATGGGTTTCCCTGCACTCCCCTCTGCTGTGCACAACGTATCAACACACACGTGTGTGTGGGAGCTAGGCCTTGGCAAGGTAAGGTAATTGACCCTTGACATGCCAAGGGGTAAGGTAAAGGGTACAGGGTAAAGGTAGCGCGAAGTGTTACCCGGTAAATACGGTGCCTTGTTGACCGCTAAAAGCTCCGTGGCGCAGTCCGTGGCCTCCGTTTAATAAGTAATATTGTGGTAAGGTAAAAGGTGGGGTAAACATAGACTCGTTTTTACCTTTTAACTTTTACCTTACCTTGCCGAGGCCTAGTGGGAGCAGGGCCCGTCCATAGGTGTGACAAGTCACACTGCGGGCTCCCCCTGCCACCCACAACGCCTTCAAACTAAACCGGCAGTATTAATTACACCCGGCAGCGTGCAACGTGGAAACGCGGGGCCCTTTAAAGTGCGGGGCCCGGGGCGGTCGCTCCTAATCGCCGCCGCCGCATGCAGAGCCTGTAGCATATGTTATAAAGGGGCCCTGAATAAAAATAATATTAAAACACAAATTTTATTGTTTCATTTGCTATACAGCCAGATAATACGA